>NW_027526335.1:117605184-117674611 GCF_048455015.1 Haemaphysalis longicornis
ACAAAGGTTGGCTTTCAAAAAAATCTTGGAAAGGAAAGGGCAGAATGTGGCAGGTCATAGAAACAGATAAAGAATTTGTAAAGACAGAAGAAATAAAGTGGAGATAAAACGCCCGCCGGGTGGGCTCCGAACCCACGACCTCCAGAATACACGTCTGGTGCGATGACCACTACGCCGCCGGCGGGGCAATTTTCCCCTCCACTTTCTGTGGTATTTATGTTAACGTATATTTGTTTCCTGCACTTGGGGGGGAAAGAAAGGTTCGCGTCGATTCCCAACCCAGCGCTGGATCCGACCACATTTATCGCGTTATTCGGCTCTGCGTATTTGCCGATTATTCAGAACATTGTGCTGTGGCTTGTGTTGCCAGAGAGAGACGAAACGTATGGAAAAACGTTGAAACTATCAACCTCCCTGGTGCAACCGTACACCACTTCCAAGCGCGGATAACGCGATACACACCGGAACTGAACACCTGTACGCGCATCCTACTATCGAGTCGCTGCCCCAGACTACCCTTTGTGTACGGGCACAAGAAAGACAGTTATCTCGATTAACTCTACCAGTCCCCATCCCCCCACCGCCCAAAAGCCGCTTACCTGCCACCGCCGATGCGATAATCGGAGGCCAATTAGCCTTACCGGGTGAAGGGCAAAACCCAGAGTGCACCATGCCAGAAGGCAGCAGCAGCATCCTCCAAACCTGGCTGATGAGCCAACAAATGCTTCGCTGTCAAAACAGCTGAATTTAATACATAAACAATTCTCTATCTCACTCCACGACATTGTCCTTGCTACCTATTAGTACGGAAAACCCCCGAGGCAGGGTGCAAAAAAAAGGTTTGGTTTCTGTTCTCGGTGTCTCGATGGTACCGGGCGGGTTTCAGCCCTGCAGCATCCGTTCTTCCGAACGCAAACAAACCACCAGCTCAACATACTTCCTCAAAAAAAAAATTACGTGCATCCCGCGTCCGCAATTCGAGAAAAACAGTTCCGGAGCTGCTGATGTGGACAAATAAAAAAGTAACCCTATGCCTGTTTTTACGTGACGTAAAGTAATGCTTAAATAAAGGATTCTTGCAAGGTGGGTTGCAGTTTAGTTCCCTGTCATGCTCTGTGATAGCGCACCATCAATTACAGCGCGGATTCTGCGGCTCCCCCGATGTATGATATGAACGGTCTACATTATAATCGAAGCAAACTTGTTGGCATTAAAGTAAACTGCCACTGCAGCGTTGCAGATAATGCTAGCGCTAATATTGTAAGCACAGCTCTACTCCACGTGTTTACGCATGCTGGCACCATACGTAACTCTGCATTCATTGAGCAACAAACAAGTTGTGTACACATTATTTACACAAATACCCAGGGTGCAACGTCCGCTCCATAAAGCTTGGCGCGGTGTGACTCAACACATTTTCGGGACATCTGTCTGTTTTGTCTTTGGAAGTTAGTCATTTTGAAAGGGCAATTTTGATGTGTTATTTCTTCCAAAACGTTTTGGGTGGCTGAAGTGGCTGCAGTCATCGTTCACATTTTAATTAACTCTGCGGGTATTTTTCTTCCCCTTATGCGGTAGTCGTAAACGCTGTGTCTAAAGGTACGTCGGACGTACCCGCAGCATTTCTTAAAGATACGTCGGACGTACCCGCAAGATTTCTTAAAGATACGTCGGACGTACCCGCAAGATTTTTTAAAGATATATTTCGGACGTATCCGCGAAACTTTTTTAAGTACGTCGGTGTATTCGGTTTCACTCGGCCCAAACATGCAGCGTACGTTCAGCGTTTTCTCGCGTCGACATCGCGTGCATGGCGACGCGAGCTGAAACTCGAGCGACGCCGATGTCTACGCTCCCCAGATATCGGCGTCGACGCAGCGCGAGACAGCATCGGAAAGCGAACATGATCAAATGCCCCTTTTAAGTCCAAGGCAAGAATGGCCCGAGGGGAGCAACGAGTCGCTGGAGCAAGGACTTCTTCTTTAATTCGAAGGAGAATATCTTGTGTGCTGAGATGCTTCCTGAAGCCATACATGGTGTCGGGTATAAGGCCTTTTTCTTCAAGGTAGGGTTGGAGGCGCTTCAGTATCATTCTTTCCACTAACTTGCCCACGCAGGAGGTCAGAGAGATTGGTCTTAGGTTATCAAGATGAGGGGACTTATTTGGCTTGGGGATGAATCGTATTTCAGCCGTCTTCCACTGGGGAGGTAGGTGACCTGAGCTCCTGTGCGAATTGATGTGGTATAGAAGGTGATCCAGCGAGCCGCCGTCCAGGTTGGCAAGAAGCCGGTAAGTGGCTTGGTCTGGTCCCGGGGCGCTATTTTTATTGCATTCGAACAAAGCTGCTTCCATTTCGTAAAGTTGAAAGTCCTTATCCAAGTCACTATTTGTCGATCCCGTGTAAGGAGGTGGGTTGAAGTGGCGAGAGGTGTTCAAATATTTAGCCGTGAGTTTTTGGATGAGATCTTGGGGAGATCCGTTGAAGGAGCTTAGGGTCCGGGTCATATTGCGTTGGGTCTCACTCTTGCTTGAGAGCGGGTCAATGAGGTGCCTAAGGAAATACCACGTTTTTCGAGTGGTAAGGGTACCCTGGAGGCTGTCACATAATTGAAGCCAATTCTCTTTGCATAGGGAAATGGCGTATTCAGTGGCTTCTTTATTAAGCGCTGCAATTCTGAGCCGGAGCTTGCGGTTCCGTCTTTGCCGTTTCCATCGCTTTGTGAGGCTCCTACGGGCCTCCCAGAGGTGGAGAAGTTTAGCATCCACGCTGGGGGTCTGGAAGGAAGTGATTATGGATTTTGTGTTTACCCTGACTGTTTCAATAATGTCATCGATCCAGTCGGATAGAGGTTGGTTAGGGTCTATAGGGCGAGAGGAATTGGCCTTGCGGAACGCATCCCAGTTAGTGAGACGGGCGACTCCTGTCTTTACGTTGTAATCGAGATTACGAATTGTTAGTTCGATAATATCATGGTCGGATCCAAGGTTCTCGCCAGTGGATGACCATAACACATCCAGGGTGCCCAGTAATAAAGACAGGTCTGGGGAAGTGTCCCTGGCTGTGCTGGTTCCCATTCGTGTTGTTGAGCCGGGATGGTTTAGAAGCAGTAGGTGAAAATCATCAATCGCTTGCGCCAGAAGAGTGCCTCGTTTCGTTTTGTAAGGATAACCCCATTGAGGATGAGCAGCGTTAAAATCCCCAAGAATAAGGAGCGGTTTCGTTCCAGCTATATTAATAGCGTCACGAATTGTTGATAAAATGTCGGGAACCTTCTGGGTTGGGCGGCAATAGATACTGAGGATGTAAAGGCTTAGCTTGTTCTTAGGAGATGGAGATAGGAGCTCGGTGAGGATGTGATTGCATCCCCTCTGTGGGGTGACATGATTAACAGCAGATATAGTGCTACGAATAAGCGTGAGCATTGAGTAGTTGTCTGAGGAACCGTAGGCGATGTATCCAGGGAGTTTCATATGACTGTTCGTTTCCTGCAGGGCAATGACCGCTGGTTTCGAATCAAGGGTGGTGAGGAATTGAGTAAGGGATGCAGCTTTTTGTTTGATGCCTCTGCAATTCCATTGGAGGATCGTCGTAGAAGTTGAATTAAGTGGCTTCCGGTTCATCAGGTAACGAGGCAGAGATGGTGTTGTCTGTGTTTCGGGCGTATGGGACGGCACGGGTGTGGTTCCTTAAGGAGCCTTTTGAAGCTCTGTCTTGTCGGATGGGGCCGAGGTCATTGCTGTGGTCGAGGGAAGTGGGTGAAGTGTTCACAGAGATTGCTTCCTGCCTGAATGTGTGATACTCCGTGCGGAGGGACTGAATATCTTGTTGTAGTTTCTGGTTTTCTTGCCGAATATTCTGGAGGTCTTGGTTTATGGAAGCAAGCTGCTTAGCTAGGTTAGTAAACATTTCTTCGATCTGCGGTGGGGGCGACGGCGGCTGGGTCTGTTTCTGCGGCGTCCAATCAAACAGGCTGCGGCCACCGTACGTACTCATACATTGCAGATTTTCTTACTCATCGGCAAGCTATTATTCGTGTAGGTGACATTAAATCCCAGCCTATTGCTTTGGGGGACCAGGGAACACCTCAAGGTTCAGTTCTTTCTCCACTCCTTTTCAATCTCGCCCTCCTGGATTTGCCCCAGAAACTTGACGCCATCCCTCACATACATCACGCACTTTACGCAGACGACATCACCATATGGACAGACACAGACTCCATGGGAAACATCCAAGACTACCTTCAACAGGCTACCGACGTCGTTCACAACTATGCCTCCTCCGTGGGACTTCAATGCTCCCCCCAAAAATCTGAGCTTGTCATAATCCGTAAACATCCATCTGCTCTACAGAAAGAACCAGTCTGCATCCACCTCGACGGCCATACTGTACGGCCCGGCTCCTCCCTTAAGATTTTAGGCCTACAATACACGCAACAATGAAACTTTATCTAAGCTCTCCAAGGCTTTTAACCAAGTCTCCCACATGCTTCGACGTGTTTCTAACCGCCACCGTGGCATGAAGGAAAAAGACATGGTCCCTCTGGTCCAGTCTCTCCTTATTTCACGTGTCACGTATGTCGCACCGTACCTTATCCTCACCAAAAGTGACACGGACACCATTGACCGGCTTATACGAAAAGCATTCAAACAAGCGCTAAATCTTCCTATGAACACCTCCACGGCCCGTCTTTTACAACTGGGCCTCCACAACACGGTGTCAGAACTTATTGAAGGCCATTTATCTAGTCAACGTCTCCGTCTCACTCAAACACCTGCGGGCTTAGCCCTCCTGAAAAGTCTTCACGTCCCATGCCAATCCACTGCCTCTCAGCCCCTCCCTCATAACTGGAGAAGTGTTATCCGGGTTCGCCCCTTGCCAAAAAATATGCACCCGGACCTACAGCCCGGACGCCGAAAAGCGCGAAGTCAAGTGCACGAGACCATCTATGGAAAGCGTGCAGATGTCTCTTACACGGACGCTAGCACCTACCCCAACGGACAGAATCAAGTAGCCGTAGTCACCACCAAGACCGCCCTCGTAGCTTCAGCAACAATCGAGACACCGTCAATATCGGTTGCCGAAGAGTTCGCCATCGCATTAGCCCTCATTCATACGAAGAACCCCGTAATTATCACAGATTCTCAAGCAGCCTGCAGAAGCTTTCTAGCCGGAAGGGTGGCCCACTCAACCTTAAAACTACTGTCTTTGCATCAACCCTGCCGGAAAGTCACCCTCGTTTGGACTCCTGGCCATTCCTCACTGACGGGCAATAACTTTGCTCACCAGCAAGCCTGCGCCCTGTCCCTCCAGGCTACTGAGGATACCGAACCGTCCGTCCCTCTACTGACTTTTCAGGACATCACTCAATATTACCGGTTCGAGCGACAGCACTTCCCTCCTCCGCATCCTGAACTCTCAAAAGAAGAAGAATCCCTACTTCGCCGACTGCAGAGCAATACGTTCCCTCACCCAGTCCGCCTCCATCGCATGTTTCCCACGCAATTCCCGGCCACATGCAAGTTCTGCTTACAACCCGGTACTCTTCCCCACATCATTTTAGAGTGCAAGCACAACCCCAACCTCCCCCCTCTTCCATCCCCCCTTCCAATCCCTGAGCTGTGGGAGAACCTTGTGACCAGCAGCGATCTGGACGTCCAGACACGTTTGGCCTCCAGAGCGAAGGCTGCCGGCTCATCGCATGGCTTCCTGGAATAAGGAACCACTCCCACTTCACCGGCTCAATAAAATGTTTCTCTCTCTCTCTCTCTCGGAAAGCGAACGGCAGCGTCCGTCTTCGTGTGGTCTGGGGTCGTTCCATTCAGCAGAAAACAATCATTTTTTTTTAACTTACGGTAATCGGTTGCCTTGAGACAAATTGCAAGCTATTTCTGTTCGCAAGCGCTCATCCATTTGTGGCTTGTTCGGCTTTCATCGGGGAGATCGGGGATCTGCGATAGCTCTGTGTGAGTTAAATGAGGGAGCTCTGGTTACATCGCATCCAGTATTAGCATAATGTGGCTTGTCAGCAAGATCGGTGCGTGACGAGCAAGCGTTATCAACGCCAGAATTCTGGCGCATTCCATTTCATTCGTAGCTCCCTTGGCTTGCGCAGGGGAGACCGGGGATGTGCATAGCTTTTTTTGACTCAAATAAGGGAGCTGTGGTTACATCGCTTGTAGCACTAGCATTATTGTCCTCGGCTCCAAGATCGGTGCGCAAGAAGCAAGCATTACCGCTGCTCAAATCTCTCAAATACGACCAAAAGAAAGCACACCCGACACTATTCATGGGCAGCCTCAGTTGGTACACCCAATTCTTCAAACCCCCTCGTTTCCTTGCGTGGTTGAGCGGTTGAGAGCTGGGCTTCTGTTTTGAAAGTCCATGGTTCGAATCCTAGCAAAGACTGTTTTTTTTTCCTCATCGAGGGTTTGATCAGTTTTTTTTACAGGGTACAGACAGGGTGCCAGAGTACCCTGCCTTTCAAACTACAACTGACGTTCGGCGGTAACCTCCGTATCAAGGCAGCGCTGCAATTTGTTTTGCTTACAATTTGAATTCATGAACGTGCAGTCGGTACGCAACATGAAGGTTAAATCAAGTAGCAGCTAAAGCAGTTGTGCGAGGTGCGTCTTCGTTTATCATTCTATCTTATTCTGTTCTGATTTGACCGTGATGGCTCGAGATACTTTTCGCAGCATTTCAATATTTGCCCGCCAACATAATTAGCAATAAATAAAGACGACACGTGATTTTTTTTTTTTGTTAAAGCTAAAGTTTTGATAATTTCAGCTCAAGAAGCGACAATAACTGCTCATAAACGACTTCAACAGGATGGCATACGTGTCAAGCAGCGCCCGCCGACGCAGCGACTGGCGCGCGACTTCGCCGGTCTCCTGCGGGCCCGCGTGTTGACGCCGAACGACGCCGACGCTCGCGCGACGCGTGATTTCGCGTCCATGTGGTTAGGGCTTTAAACAGAAACATATGAGGGGGAAAAAAGAAAAAAAAATCGCGTCGCACATGATTTTGTTTCCCTCTTGCGAGAACCCGTAGTGGTCCGCATTCGATCTCTGACCTCAGCGAAGGGTTAACCGCCCCTTCAAATAAGGTCCAACTAGAGAACACGAGGGAAAAAAATACATGCTGCGTCAGGTTAGGCATCGTTAGATTCTTGGCTTATATACAGCAAACGCGTGATGGTTTTGCCGTCGATGGTTCGAGATAACCACGCTAGTTTCGAGCAACGCCGCTTTCGAGCCACTATGGGCCCTGTACGTCCGACGTATCTTTAAGAAATCTTGCGGGTACGTCCGACGTATCTTTAAGAAATTTTGCGGGTACGTCCGACGTATCTTTAAGAAATATTGCGGGTACGTCCGACGTATCTTTAAGAAATTTTGCGGGTACGTCCGACGTACCTTTAGACACAGCGAGTCGTAAAACAGGTGCTAGTTTTGGAAGGAGGGACCTCTGCACCCTCTACCATTCCAAGGGACCCAGATCGTCGTCGGCTACTTCTGCCATAGAGCGGTATAACGGCCCCTGGCAACGTATGCTTTGCTCTTCATTTTCCTCCACAAAATGGTACTTTCGCTGTTTGCTGGAAATATTTGCAGTGGGCGTGCCGGACGAGTTAACGGCCAGCTGAGAAAGCCTTTCTCACACATGTTAGCCATCTCTGTCGAATGGGAGGCTTAGCGCAAAAAAGACGAGGAAGGTGGCAGACGAGACAGACGCTCCTTTTGGGAAAACATCTTTGCACGCAGAGTGCATTGGCCAGCGTATAATGCTGCTGTAAGTACAATGTGCTTAATGACTTTGAGGGTGTAATAAATTCTTCAAACAGCCGCCGTCGATCGCTTCCGATGAAGAGGGGGGGAGGAGAGGGGGGTTCGCGATGCGGAAGCATGTTGTTTCAGTTAAACGAGCCCCCAAGAGCGTTTTCTGCTCAGAGCTGCGCGGCGTAAACAGCACAGCGTTCCCCCTTCGTCTGCGGAACTTGCAGCGACGATCTGGTCAAAAGCAACGCGGTAGTTGAGGGTGGGAGCCGCAAATGGAAAGGAGAAGGCTGGAACGTGGAACGTAAAAAACGCAAAAAAAAAAAAACTCCGAGTCGCACGCAGGGTTGAAGGCGGCAGGCCTTTTTCTCGTGGCGCACTACACTTCAACTGATTAACCGATTAAACACATTAATCGCGATTAGAGCAATAATCGATTAATCGCCCACCCCTAGTTACGAGGGTTATTTGAAACAAAATGTAGATTGAATTGGACTGCAAGCGCTTTACCCGTTAGCAGATTTCCATATTGTCTAATGCATCACTTCTCTTTTTACGGACCAAAATGCTATTAACCGTGTTCCAAACAACATGGGGCGTTGTGCCCCGATGTTAGAAAACAATTCTTTATAGTAAGCTGTTTTAGCACGTTTGAGTTGAGCATTGAGTCGGTTTCTAAACATCTTGAGTTCTTTAAGTGTTTCGAGTATCCGTGTGCGTGAGAATTTTTGGAAAAGGTGATTTTTTTATCATTTCTATGTGAACCGTGTAACCCATGACTTTCTTGTTTTTTTGCATGGTGTGAAAGTTCTAAAGGGGAAATGTGCGAAGTATATCTGCGTAAATTTTCCTATGAATAAGGTGTATGCATCATTCGCATTTTGCTGATTCATAACACAAGATCAGTCAGGAGAGCTAATGGCAATTTTAAAAAGCTTTAAAGCCTGATGGGAAACAAACTGTGCGGTAACAGCATCAGTACGATGCTCTTATTTACTCCACCAGAGTGAACCATAAAAACTGGACAGTGGTCACTGATGTCTGACACAATTGTTCCAGCATCGGAAATCGTGTGTAGAGTAGTAATTAAAAGGTCGAGAGCCGATGACATTGAGGTAGTAATGCGGGTGGAGGAAGTTATTAGATTCACAAATCCACTTGATGCTATACAGGTTGTAAAATCGTGCACAGTGGGGCTGTTGTCGAGGACATTTATGTATAAGTCTCCATAGCAAATGTACCTGTAAGCATTCCAGGCGCCAGCGACGCTGCAGAGTCGAACGCGTGGGAAGCGGCGGTTTCATGAAGTGCGCATGAAGGGCTTTATAGCAGCCAGCTTGCTAAGAGCTAACGGCCTTTGGATCATGCCACTTGCGTGGAGACGAATTGTCTTGGGCCTCAGCTTGGCTGTGGCGTTGTTTTGAACGGCGTGTTCCAAAGCACAGTACGAACGTGGGAAAGCGTGGGTCGGATGTTCGAGGCGCTTTCCGCGTTCGTGGCAGCGGCTTCTTAGGGGTTATGGGGCCGCCTGGGCGCGCGTTTAGCCAGAGGGACGGTTGTAAAGCCAATCGGCCCGACGCACTTCTGATGACGGGGAGGCTTGGAGCTGTGGGCTGGAGCGGGGCAGCGGTCGATTTGGGGGAAAGTGCTCTCTTTGTTGGCCCGTGCGCGCGCGGAGTGGAGGAGTGGAGGCGTGCGAGAGTGTGCGCGTTGCGGGCCGGGATGGGCGCGGCAGAGGCGACTCCTGAGCCGGCCGCCGTGTCCTTTTGTCCGTACGCACTGTTTCTGGCCCACGGTCCAATTTACGGGGCATCACCTGTCAACAGCGGAGAATCTTGGGGACGCGCCTCGTCGTTAAGACGGATGGTTATGGGTTTCAGCTGGCGTGGAGTGGCTGTCCGGCCTTGGACGAGAATCGTGGGAACGGGCGGCGTGGGCCGCGTTTGTAGAAGCTTGTTCCCGGTCGCTTGCACGTGTGTCCGCGGGTTTTTGAGTGTTTATCGTGTTTGTTTGGGTTGCTTTTGATCCTTTTTTTTCTGGAGAGAGAGAGAGAGAGTGACCAGCGTTTGAGGGTTACGGGGGCGTTGCCCACCGTGGTTTAGGCCCGCATTTACTCATCCATCCTATCAGGTGCCCAGGAGATACCGATAGGCCTGTGTATCGGGGTGGGGATTAAGTAACCTATTAAAACCACGAGACACGAGGTCTCGGGGTTGAACCCCAGGGTTTTATTGTGCTATGCACGGCCGGCGTATTGCCGGGCTGGCCAGGTCAGGCTACGGAGGATCTCACCACTTGGGTAGTTTTAGGTCAGGGTCCGTCGCTGACGGTGGTGCCACGTGCACAAAGTCTTAGCTGACCTAGAACCCCACTTTATTCCTTACTCTGTCTACTTCAGTCTGTAAATATCCTGTATATGTCTTGCGGGTAAATATACAGTTTTTAAAAACCCTCCATCAACCACCGTCGTCGTGTCATCAGTGCCGTAACCATCAGGCACCAACGCAGATCATCATCATCTTCAACAACAAAGAAAGAACGAAATATCATTTACTGTACCTAAAATTGCTTTAATTTAATTTAATTTATTGTCAAATGTAATTTAACAAAGTTTCCAAAAAATAAAAAATCAATAAAGCAAGCAACATCTCCATTGGGAGGGCGATACAATACTGAAACAATAGTGAATACCGAGTACTGAATAGCGAGATAATAATCTTTCTTATGCCCGTACACAAAGGGTAGACTGGGGCAGCGACTCGACGGTAGGATGCGCATACAAGTGCTCAGTTCCGGTGTGTATGGCGTTATCCGCACTTGGAAGTGGCCTACGTCTGCACGGGGGAGGTTGATACTTTCAACGTTTTTCCATACGTTTCATCTCTTTCTGTCAACACGAGCCACAGCACAATGTTCTAAATAATCGGCAAATACGGCGAGCCGAATAACGCGATAAATGTGGTCGGATCCAGCGCTGGGTTGGGAATCGACGCTAAGCTTTCTTCGTGACATACTGGGTTGAAGGGAGCTCAGGTGCGATCCTCTTAAAGACGGCAGCCTTTCTTTTACTACTTACACGCAAACATTTGTTGTTTCTGTATGTTTGTATGTAAGCCTTCCGATTCAGCCTTCCCGCCAAAATTTAATACAGTTCATTAAAGCGTATATATATATATATATATATATATATATATATATATATATATATATATATATATATAAGAGAAGAAAAACGTCGAACAAGGTAAAAGCACGATTGTGGCCTACGTTTCAGCAAAGAGAACTTGCTTTCCTCAGGGCCGACCCACCAAAGACAACACGCTCATGGTTCACGCAGACCCCAACACGCAGTATAACGCAAACAGGCACCCAAACAGGCATCGATGTGGACCTCACCCCTAGCAGCCCCCTTAAACTACTGACTCCAAGCAAAAAAGTGTCACCCCGGAGGTCTGCTCGGAACAAACACAAATGACTACCACCGAGTAGGCCGTATGCAGGCCCTGAGGAAAGCAAGTTCTCTTTGCTGAAACGTAGGCCACAATCGTGCTTTTACCTTGTTCGAAGTTTTTCTTGTGTCCTGTGTTTTCTACCATCTTCAAAGTTCTACTACTCCCTGGATTATATATACATATATATATATATATATATATATATATATATATATATATATATATATATATATATATATATATATATATTGTTTTGAAGATACTACGAGCAGCAAGGGCACTCCCTTAAATGGGTATGTGCGTAGTATCGGGACAATTCCCCCAAAGCGGGTATGTGCTCGAAAATGGAACAATCCGCCACAAGCGGGTATGTGCCTGGATCTGGGACTGGCAGCCCCACCGAGAGTGCTGTGCGCGAGACTGCTTCTGAGACCCGCCGAGAGCTCCCTCTGACCCGTTTGGACTTCACGGCAGTAAGACCTCGCTATAACGCCCTGTCAATAAACTCCACTATATTTTGGTGGAGGTCCTACACTTTACAAGGTCCCCAACCTGGAATTGCGCAGCAAGCGAGTTCTTAGGCCCGTACCCGGAGGAATCGACCAGGCGGAAATAGTGTCGCCGCAGCCCGCACCCATCATGTGCTCCGGTGTTCTGCTCCAACGAGAACCCGCCCACTTCACCGGCGAGGATGATACCGACGCAGAGGACTGGCTGACCTCCTACGAAAGGGTGAGCATTCATAATAAATGGGATGACACCATGAAGCTGAACAGCGTCGATTTGTATCTGGACAAAGTCGCAAAGTTGTGGTTCCGTAACAATACAACTGATACGCGCACTTGGACGGATTTCAAGGCCCGATTCCTGGCAGCATTCGCTCGACCTGCTGTGCGAAAGCTTCAAGCTGAACAACGCCTACGCAAGCGAGCCCAGGAAGAGAACGAGGCATACACGAGCTATATAGAGGACGTCGTGGACCTATGCAGGCGAGTGAATCCTGCGATGCCCGAGTGTGATAAAATCAAACACATTCTAAAGGGCATTGAAGACTATGCATTCCAGATGCTGCTGGGAAAGAACCCGCAGACTGTGAGCGAAGTCACAAATTTGTGCCTGAGCTACGACGAGCTGCGAAAGCAGCGCGTTTTCACACGCCAGCGTCCGTCGCCGAATGACGACTTCTCCCGAGGATCGCTATCATCCTTAACCTTGCCTCCTGACCTTTCGTGCCTCTTGCCCCACATCCAGCAGTTCGTGCGGGAAGAAGTTACGCGGCAGATTTCCCTGCTCCCCAGTGCTCCTGTGCCTGCGGATCCACTGCCTCCGACTGTGCGCCGCCTAGTTCGACAACAGGTTGCCGAGACGCTTCCTTCAATCGACCAACCGCCGCCTCTGCCCACTCCCGTAACTTCCGCTATCACTGCACCGTTTGCTTCTCCTTCGACGGTGCCCTTCGCGCAACCCGTAGCGGCACCTCTGGAACCACAACTGGCAGTTCCCCTTGCGCCACCGGTGGCCATACCTCTCGCCTCTCCTGAAACGCTGCCGCTGAGTTACGCTGAGTCGTGCGACAGCTGCAACCAGGCGCTTTCCAGCCTTACTAGCGTACGCCAGATCTGCGTACGATGGCGTATAACCGGCCGCCAGCCCAAACACCGAATCCCTGGCGCACTCCCGACAACCGCCTGATCTGCTACGCGTGTTGTACTCCAGGACATGTGGCCCGGTTGTGCCGCCGGCGGCCATCGTTTTCGAACGACGCCCCGTATCAAGCGCCCGCCTATGGACCGCAGCAGTACTTCGCTCGTGTTGACTCGTGCCCGACACCGAGTTTGTACCCTGCGGACCAGCAGCCCTTTCCGCACCGCCACTCCTCGTCCCCGCGTTCCCGTTCCCTTTCTCCCATGCGTCCTCGGCAGAATCCACCCACCGAGGGAAACTGACGGCTGCAGTTCCCGAGGCAAGAACTGCACTGATTTCTAAATGCCGAAGTCCTCGTTTCTCACCCGCCAATGTTATTGAACTGACCGTTGAAGGTGTAGCCGCATTAGGGCTTGTCGATACTGGTGCCGCTGTGTCCGTCTTAAGTCAACGACTCTGCCGCTCATTGCGAAAAGTGACAACGCCACTCTCCGACCTTACTCTGCGAACCGCAAGCGCGCAAGAGGTTAAACCGCTAGCCATGTGCATCGCTCGTGTAGCGATACAAGACATCACATACGTCATCGATTTCATTGTCCTTCCTTCATGTTCGCACGATATCATCCTCGGGTGGGACTTCTTATCACGTCATCACGCCATCGTTGATTGTGCTCGTGCAGAGGTCGCACTATTTCCGTCATGCGAACCACCATCGACTGACGTGTCCGTGAGGTTAATCGTGATGGACGACACGTCTCTCCCGCCCCATTCCTCCGTGCTTGTGCCTGTTTCTTGTGACGTCACCCCTGATTCCCCTGTTGTTTTCACGCCATCGAGTGTATTTTCGTCTCGGAAATGCTTTCCTTTGCCCGCTGCTGTCCTCGACGTCCAATCTGGGTCCAGTGTTATGCTTGTCAGCAATCCATCGTCTTGCCCACCAACATTATATCGTGGAGAATGTCTCGGATACGTGGAAGCTCTCGATCCCATTCTGATCATGGCCGTCCTGGACATTCACCGGAAACATCTTCGTTTTCGGTGAATGTCCTCAGCCCTCATCCCAAGGAAGACCCCGATGTTTTTCAACGATCCCTCGATGGCGATCTCACCCCAGCACAACGGGACAAAATCCTCGCCATTCTCGATCGCTTCCGTCAATCCTTCGACTGTCATCAGACCGCCTTGGGCCGCACGTCGACAGTTGCCCACGAGATCGATACCGGATCCCACGCCCCACTGCGGCAGCGACCTTACCGTGTTTCACCTGCGGAACGGCGTGTGATTGACGAACACGTCGCTGACATGCTCACGCGCCACGTCATTCGACCCTCTTCAAGCCCCTGGGCATCGCCCGTCGTGCTTGTCACGAAGAAAGATGGTCCATCCGGTTCTGCGTCGATTATAGGCGTCTGAACAAAATCACCCGCAAATCACCTGCTACCTCGTATCGATGACGCTCTTGATTGCTTGCAAGGCGCTGAATTCTTCTCGTCTCTCGATCTACGTTCAGGCTACTGGCAAGTTCCCATGGCCGAACCTGATCGCTCAAAACTGCCTTCGTGACACCTGATGGACTTTACGAATTTAACGTCATGCCTTTTGGACCATATATATATATATATATATATATATATATATATAGCGCATCAGAATAAGAAATGAGGGGCTCGTTGAAAGACAGAAATAAGGGTTGGCAGTCCAGAAAACCTCGGAAAGCAAAGGGGAGTATGTGTTAGGCCATTGAAAAGGATAAAGAATTTGGAAAGAAAGAAAGTGGAGAAGAAATGCCCGCCAGGTGGGATCCGAACCCACGACCTCCACATTACCGGTCTGGTGCGATAACCACTACGCTGCCGGCGGGGCTACCGTGGCTCACGACACGTACATTCCTCCCCGCTCGGCTGCTCTCGTACCGCTCTGCTGCTCTTCCATTCCCGACGCACCTGTTGTTTTTACACCGTCGCCCTTATTTGTCCACCAAAAGTCGCTGTACCTGCCATTCGCCCTACTGACAGTTCATGATGGCACGAGCGCCACAGTAGTCAACAACGAGTCCTTGGAGCCCCTTCGTCTCCTGCACGGTGAGGTCCTTGGCTGCGTCGAAGTTGTTGAGCCGCACAGCTTGTCACTGCCGTACCAGAAGACCTTTCGTCATGTGTTCCAATGGCTGGACTGAGTCCTGCCCCTTCAGCACCAGACCTGTCGCCTCCGGACATTGGCGCTTCGATCGATCCTACCCTCAGATCAGACCAACGAGTGAGCTGCTCGCTCTGCTATATCGGTTCCGCTCTTCTTTTGACGGCGCAAAGGCACCGCTGGGCCGAACATCTGCAGTTGCTCACTCCATCGACACCGGCTCGCATGCACCACTGCGCCAACGACCGTACCCTGTGTCGCCGAAGGAGCGCAGCACTATTGACGAAGAAGTGAACGATATGCTCAAGCGGGGAGTAATTCGGCCCTCCAACAGTCCCTGGGCGTCTCCTGTGGTGCTTGTAACCAAAAAGGACGGTTCCATCCGCTTTTGCTAGATTATCGTCGTCTAAACAGCATAACGCGCAACGATGTCTATCCTTTACCACGGATCGACGATGCCCTTGACAGTTTACAAGGCGCCGAGTTTTTTCTTCCCTTGATTTGCGGTCTGGATATTGGCAGGTGCCCATCGCGGAGGCCGATCGCGCGAAAACGGCGTTCATCACTCCTGACAGCCTGTATAAATTTAACGTCATGCAGTTTGGCCTGTGCAACGCTCCTGCCACGTTCGAGAGGATGATGGACACCGTTTTGCCTGAAGTGGAAAACTGGTCTCTGTTATCTTGATGACATTGTTGTTTTTTCTTCCGAATTCGACACCCATTTGAGACGCCTGGAGCAGGTTTTGACTTGCCTTGCCAATGCCAGATTGCAACGCAACATGAAGAAATGCCACTTTGGGGCGCGAAAGTTGACCATACTGGGCCGCGTTGTGTCGAAGGAGGGAATTTTTCCCGACGCCACCAAACTTCGCGCAGTCGTCGAGTTCCCTAAACCGACCACCATGAAGGCTTTACGGAGCTTTATTGGGCTATGTTCGTATTTCCGCCGCTTCATTCGTAATTTTGCCGCCATAATTGCGCCCTTGACGGCGCTACTCGGCAAGGAAAGCGGTATTGGCGCTTGGTCGAGGGATTGCGATGAAGCGTTCGCAAAGTTACGGCGACTCCTTACTTCCCCGCCTATTCTGCGACAGTTTGACCCGACCGCGCCAGCAGAAATCCACACGGATGCCAGCGGCGCCGGAATTGGCGCAGTGCTTGCCCAACGAAAACCTGGTTTTGACGATTATGTCGTCGCTTATGCCAGTCGTACGCTCACAAAAGCTGAGTTAAATTATTCGGTCACGGAAAAGGAGTGCTTGGCCATCGTATGGGCGCTTGCAAATTTCGACCATATTTGTACGGTCGTCCTTTTGACGTTGTGACGGACCACCACGCATTATGTTGGTTGTCGTCGCTCAAAGACCCGTCTGGCCGCCTTGGTCGCTGAGCTCTGCGACTGCAAGAGCATGCCATCCGTGTGCTGTACCGTTCCGGCCGGAAGCATTCAGACGCTGACGCTCTGTCCCGCTCCCCCCTACCGGCGGAAGACTCGTGTTCCGTTTCTGTTGATTCCGGCCTGTCTTCCCTCGACATCACGGACATGCCAGCCGAGCAGCGCAAGGACCCCTAAATTGCTTCGCTTATTGACTTCCTCTCTGGCGTGCCCTCTGCTCAAGAATCGCGTGCGCTGCGCCGACAAGCTGCCCACTTTGCAGTCCGCGATGAAATGCTGTTCAGGCGCAACTACTAATCAGGAGGTCGCAAATGGTTACTGGTAATACCTCGCCATTTGCGCACGGGCATATGTGCATCCTTCCACGCTGACCCCAGCTGCGCTAATGCCGGTGTGTTAAAAACGTATGAGCGGCTTCGCCTACGGTATTACTGGCGGGGAATGTACACGTTCGTCCGCGAGTACATCCGGTCATGTATCAACTGTCAGCAGCGCAAATGCCCTCCTACTCCCGCGGCGGGCCCGCTGCAGCCATTGCCGTGCCCAGAAAGACCGTTCAATCGCATTGGGATTGATTGATTGTAGGGTTTAACGCGCCGACGCAACGCGGGCGATGAGGCGCGCCGTAGTGGAGGGCTCCGGATTAATTTTGACCACCTGGGGATCTTTATCGTGCGCCGAAATCTCGTACACACGGGCGTTTTTGCTTTTCGCCTCCATCAGAAAAGCGGCCGCCGCGGCCGGGAATCGAACCCGCGACCTTGTGCTCAGCAGCGTCAATCGCATTGGGATAGACCTTTACGGCCCCCTCCCGTGCACAGCTGCTAGCAACCGTTCGGTCATTGTGGCAGTGGATCACCTCACGCGCTATGCAGAAACCGCTGCTTTAGCAACTGCCACGGCACGTGACGTCGCGTCCTTCCTGTTACGCCGCTTCATACTTCGCCATGGTGCTCCTCGAGAGCTACTCAGTCACCGACGTCGCGTCTTCCGGAAGTCATCGAAGCCCTCCTGCGGGAATGTCGAATTGTTCACCGAACTACGTCGTCTTACTACCCGCAGACGAATAGTCTCACAGAACGATTTAACCGCACCTTGAGTGATATTCTTTCGATGTATGTGGCGTCGGTCCATTCTGACTGGGACGTGATACTTCCCTTTGTCACGTACGCCTACAACGCGGCCACGCAGACGACGACAGGATTCTCACCTTTTTTTCTGCTCTACGGACGGCAGCCGACAAGCACTCTTGACACAATTTTGTCGTATCGCCCAGATTAGACCGAGTTCGCACCCATTTCGGAAATAGTCAAGCATGCCGAAGAGTGCCGTCAGCTCGCCCGCTCGCTCACATCTGAACACCAGCAACACCAGAAGCCTAATCTCGACGCTTCCACCGCGGCTCCCACCTATAGGCCTGATTCACTTGTCTGGCTTTGGGTCCCATGCCCTACACCCGGTCTCTCACCGAAGCTTGTTGCAAAATATAATGGACCCTACAGAGTCGTCAAGCAAACTTCACAAGTGAATTACCTCACCGAACCGGTTGCGCCTGCACCCGACCGTCGACACCGTGGACGCGAGATAGTTCACGCCAACCGGCTGAAGGAATATTACGATCCTGTGGTCTCCTCGCCACCTTGAGTGGACAGCATGGCTCCTTTTCCACCAGGGGCGAATATTGTAGCGTTGATTATGGACGCCATTGATGTAATTGTCACAGGCGCTCATGCAAGGACGATTCCCCGTTGGGGATATTCGGCTTGGTGCACGCCCGACGACGAGGAGGCAGAAGCATCGTTTGGCGCACGGGCCGATCGAGTATCGCGTCAGACATAGCTTGCTAAGCACGAAGAACCTCGGCTTCTCCGCAGCTCTAACTGCTCGTTAGTGGTCCAAAAAACCACGCTTCTATATATATATATATATATATATATATATATATATATATGTATTGCCGCGAACCATACATTGGGTTTGTTTATTTGTGTTTTGCTTTTTCCGCCCGGCTGCGCCGGTCTGTGTTATCTCTGCGCCAAGGGAAGCGCGTGTTCCATTCTTTCTTTCTGTGCCGCATGTGTTATCTGTTGTGATAGGGAGAGCATTCCGATCTAACGTGAACAGCCCAGAATAATCTTCTTGGATCTACTATGTTCTCGATGCGAATCGACGTTTCGAGAACCACGCGCGCCAAAAGATAAAAAGCCTGCAGTGCGGACGCCGGGGCATTCGATTCTGCGACGCTCGCTGACGCAAGTCACTTTGTTGACCGCTGCTTCGCCGCCTCTGTATTCTTTTGAGTTGTTAGGGGAGCACAAGTTCGCTCCAATAAACTTGTTTCTCCTGCAAGACAACTGCGTCGTCCTTGGCTTCGTGACATCTGGTGGAGGTGCTGGGTACGCACCCTTCATGCCCACTGCAACCTCGGGAAGCCGCCAAGCCAGTCCAACAAGAGCCAGCCTCCGCCTGCAAGATTTTCCACCCGAGTTCGGTTTGATGCCAGAAGGGCCCAAGAGAAGGAACGCTGCAACCAACACCATGGTACAAGAAACAACGTCGCCAATCATGCTGCAGCAGCCCCGGGAACCGCCATCGTTCCGGGGAGCCCCCGCTGAAGATCCAGAGGAATGGTTGGAGAAGCTGGAGCGCGTGCGGATCTTCAACAGGTGGGACGATGAAGAAACCTTCCGGCATGTTTTCTTTTACTTGGAGGATGCAGCCCGAACTTGGTTTGAAAACCACGAGAGCGTCTTGACCGACTGGACGCAATTCAAAAGCGAGTTCCTTAAGACCTTCACGACCGTGGTGAGAAAAGAACGAGCTGCGATTTTACTGGAAACTCGAACGCAACACCCGAACGAAGGAGTCGTAATCTTCGTCGAGGAAATGAAGCGACTTTTCCGCCGTGCGGACCCAGGAATGACGGAAGAAAAGAAACTACGGTTTCTGATGAGAGGTGTGAAGCAAGAGCTCTTCGCGTGCCTTGTTCGCAACCCCCCCAAGACCGTGTCCGAATTCGCGTCTGAGGCTGCCGCGATGGAGAAGACGCTCGAAATCCGAACGAGGCAGTACGACCGCCCAATCAATGCGCTGGTTTCGGAGACGCTTGGTGCCAGCGCTATCAACTCCGACTCACTACGCGACACTATCCGCGAAATAGTGAGGGAGGAGCTGCGGAAACTGCTCCCGACGCCGCCGCAACCACAAGTCGCTTCTCTTACCGACGTCATTAGAGAAGAAGTGCAGCAAGCGCTGGGAACTTCAACGACGCCAGTAGCACCTCGCGAGCCGCAAGCCATGACCTACGCGGCTGCTGTACATCGCCCTCGCCCACCTGCACCCTATCGTCACGAGGCTCCGTACCGTCGTCCCCTCTCGCCGGACCGACCACCTGCGGCGCAACCCCCTGCCCCAAGGAAGACCGACGTGTGGCGAACGTCCGACAATCGTCCGCTGTGCTACCACTGCGGAGAGGCCGACCACGTCTACCGTCGCTGCCCCTACAGGAGGCTCGGTTTGCGAGGGTTCTCCGTCGACGCACCCCGCCCCCGAACTGGCCAGCGCCCATCGGAGATCGAAGAGTACCTGTCCAACACCAGCCGTCGACCAGCCCGTTTCAACCGTTCACCGTCACCCTACCCATACCAGTCGCCGAACCGCCGTAGCAATGCTGAGTTCTCACGTGGAAGGTCCCCCAGCCCACGCGGGGGAAACTAAAAGCAGCAACTTCTGGAGGTAAAGTTGCACGATCGTGGAAAAATGAAAACCCTCCAACGACGCAACGACTCGCGGAAGACAGTGACTCACAACACGCCCTCATCCCGACGACCCGACCCAGACCTGACGAGACTCCCGTACACGACAACAGCTATACGCCGCGATGCGTACCCGACCTGACCGAGACGTCCGTTGAGAAGACGACGACAACGACGATGCACAGTGCCCGACCATCAACACGTACAAGCAGAGATACGACGCCCCGACGAACCCGGAACTCGAGGACGACTGCATCTGACGTCAAGGTGTACATCGACGGCTTTGACGTAGTCGCCCTCGTAGACACGGGAGCTGACTATTCGATAATGAGCGGACCATTTGCGTCTAAACTGAAGAAAGTTATGACCAGATGGGACGGTCCGCACATACGCACAGCAGGAGGCCACCTCGTGACGCCAAGTGGAACGTGCACATCGCGCGTCACCATAGACGGCACAACGTACCCTGCGGCGTTCGTCGTTCTGCCTAACTGCTCCCGCGACGTGATTCTCGGAATGGACTTTTTGACGGACAACGGCGCAATAATTGACCTGCAGACCAAGTCGATAACATTTTCCTCCAATCACTCCACGACGCCGCAGCCGAACCCCGATCACCGTGCTGCTGTCAGGATCGCCGACGATCACATCACCCTGCCACCCCGCGCAAGCTTGATGATCGCCGTCTACTGTGAGGATGCTGCTTCTGACATCGACGCTATCGTAGAGAGTGATCGAAGGTTGCTTCTCAACCGTGCTGTCTCCGTCGCAAGAGGCATTGCGCACTTTAAGCAACGCCAATCTCACGTTTTGGTCACTAATTTCACCGAAGAGTACCAGCATTTAAACAAGGGAGCTGCAATTGCGTTCCTCGAAGAAACGCAAGAAGCAAGTGATGTGATCGCAGTCGCCGACTTTGAACGCACACCCGTAGAAACATTCAAGCTCCCGCAGCCATTCGACGTGAATCCGGCGCTACCGCAAGAACAACGGAAAAAATTATTGGCTTTGCTGCGTCGCTATAGCGAATGTTTTTCGTCGAGCGCAAAACTACGTCAGACCCCTCTAGCGAAGCACCGAATAATAACCGAAGATGGAGCCCGACCTACCCGACAGTCACCGTACCGCGTCTCTTCACACGAACGGGAAGCCATCCGGACTCAAGTCGACGACATGCTGAGCGATGACATTATACAGCCATCGAAAAGCCCCTGGGCTGCGCCCGTCGTACTCGTAAAGAAAAAAGACGGCACATTAAGGTTTTGCGTTGACTACCGGCGACTGAACAAAATCACGAAAAAGGACGTGTACCCCCTCCCCCGAATCGACGACGCCCTCGACCACCTCTGCCACGCGAAGTACTTCTCATCGATGGACCTGAAGACCGGCTACTGGCAAATTGAAGTGGACGAGAGAGACCGAGAGAAGACTGCATTTATAACCCCAGACGGCCTATACGAGTTCAAGGTGATGCCGTTTGGGCTGTGCACAGCACCAGCGACGTTTCAAAGAGTCATGGACACTGTGCTAGCTGGCCTTAAGTGGCACACCTGCCTCGTATACCTCGACGACGTAGTGGTATTCGCTCGGACTTTCGACGAACACCTTGCAAGGTTGGAGTCTGTACTCGAGGCCATTCGTACGTCGGGGTTGACGCTGAAGCCTGAAAAGTGCCGTTTCGCATACGAGGAACTCAAGTTCTTGGGCCACGTCGTCAACGCAGCGGGAGTCCTACCTGACCCGGCAAAAACTTCAGCAATCGCGAACTTCCCTAGGCCGAAAGACAAGAAGGGCGTGCGAAGATTTCTCGGGCTGTGCGCATACTACCGGCGCTTCGTCGCAAACTTCGCACGCATTGCAGAGCCACTCACGCGCTTGACGAAAGACAGCACCCCTTTCAGCTGGGAAAACGACCAAGAAAAAGCATTCTGCGAGCTGCAAAAACGCCTGCAAAGCCCGCCCGTGCTCGCTCATTTCGACGGAAATGCCGAAACGGAAATGCATACGGACGCCAGTGATATAGGCTTGGGTGCCGTCCTTGTCCAAAAGCAAAGCGGCTGCGAAAGGGTAATCGCCTATGCTAGCCGTGGTCTGTCGAAGGAGGAGAAAAACTATTCTGCCTCTGAGAAAGAGTGCCTGGCTATTATATGGGCGATTTCAAAATTTCGCCCATACGTGTATGGAACGCCATTCAAGGTTGTAACAGACCACCATGCGCTGTGTTGGCTCGCCAATTTGAAGGACCCCTCTGGCCGTCTTGGGCGGTGGAGCTTGCGCCTGCAGGAGTTCGACGTTACAGTCGTTTATAAATCCGGCAGGAAACACTCCGACGCCGACTGCCTGTCCCGCGCCCCCGTCGACCCACCACCACAAGACTCTGATGAAGACAGCGCGTTCTTCGGGATCGTGACGGAGAGCGACCTAGCCGCCCAGCAGCGTGCCGACCCCGACTTACGCGTCATAATCGAGTACCTCGAGGGATGCAACGTTGCTGTTCCTAGGAGCTTCAAACGCAGCTTACCAGCATTCAGCCTGAGAAACTCCGTCCTTGTGAAGAAGAATTTCAGCCCCGGAACAAGAGCGAATTACCTTCTCGTCATCCCCGCGGACCTTCGTGACGAAATTTTGGAAGCGTGCCACGACGACCCGTCTTCCGGACATCTGGGCACAGCCCGCACTATTGGAAAAATCAAGGCGAGGTACTACTGGCCCGGCCTTACCTCTGACGTCACCCACTACGTCCGGAGCTGCCGTGACTGCCAGCGACGAAAAACGCCGCCGACAAGACCCGCCGGACTTCTGCAACCGATCGCCGTCCCATCGAGACCATTTCAACAGATTGGAATGGACCTTTTAGGCCCGTTCCCTACGTCACGATCACAGAACAAGTGGATTGTCGTAGCGACAGACTACATGACGCGCTACGCAGAGACCGCCGCTCTTCCGAGGGGGACTGCACAAGAAGTGGCGAAGTTCTTTATAAGCCAAGTTGTGCTGCGACATGGAGCCCCGGAAGTCCTAATCACAGACCGCGGAACGGCATTTACTGCGGAGCTGATGCAAGGAGTATTACGCTACAGCAACACGGATCACCGAAGAACGACGGCGTACCACCCCCAAACGAACGGACTAACAGAACGTCTGAACAAGACAATCGCAGATATGCTGTCAATGTACGTTGACGTTGAACATAAGACTTGGGACGAAGTGCTCCCGTATGTCACGTTTGCGTACAACACGGCTATCCAGGAGACGACACAGCTGACGCCGTTCGAGCTTGTCTACGGTAGAAGGCCGACTACGATGCTCGACGCCATGCTTCCGCACGTAGAAGACGACGACCTCAACGCCGACGTCCACGGATATCTTCAACGTGCGGAGGAGGCCCGCCAGCTCGCTCGAGTTCGTATAACGGACCAGCAGCTGGTGGATGCGGGCCGCTACAACCTCCGACGCCGAGACGCCGAGTACCAACCAGGGGATCGTGTGTGGGTTTGGACTCCCATCCGACGACGCGGACTCAGTGAGAAGCTCCTGCGACGGTATTTCGGACCCTACCAGATTCTACGACGTGTTGGCCAACTTACCTACGAAGTGATCCCCGATGGTGACTCCGGCACATCACGACGACGCACGCGGCCTGAAGTCGTCCACGTGGTTCGCTTAAAACCTTTCTACGGACGATGACGAACTTTTTTCATTTGTTCGGACTGTCGCTTATGTTAGCATCGGGTCGATGCACTCTTAGAGGGGGGGGTAATGCCGCGAACCATACATTGGGTTTGTTTATTTGTGTTTTGCTTTTTCCGCCCGGCTGCGCCGGTCTGTGTTATCTCTGCGCCAAGGGAAGCGCGTGTTCCATTCTTTCTTTCTGTGCCGCATGTGTTATCTGTTGTGATAGGGAGAGCATTCCGATCTAACGTGAACAGCCCAGAATAATCTTCTTGGATCTACTATGTTCTCGATGCGAATCGACGTTTCGAGAACCACGCGCGCCAAAAGATAAAAAGCCTGCAGTGCGGACGCCGGGGCATTCGATTCTGCGACGCTCGCTGACGCAAGTCACTTTGTTGACCGCTGCTTCGCCGCCTCTGTATTCTTTTGAGTTGTTAGGGGAGCACAAGTTCGCTCCAATAAACTTGTTTCTCCTGCAAGACAACTGCGTCGTCCTTGGCTTCGTGACAATATATATATATATATATATATATATATATATATATATATATATATATATATATATATATATATATATATATATATATATATATATATATATTGTAGAACAGAGACGTACGGGACGAGGGATTCCGTAAGGATACATATCAAAGTTGCAGTCCTTATTGCCAGTGCTGTTTGGCGTTTTAACAGTGTTTTATAGTGCCGAATGAGGTATGATTGCCTTTTTTTATGCAGGAATAATTAATAGAAAATTCAAGTCGAGAAAAAATGCGCCGTTTTTTCCGGAAGTGGGAATCGAACCCACAACCTCCGCATAACGCGTGCGGTGCTCTACCATTGAGCTAGTTCCGCGGCGACTCCCCTCTCGACTATACCGCGGGGTTTTGTATTTACGACTGCTCAGAGCCCGGTCAACTAGCGCCGCCCCTCGACCGCCCCTATATATATATATATATATATATATATATATATATATATATATATATATATATATATATATATATATATATATATATATATACGCATTGGCAGAATAAGCTCTGTATGCTGTGTGTGGTCGTTTGTAGGTTTGTTTCCCATGTGGCTTCTGTTTCGGGGCGCCGCCCCCACTCTGAGTCCGTACGATTTTACCCAAAGCGTTCATTCCTGAGGAAGACCTGTCTCAGGTCGAAACGTTGGAAATAAAGTCTCCGAAGAGCGTACTTCTACTTTGTGCGTATTCCTGCAGCAACTAAGGACTCCACTTCACGACTATATATATATATATATATATATATATATATATATATATATATATATATATATATATATATATATATATATATATATATATATATATATATATATATATATATATATATCCCTCTTTGTATGTGTTATTTAGCATTATGCCCACTTATATTTCGGTATTTATGTGATCTAGCTTAAATTAGCGTTACTTTGCATTGTACTATACTTGCATTGCGTCACCTTGCCTTTCTGCGTCCGCCTCGTGGACGGCCGTCACGTTTCAGATGCCACGCATCTCATTCACCCGCCGTGTACCTCCATCCGGCGTCGGCGTCGTTGCTGTCGGCGTCCGCCCATCCCCCATTTTCCTCGCCGCGCCAGCTTCACTCTCCGCCGCTCACCCCCTCTCCTCTCCGATAGCGAACACTCTCTCGCGAGGGGCATTGGATTGGATTCGGTTGGATTGGATTTGGATTGGATTAAAGTGGATTGTGTTGGATTGTGTTGCGTCGTAGCCGCGGCAGACGCACTGGTGCCGGTGCGTCCCCTCACCGTTATGCGCGCTATAAAACGCGGTGCCTGCGCCGCTCCTCTCCATCGTTCCAGCGCCGTTCCTAAGCTGTCCAACGCTGCAACGTGAACCCCCTATGCGTCGCATCTACACAGGGGTTCCCGCGAGGGGAGGTGGTCGAGTATCGCGTCGGACATAGCTTGCTAAGCACGAAGAACCTCGGCTTCTCCACAGCTCTAACTGCTCGTTAGTGGTCCAATAAACCACGCTTACAGGCAGCACAGGACTGTTCGGCCTTACTCAAGCCGGTGTACTTTGGCCGGTGATTTTCTGCCCTGCCTTTCTCCGGCAATCAGGTTCGGCCCGTGTCTAAATGTGGGCCTTTTTGCCGTATATGGCCATACTCCAATCACTGTCCAACGGCCAGTGTCCATCGGTCAGTCGACCGGCTTACGTTCATACGGCCAGATTCCAGCCGCAGGGCTCCGGCCACCCCAAAGCCACCCGTGTGCGGCCGAAGTACGGCCACCGGAGAACAGCCGAGATGCGGTCGTCGGACTCCAGCCGGACTAAAGCTGCCGGAAATTCGGCCGTGCTACGGCCATTGTAGTTCACCCACAGTACGTTAACTGTACTGAGGCCGGTGGACAACCACTGCATGCAGCGCAAGCAGATGACTCAATCGCACTGTACAGCAGCACAAACCCACCATTTTGGGTCCACTGCACCCACATCTAAGTGAGCCCGCGCGCAACCACCAGCCGTCCATCCTTCAGCGCAGCCTGGCTTAATTATCAGCGTCAGTTTACACCAAAGTTTAGTTTATTCAACAATGCTCACAAATGGTCGTTCCTTTAATTGCTGTGCCTCTTTTACTGTCGAATACAGCAAACATTCATTTCTTTGCAGAGCTGGAATAGATGTATTGTCCAGGTCCTGATAACTTCTGTGGGGCGGCTTACCTGTAACAAACAAGGAAGGATGGGGGGGGGCGGAAGGCGCATACTTTAGTGGGTTGAATTTCACAAAGACGAAAGTGCCGCTTTTAGAATTTCTTCTAAGACCACACTTTCATGCTCTGACTAAATCAACTATTTTTACAACAGCTGCTTGACCAGTTTTTTTTATATAAAACCGGTGCGAATGCCTTTACGAAGCGGTTCGGTACTCCACAAAACACTAAGCAGCATTCAATATAATTTACTTCACACAAAAAGTATGTCCAGTATTTGCCCATTTTTCTTGCAAAGAAAATTTCTACTCGATCAACTTTTCTGATGATCTTTCACAGGGCTGATCCTAGAAGAGATCAAAGAAGTACTTTCAGTTTCAATATATTTTAATGTTGTTTTCATCAGTTACATGCACACTCCTTAATATTCCGAAAGAACTTAATTTTCCTCTAAAGTCGTACTACGTTAAGAAAATTCTAGACGTGTTGTGAATGACGCCCTTCCTCAGATGGCTGCAGTTGTATCCCTCTGTGTTCATGCAAGGAAAAGCGTACGACAAGAGTTTCAGATTTTCTTTCAAACAAATAACTTAGCAATTGTAGTATTCATACAGCAAACCTTGCATACTGCAACGAATAAAGCCATAAATATTTCATTGGTCAAGTTTGAATTTGTAGGGTTTTCAACCCGTCGGAGGCGAGGTTGCGGCTCCGCAAGTTTATTTTTTTATTATTTTTTTATTTATTTATTTATTTATTTATTTATTTATTTATTTATTTATTTATTTATTTATTTATTTATTTATTTATTTGATAACTGCTTGCTCTTGCATGTATTACAGCAGGGAGATACATAACACTAAGCATCAAATATGAGACCAAATAACAAAATAATTCTACAAAGCGCGGTGAAAATCGTCCTTATAAACAGTGGATAAAATCATACGTGGAAGATAATTACACTCTCATCTTGATCTAAAATAAAGTGAATCGCGCAAGGCGCCACCTTAAAGGAAAGTTAATAATTTGCTTCAAGCTAGCGATCCCACTTTTGGATATGAAGAATGGCGCTTGGATATACTTCTCCCCTTCTACTCCAGTTTTCGAATGATAGATATTACGAAAAAATTTCAACCTCAGGTTTCGTCTATGATCTTTCCCGTCTTACCATTTAAGTTTACTTTTACTTTCCCTCATCCTAAGTTGACAGTGCCAATACCTAATACGATTTGCACTGCCCTAATCTGTATGTTTTCGAGCGTATCAACCAGCTCTTTGCTGTAAAGATCTCAGAAAACACATGAGTACTCCTACATTCAGCGCACATGAGTGAAATACGGTTGTTCTTTTAAGTTATGTGGAGGTTCGCTGAAATGTTATCTCGGAAAGCCAAAAACACGTGCAGGGATAACTTTTATGTTGTGAATGTGCCTGTTTATCGAACAACTCGTTAAATAAACTCCTCGTTATTTATATTCCCCGGCTGTTCTTAAGGCAGTGTAATTTACTGTATACGCATTCAACTGGAATGAAGGTTTTCTTGTAAAGTTGACGTTGACACACTTTTTTAAGATTCAACGACGTTTCTGAATCAGCACACCAGGATGTTTTTAATTTGAATCATGCTGCAAGTATTTTGAACCACGTTCATTCGCTATAGCCCTGTAAATTACACCGTCATTCGCGAACATTTTTAACAAAGATTTGAGGCCACACAAACAAAAAAGGGCCCGCAACTGAGCCTTGGGGATTTCCTGAGGTCGCGAGAACATATCCGGACGAACAACCATTAAGAGCGACCACCTGCTGTCTTAAAGAGATATACTCGGCTATCCATGCAATAGCCGATTCATTCACCTTATTTCCCGCAATGTACTAATAAAAAGGTGATATGAAACACCGTCAACTGCTTTTTTGCCGCAAAAGAAAATAGTCAGCTACTTTATGCTTATCTATTGCTAGAGCCAAATCGTGCGTGAACTCAACAAGCTGCGTTGAGCAAGAAAAATCCGATGAAATCCATGTTTGCTAGGATGCTGGCGATTATGTTCACAAATTATTCATATCCCAAGTGTAGCTAATCTAAATTTCAAAGACCACAACTAAATTAATATCCAGGCTGCGTCATTCACAAGGCTCTGTTGTTATGGCAAATTCAAAATAATACTTGTTTCTAAATAGGCAGTAATAAAATTCCATGAAGTAACATAGTGCAGGGCACGAAGTTGAGCCTACCAATGCACGAGCTTAGCCTGTTCTACATTTATCACAAACAATATAGTGCTCATTTGTTTTCGCAGTATTATTGTGAGAAGAATAGCCGGAAACTTGCGCTTTTGCGCGCCCTTGCCTTTCTTTGGTGGGGAGTCCTTGACATGGCGCCGGTTGAGCTACTGCATGGTGGCCGCTTGCTCGACACCCTTTAAGGCCACTTATTTTGGTGAATCACCGCCATCTCGGGTCGGACATCCCTGCCGGGTCGATGTCTCCAATGGTCTCCATTTCTTGAGGGGGCGAATAGCCTCGAGCTGATGCGTCGGCGACGCCGACTGGCGAGGCGTTGTAGCGGCTATGACTGGCGAGGCTTCGCTGACCCGTCGGTGTGGCACAGTCTTCTTGTGGCAATAAATGGCATTTCGATGGCCTAAACGTTTCCTTGGTAATGTCCAGTGAGTCCTTGCACCTTGCCCGTTCACCTAGAACACTCATTACTGTTTGACAAACGTAGTTCGTTCATTTAAAACGTAGAAACATCGAGCGGATGAAAACAAATCGCGCCAATCCACTCCGTGAATGTGGTTGGAAAGCAAAGCTGTAAACGGCACCCATAACGATTACCCATACGACGTCACTTAAATTCACTCACATCGGTCTACAAATAGTAAAACCAGAGATAAGTGAAATGCACTTAACCACACCATTTATTACTTCAAAGAGATATCCTGGTATGGTTAAATCAATGCATGATGCATGAACGGTGTTTGGTTGAGTTGTATTGGTGTACCACACGAGTGGAAACTTTTTTTATAAAATTAAAGTAAGCTCCAACCCGGTGTTAGACGATCTGACTTCTCCGTCTGTGTGCCACGGACGCAGGCGACGAGATTTGCGGCAGAGAAGGAGCAGGAGGAGGAAGAAATACTTCTGTTCAGATTTCAGAGCGGCCCAGAGTGCAGCCCTGGGGAGTGATTCCTTCTTCTGTGGGGCCCATGTGCAGTCCGCGCGGCCTGTGTTCTGTCCACCCCCTCAAGCTGGGTGTACAGAGGGCCTATAGAGCAGCATCTACAACTGCTCTTGTTGGGTAGTTGATATAAAGAGAGGACGGTGCTCAGGGCTAAAGTCGCACACCCCGATTACTGGGCGGAGTGTTCCTACTTCTGAGCAGAACTTACATTCAGCGTCGTAGCGATTCGGATGCATTAAGTGAAGACGCGTAGGCTCTGGGAAGGAGCCCGGATTTTATGAGCCGTAGGGTAGTTTGTTGTTCTCTGGAAACATCAAGGTAAGGAGAAGGTACGGTCTGTCTCAGAAGGTGATAATGCTGGGCTATCTCCAAGAACGTGACAAGCGGGTGACTGTCCTCGTTCCGCTCCATAGCACGGGAGGTAAAAGCGCAGGCTTGTTGGGTGGGCGTATTTGTTGCCCTCCATTGAAGCGTGAGGGGGTGTCCAGATGAGCTGAATGGAAGCGTATTGGGAGTGGTTTTTTATCACGCGCAGTGCAGGTCAGGACACCCAACCCGACTGGTAATTCCAGTAGGCTTGCTGGGAATCGGTAACTACCCTCCGAACCTCTGGTTGAGTGAGAGCCAAGGTGATGGCTGCCTCTTCTGCTGCCGTCATTTCTTGGGTCCTAAGCGAGGTACACGCGAGGAGGTTGGTTCTGGAGGTAGCCACGATGATGGCGTATTGCTGCCCTCGATGTTTGGAGGCGTCTGTGTAGATAACTGCATGATCCCCACCGAGGGTGGTATTTAGCGCTTGAGCCCGTGCTTTTCGGTGACCCTCGTCGTGTAAGGGGCGCATATTTCTAAGCAAAGGGAGCATCTTTAGTTTTAGTCGCCAAGAGTCTGGGAGTTTGTCAAGCGGAGTGACATTCTTTGCTGCGCAGCCAATCTGGTGAAGCATGCGGTTACCCACCGCAGTTCTAAGTCGGACCTTCTGGTTAGAAAGATGGCCTTCTATCAACTCTTCCACCGTGTTGTAGAGCACCGTGCTAAGCAGCCTCTGTGTGGACGCACTCATGATAGGGTCAATGGCCTGCTCGACCGCCTTTGTAATCATTATATAAAGCATCTCTAGGTCTTGCTGGTCGAGAAGAAGACAGGGGGTTGACGTAAGTCACTCTCGAGAGGACAAAAGCTTCAATTAATCGAAAGGTACCGGATTCTTTTGGGCCTAGCTTCTTGGTGGCAACTCGCCTGATCATGTGTATGATTTGATTAATGCTGTTTTTGAGGCGCTGCAAAAAGACGTCACTCTTTGTGTTCGCCTCGAGATGTAGGCCCAGGATCTTGATGCTGGGGCTTGGAGTGATGACCTGGCCATCAAGGAGTATTTGAATGTATTCCTTGATTTGGCGTGATGGCTGACGACAAGGAGCTGTGATTTTTTTACGTGAACACTGGAGGCCACAGGTATTAGCACATTGGCGTACTACAAGTAAGATGCCATGCATTGGTGTGATCTTCCTTTAATTTTTGTAACTCTTGGCCCATGAGCAAGGTGCGCACAGGGCCGCTAGACGGGCGTGAGTGGTCACGTGATGCTTGCACGTGGCACTCAGCGAGAACGCAGGGGTTAAACCCGTAGATGTTCTTGGTGAGTACACTACCTGTCTTCCCGGAATCAGGTTCCTCAGTGTAAACAATGAAGACGATGTACCGCATGATATGATCATGCTTTTAGGATTGTATAGTATCTGGCGCTCTCGAATGGCGGTGCGCCATGCGGATGTCAATGCGCAAACTGTGAGCGCATATTTCAGGGAAAAAGTGAACTATCTGTGCGAGTTGTACGAAGTTGAAAATCCTGACGCGGGAATTTTGCCAGTGCTTCAAAAATTGACATCATTTGATGTTTACAATAGTTTTCGCCAGCCAAAACATGGCAGGCGCTTTTTATTACATAGCTGACTTGTAAAAATGTTAAAAAAAGGAAATAAAGACAAAAAAGTGTGCGCGTAGCTAAATCGGTAAGACAACGGGCTCTCGTTTTGTTAGTCTATTAGTTCCAGGTTCGATTCCCGGAGGTTCCAGTAAATTCTTTTATTTGCTCCCTGGAGTATTCTGATGACACCAACGGTCGCGGAAGAACCCTTGGGGGGTAGAGGTAAAAAGCTTTGCTTTAAAAACTAAGCGTTTTATAGACCTTGGGTCAACGTACTACGAACACAGAGTTCTTTTAAGGAGATTGGCAGGCCCAATAGGTTGAATTTTTTTCATCCGCCGGACCACTAATTGTAAGTTGTAATCGTTGTCCTCTGTATCTACAACATTAAATGTCCTCAATCATAAGGCGCATCAAATCCGTCTTTTTACGAGAACCAAATAGTTTTAGACACGACGAGCACTTTGATAACCATTCTTTAAAAGCGGCAAGGTAAAACGTCCCTTGTAAATGGAGCCACACGGCACCCAATGCAAATTTGCGATGGCCATTTGTGCGTCTATTCCTTGAAGCCAACTTATGTAAACTACAAATAAAAGCTTGCGCAACTGCAGAAACCTCCACCCGAACTTGGCGAAGGCTGACAAAATCATAATCATTATTTAGTTTGTTACTCCTTCCTAGAAACACGTCTACAAACGGGCACTGGGAACGAAATAAAATCAATCGACAGCGTCAATGCCGATGCCATGTTGTGGCTAGATTTCTCTTGGGCTAGAATTGCACAACCTGTGTTATTCCACTAGTAAGAATGGGGCTCAAGAGAAGTTAGGGTCATTTGAAGGCACCCTGAAACTTCGAGCTGCCAAGTGCAGAGTTCTGATGCAATCACTGCAAAGGGCACATGAGGCTTGACAGTCTTCGCAGTGAAGAACTATCTCAGCAGGACTTCCTTTAAATTGCCCCTGCTATCTTGAAGCACTCCAAATTTAAGCTCTTTAAATGCACCATGGGGTGCTTCTGGACTGCTGCATGCTTAAGCATAGCTGTAGCTAATTGTTTGGCTATCCGATTAAATGATTTCGCACCAAACTGGTCTTCAGACATTACCACAAAAGTTGCTTCGTACCTGACGATAGTAAGTTTTAGGCTGTTGCCTCTAGCAAAAAGTAATGTTCGTTGGCGGGTCGGCAATTGCGCAAACCAAGTGCAGCAGCACAATACTTAAACAAAGCGGGCTTTACTTTAGCGGTCGCCATAGGAAACCGAGAGGGTTTCCTATGGCGACCGAGGAAACAGTTCCAACAAAAAACACACGGCGATGAACTACCAATCGGAAAGTTATCTCGCTTGGAATATCCTGAAAGAACACCGAAAATCTAAGCGCGATAGCTGGCAGCAACTTATTTCCGTGCATGGCATTCAGCTCTAGCATTTAGGCCACACTAGGCAGATCCTAATGCACCAAGCACAGGTATATAAGGGAAGACCTGATTTGATTGATTTGACCTGATTTGACCGGGGCCCTCCACTACGGCGCGCCTCGTCGCGCCGTAGTGGAGGGCTCCGGATTAATTTTGACCACCTGGGGTTCTTTAACGTGCCCCGAAATCTCTAACACACTGGCGTTTTCGCTTTTCGCCTGCATCACCAAAGCGGCCGCTGCGGCCGATGAGGGAAAAACTACAGAAACGGAGACAGACATATTAAACCGAGAAAAAAGCCCACTTCAGCATTCGACGAACAGGTTGTAGATGTTGTGAAGCTCAATAAACCGAATAAACCGGTTTTTGTCTTTCCTAGCCTTCTGCTGTGTTTTACTGTCAGTGTAACAAGCAAAAAGCAAAGTTGGAACGTGCTCACCGTGGAGTTTTCTGAAAGGAAACCAGTAATGTTGATGTCATACGGCAAAAGAAAAAAAAGGGGGCGAACCAGCGGAGTCAAATATGCGATTCGCAGCGAAGTCATAGTCATTGTAACGTACTGATTCTGAATTTTTTCTAACTCTTCTACCGATGTTTTTATCGCGGCATAGGACATGATACGTTGCTTACGCATTTAGTGTAAATGTTTGACACGTTAAAAAAGTCATCACATACGCAAAACGATCACAAGCCAAAATTAAATTAAAGGAACATGTTTTACCCGCTAGGTCTTCTGCACTCCACGGTACATTAGAGTGCTTAAAATTTCATAAGTTGATGAGCTACACACTTTATTTTCGGAGGATGTGAAAGGCGAACAGCCGTGTGTTCGAGATTTCGACGGTTCCAAATGAATCCGGACCCTCCACTACTGTGCGCTTCATCGCCTGTATAGCGTGACGCGTTAGACGTCTAGAGACCGGATTTTTAGGCATTAAAAAAGCACGCTTTAGGCGCCAGAAATAGGCGGCAAAAACAACGTTTTAGGCACTAAAAAGAATAAAATAGGCGCAATAAATTTTTAGATAAATGCTAATAATTTCAAGTGAAGACGTGAGCGAACTGTAAGCACGACAGGAAACCCAAAAATGTCATTGCTATGAGGCCACAATGGCAGTAACAGTTCAATTCAATTCAATTCAGTTCTTTATTTTTCTCTCATAACAACTTCTATACATTGCCCTTAGACGTGGAATTGCCCCGTAATACCTCTGAGCTAATGGGGATCAATTGGCTTAATTTCACACGCGTATTGCTTACATACATGTTCAGAAGCGATAGTCACTCAAGCGTCGCATGTTGTGAAACAGGCAGGAGAAACAATACTTCAAATATGGTAACACTGATTTATAAAAGTGCAAAGTTATGTCTGCCTGACGCAATTAAATTACAATAAAGAAAGAAACTAATAAATGCAAGATAGACAAGGTTTGTTAAGAAATTAACATGTTGTTACGTGAGAACTTACGTACAAACTTTAGCAATTTTCTACAGGTACCTTAATTATACAGGCAAGACCATTCAACACTGCCAAATACTCATACGCTCATTCTAAATATAAATATGAAGAATTGTGTTTGGACAGAACGCTGAACCTAGTTGAAGAATAACTATGAAAATTTTAGAAACAATAGGTAACTGCCAGCATTTCCAGATTTCCCGGTTCAAAATTGGGCCTCTTGTCGCTGAGAATGAGTTTAAACGCGGAGAACGAACGCTCGAAATCGACAGATGTGATTGGTGCGTACTTATACTTTGGAAGATTCGATGGGTTAATTGACACTGGGATCCTACAGTGCTCACCAGCAAGGACTTCTGAAGCTTCTTTAAGGACAGAAAACCCCTTGTTTTTGTCCAAGACCGATTGCAGCTTCGCACGTGCCTTTTCGGTGACGGATCCTTCGGGAACGGTGGCGATTCTTTCCTGTGCGTGGAGAATTAGCGCAACGTTCGTAACAAGAGTTTCTCCCGCACTTTCAAGTTTTTTGATAGAATCCGCTAAGAACGTGAAGTTGGCGCAAAGGTACGCGAGGTCTCCTGGAAAGTTATTCACGGAGAGGACAGCTTGAGCCTTTGTGACTGCAACACTCTCGTCAACTGGAAGGCCGTTGATCACGGCCTTGATGTCCGAAAAGTAGCAGTTGTAGTACTCAACAGCTTCTAGCCACGTTCCCCATCGTGCGATGACGGGTTCTGGCGGAAGGGGCCCATCAGGCAGCATCTCCTTGAAGACGCGCACGCGAGAGGGTGACTTCAGGAACACGGCCTTGGCTGAACCAATAAGCTCGTTGACGTCAGTGAAGTGCTTCCTCAGTTACTCGCAAACACGATGAAGCGCATGCGCTAGGCAGGTGACATGGAGCATCTGCGGGTAGAAGGCCTTCAGGAGATGAGCGGCCTTGTGCATGTAGGCTGCAGCGTCTGTGTAGAGTAACAGAACCTTGGTGGCTTCAACTCCTGTAGGGTAAAGAACCTTTAGGTATTCGTTTACAAAGAATGCTACAGACTCCCCATTTCTTCTCTCTAAAGGTTTCGAACACACGAGGAAAGCCCTCGTCTTCTCGTGCGCCGCAAGCTTCCCAGCAAGAAAGTGAGCGACAAAGCGCCCTTTGACGCCTGTTGTTTCGTCTACGGAAATCCAAATGCAGGAGTCGTAAAGCTCTTCTCTGATTCTTGCTAATGTCTGTTCATACAAAAGCCGGAGGTAGTTCTTCTTCAAAGTAGACTCAGACGGCACGTTGTGATTGCAGTATTTCTGTAGAAATCGTTTCAGCGCGGGATTTTCAATTTTGGTCCAAGGGATGTTTGCGGCCACCAGGGCCTCGCACAAATCAACGTTGAAAGCGTTTGTCCTGTCGTCCTTGAAGGCTCGTTCAAAAAAGACTGTTTGGATGTTGAGGGCTTATCCCGCTTAAGGTTTGCCAGGTGACCTACCGTCTTCTCATGCTTAGCAAGGTGGTACTTCTTCTCGCAAGGAACCTGCGCAAATGCGTTAGGTTTTCTTAAATACGAAGCGTATATTCAACATCACAGCGCAGATAAACATGCTAGCATACTAAGCGTCTTGACATGCTAACAGAAGACAAATAAATACGATAAGCATCAATAAACATTCTAACTTCCGCAGAGAAGCGCTCGAACACCCTTGCTACGTCCTATTTGATGGTATAACTGCACTTGAGCGCCGCGCTGCTACGCGTGTCATACCACCAAAACGTAGTTGAAAAACAAGGTGAGATTCCACTGACGTTCTGTTCAACTGACTCGGCGCGCGCCATCAATACCCTAAATTTCACGATGGCACGGCGGAGATCAAGTGCGCTTGATCCAGGGACCGCGGTCGAACTCGAAACTATGCAAAGTTGTCCATTTCGCCGCCTTGGTTGGCGCCTGGGCGTCATGGCCGCGATTCGCTGTTATTGCTTCTTGTTTATACTGCCCCGTCTTCTGAGAAAAGAAAGGAGGCACCTGCGTATTTTGAATACGGCAGACAGCGTTCCTTTCGGTGCCTGCATTTTTTCAAACGTTCGTTATTTTGATTGCTAGCGTTGTTTATAAGTTCTGAACTTTCAATTCCGTTGAGATTTTCGAAATGAAATATTTTAGATACCTTGAGAAGGAGATTCACATTTTTATGTTCCGTCCCTGTGTGCTGCGTTAAGTGAAAATCCGGAAATTTTTTGATCAAACGAGCAATTGATCGGTTGGTACTGAAGGATGATGTTTCAAAACTAGCGCTGATGAACGGAGCGTGTTTTTAAGATATTCACTGGATATCCGTTAAATCGAAGTCCACCTCGTAGCTACTCGTATTCTGTAGCATGGTGAGATAAGTGTCCACTGTAGGATCAACGCACTTCTGGGCGGCTTCCGTTTCGGCATAGCTGAAAAGGGCAGCGGAGAAAGCCAGACCGTACACGTTGAAAGACCGGACCAGAAGGGAAGGGTGCCTCCTATTGGTCCTGTCCAATCGCCTAGAGCCAATTTCTCCCCTGGTGGTGAACCTTTCAACTAGTAAATTACAAACAAGATAAGGGCGTGTACGTCACAGTGTTTTTAGATGCAACGCATTTCTTGCTCGGGGCTATGTCACTCCTGCGTCTGTCCGGCGGCGGCGTCCGTCTCTCCTCCACTCTCCTCCTCTCCTGTCTCCGATAGCGAACGCTCTCGCCTAACAGCGGCGGCGGCGGCGGCGGCGTCAGCACAGGAGGAGTAAGATACCAGATTCAATTGCGTGTTAACTTAGCGTGGCGTACTTCGGTCATTCTAGCTAGCGTCTACGAGTAGCTACGAGGTGGACTTCGATTTAACGGATGTCCAGTGCATATCTTAAAAACACGCTCCGTTCATCAGCGCTAGTTTTGAAACATCATCCTTCAGTACCAACCGATCAGTTGCTCGTTTGATTAAGAAATTTCTGGATTTTCACTTAACGCAGCACACAGGGACGGTACATAAAAATGTGAATCTCCTTCTCAAGGTATCTAAAATATTTCATTTCGAAAATCTCAACGGAATTGAAAGTTCAGAACTTATAAACAAAGCTAGCAATCAAAATAACGAACGTTTGAAAAAATGCAGGCACCGAAAGGAACGCTGTCTGCCGTATTCAAAATACTCAGGTGCCTCCTTTCTTTTCTCAGAAGGGGCAGTATAAACAAAAAGCAATAACAGCGAATCGCGGCCATGACGCCCAGGCGCCAACCAAGGCGGCGCAATGGACAACATTGCATAGTTTCGAGTTCGACCACGGCCCCTGGATCAAGCGCACTTGATCGAGGGGCCGTTGTTTCCAATAACCCATGAAAAACTCACGCCACGTAAAAACTCGTCAGCTCACCTTTTTTCCGCACGGTTGGGAGAACACGGTCTCTCCGTCTATTCTGTAGCATGGTGAGATAAGTGTCCACTGTAGGATCAACGCACTTCTGGGCGGCTTCCGTTTCGGCATAGCTGAAAAGGGCAGCGGAGAAAGCCAGACCGTGCACGTTGAAAGACCGGACCAGAAGGGAAGGGTGCCTCCTATTGGTCCTGTCCAATCGCCTAGAGCCAATTTCTCCCCTGGTGGTGAACCTTTCAACTAGTAAATTACAAACAAGATAAGGGCGTGTACGTCACAGTGTTTTTAGATGCAACGCATCTCTTGCTCGTTGCTATGTCACTCCTGCGTCTGTCCGGCGGCGGCGTCCGTCTCTCCGCCACTCTCCTCTCTCCAATAGCGAACGCTCTCGCCTAACAGCGGCGGCGGCGGCGGCACAGGGGCGTCTCTCCTCCACTCTCCTCCTCTCCTCTTGGCGGCGGCGGCGGCGGCGGCGTCAGCACAGGTGCGTCTCTCCTCCACTCTCCTCCGCTCCTCTCTCCGATAGCGAACGCGGTCTCAGTCGACGGTCGTCCGTGCTCCGTTTGCACTCTCTCGCAGTACTCGACGATTGCTTGATGCGACGGTTCCTTTAGAGAATCAACCCAACGGAAACACCAATGGAACCACCCAGATGCGTTGCATCACACCAGGGTTCCCGCGAGGGGAGGTGGGCGTAATTTTTCCCCATCACTTTCTTTGCCCCTGAGGGTATCATAGTTCCCCTGGGGAGTAGAGTTGTGCGTCCACCGCCAAGTCCTGCGGGAAAGCCGCCCGTAAAGCATGCAGAAGCCGCCGCTCCGGTTGCACCGGCGCAAAAGGAAGGGGTGGGGAGTGTTAAAAAGAATACCAGGTTCAAACCCATAGAATTCAGAACAGTAAATATTTCCAGGTAGAATGAATAAAGGTATGAAATTGCACTTGAAAGCGAAACTTGACGCTACATAGTGCTGATTTAGGCGCCAATTTGAGAAAAAAAGGCATTTATAGGCATTTATCGGAATTTAGGCACCAAAACCCAAAATAGGCATTTATAGGCACTATAAAACCACCATAAAAGCCATCCTTGACCTCCAATTCGTGCTCATATATCGAAATGGGGCGATAGGAACGCAAGGAAAAAAATAGGCATTTGCCTAAAATCTGGTCTCTAGACTCATAAATCAATCAATCAATCAATGAATTTCAGAAGATTTCTTTTAAAAGCATAAAAATTGAGGTTACCGCCTTCAATTTTTGAAAGATGTTTTTAAACTGTCAAGGTTTCACATTTGACAACCGTTTTCTGCATGAAAGAACAACTGGAAGCATATATAACGACATACGACAACAAAAGAAACGCATGATGGATGTACCAAAGTTGCAGAAAAGTAGATCTGATATTTCCCACAACGAAGAACGCACATGTTCGTTATTAAGCAGTTCACAAAAAAGAAACGGCGAAAATTAGCCCTCCACATAAGTTAGGAACTGACTAATGATACAAACAGGACGCCTTTCTACTTCTTCCTTTGGGCCGTATAGCTCAGTTTCAAAGGCTAATGGCTATATCCGCAATCTTTTCCCGTTATAAATGCGAAACACCAGAAACTTTCACATAATTTAGAACCAAAACTGCGCAAAGAAGCCAACACAAACAAGGACACAGACTAGTGCCATCTCACAAATAAATTATTCCTCAGAACATGTATATGTGGCCCAATAGCTCTTCGCATGATATTTCACGTGACGTCAGAAAATAGCTTTCCAAAATGGAAAGAAACAAAGGCAGTACGCTCGTATTCAACACCCCCTGATGATTTAGGCGGAACTCGTTTCAGCTGCGTATTCTGCAAACATAATCGCGGTTTTTCTGGCTAAGCCCAATCGACGTTTCTGCTATTCTTCCTTGACCGCCATGAAATCTGAACATCGCAGCTGTTTAAGCTTGAGCTCTGTCCTTGCGTAACATTAACAAAAAACTCTTCTCTGCGAAGTAGAGAGGGGCCAACGCTGGGCCAAGAAGTGTGAGGGAAAAGTGGCAAAAGTGCAAGGAGCCCACGACCAAGTGTTGGAAGTGCACGAATCAAAATAAATGCTTCACATAGTCGGAGTTGAACCTGGGTCCCTCCCGTTATGAAACCGGCGTCTATCCGATTGTGCTGTCATTGCATTTTTTCCTTATTACATGGGAGAAAACGCCCAAATGTGACAGTACGAGGACTACATAGTCAAGCAAACAAAAGGATAGACTAAAGTTAGGAAAAACATGAATGCATCAAAATTCAGGCAAACAGACACAACTGTTCAAAAGAAGGAACCGGTAAGGTGATTGGTCAAGCGAATTATACAGACTATGTACAAAAGCCACGGCTTCTCGTAAATATGGCATCGTTGATCTTGCTGCTCAACATGCCTATCACATAAGCGAAAGCGCCACAGACTGTACAAACAAATCAACACAAACATCCCATGTAAGGTCCTCTTATGAGGTCAGTGCCTAGGCGCGCAGGCTGTGCGCGAGAACCCGCCACTCTGTCTGGTGGCTAAGCACTGCGTACTCTACGCGGCAGCCGTCACCAATTCGTCACGGCACGCATGGGCGCCGGATTGTCTAGCCCACGGAATACCACGGGGATAATCCCCCATTGAAAATGCAGACTGCGGTGTAATTGCCGACGTCGGGGCATGCGCCGCGCGAGCCTCCATTGTTAACGCGCTCCTTTGGCATAGTGCACGGTCGCCGCCTTTCGCCCTCACCCCGCGGGGTCACGCGCGCTTGCTCGTCCGCGAGCGGGCCGTTGACCCAAAGATGGTGGCGCCTCATTGAATATTCCGTAGCGCACTGAGTGACAGCTGTCTACGTGAATTTGGGCACTCCCTTCCGCGTGTACGAATGCTACAGGGGCGTTCCCGAGAGAGCGTGAGCTCGAGGTGCTATAAGGCCAAACTTGGCCGTTAGAAATCGTTCTTGTCTGCGCCCTGAGCTGGGCAGTTCCCAGCGGGACAAGGAGTCTCGACCGTTAAAGCTAGGTTGGGATTTGTGAGCCCCCTAGGCTAGAGGTTAAGATTGCGTCGGAAGTTTAGGGTACAGCGCCGTACCGGGCAACTAGACGGATCTTGCGGCGAGACAGAGTCTCGGCCGTCGTTTCTCGAGCGGTTTGTGTTCGCTCCGAGAATAGGAGAGTTAGACAAAGTTGAGGAGCTCGAGTGATTTGTGCGCACCCGGAGCTAGCGTCTAGCTGAAGTTTGAAGAACGCCACAAGCAGTCTGAAAATGGTAGCGGGGAGAATCGTGTGCCGGCACAAAAGCCTCGCACTCCGATCCATCGACCGAAAAGGAGCAGACGTAAGAGGCAACCTAACGAAAAGAAGGCGCCTGAAGCCGCTTCTCAGCCTGTGTCTCAAATTACCTCCAAACCTCAAGCTGAGCACCAGAAGAGTGTGCCTGCGCGAACAGATCCCGCCTTGAACATGGCCAGTACTGCATGGCCAATACTGCCTGACTCAGATAGCTGCAAGTCAGGCGGCATCCACAAATAATGCACCCACTCGCTCTGCACCCTGTAAGCTGAGACAACGCAAAACACTTCCGCCACTCCTCCGTGAGGTACCTACTAAAGTTGGGGAAGTAGACAGCGGCGCAGAGCAATACTCGACGTCGGCGAACGCAACTGTGCCAGATGTACAAAAACAAATATTACTTCTCCAACAAACTACGGCAGCGCTAGAGCAGAAAATAAGACGGCTCGAAGAGCAGCAAACTACCATGCACAAGGAACTCGTTCAGGAGCTCAAGTGTGGACGAGAAGCGGACCAACGGGACAGAGAGGAATTTAGGCGCATCAATGATCTGCACTTCCGCATGCTCACAAGTTTGTTTCAAGCTGTGTTTCCCGGGCAAACCGCGCCGTTAACCTCATCAATGTCTATGGAGGCATATGACCTGGCTGGCAAACAAGGCAACACGCATTCAAGGGAGAAGCCTACGCAACATGTCGAACACGAAAATGGATCCCAGCCCGCAGGTCCTTCAATGGAACTGTAGAGGCTTCGCTGTTCGTGCTGCGGAGCTAACCGAGCGCCCACGGCGCGATCCTATCCCGGTTCTTTTGCTCCAGGAAACGGACTGTCTTTCGGTTCACCTCACGGGCTACAATACCTATTTGTGTCCAACGATACTTAAACTTAGAAGAGGGAGACGTGGTAAAGACAATCGATTGATTGTTGGGTTTAACGCGCCGACGCAACGCAGGCGATGAGGCGCGCCGTAGTGGAGGGCTCCGGATTAATTTTGACCACCTGGGGATCTTTATCGTGCGCCGAAATCTCGTACACACGGGCGTTTTTGCTTTTCGCCTCCATCAGAAAAGCGGCCGCCGCGGCCGGGAATCGAACCCGCGACCTCGTTGGTAAAGACAATCAATCAACCGCACCTGAGGCTAGGGGTCAAGCTGTGGTGCTCGTGGACAGACGTTTGCCACAAACTTGTGTCGACACTAGTGACATTTGTACGCCGTGCCGCGAAGTGGTTGCTGTCATCATAGCTATTCGGGGTGTCAGGTTAATGGTGGCATCAGTATACATACGTCCTGCTGTGAGCGATGGCGATGGCCCCGCATGGATCATAGCTCTTTGTCGTCGAGCCCAGGGTTTGCCCATTCTAATTGGTGGAGATTTTAATGCTGTGCATACAGCTTGAAGCTACACCAAGGACACAAGGACGGGGTCTGCATTGATTGGGGCAATGGAGGCCGTCCACCTTGAGCTCCAAAACGAAGTTGCCACTGTAACCCGCCTCGCCGACCATGCCAAGCAGACCGACAGTTCTCCGGATTTGACCTGGGCAAGCAGCGCTCTCAAATGCGAATGGTACACCTGGCCAGATACCCTTGGTAGCGACCATTTCCCCATCGCAGTGAAGCTGAAATGCCTCAAAGATCCCCGACAGTCACGTCAGGCCTACGTGATCCGCTGGGACAAAGTTAGAGAGACTCTTTTGCAAACTCCATCGGGTGATAGCCATGGTGAAAAACACGTCTCAGTCGTCATTGTAAACGCTATGCACGCGGCGACCGAAACGTATACGGTGAAGGCGGACTCTCCGAATCCCGACATTCACTTGCTCAACCTTTGGGCCAGTCGCCTTCAGGCACAGCAGCGATACCGCAAGAACGGCAAAACACTTGCGCTGCGGATTAAGCTGAACAAGGCTACAGCCGCTGCTCATCAGTACTCCAAGAAGTTGCAGAGAGCTCAATGGCACGTGCACTGCTCCTCTTTCAACAAAAGAACGGGCCAGTCCAAAATGTGGAGAACTTTTCAAGCCATGCAAGGAAAGCGGCGAATGCGCACAGCTAGCCAAAACCTTGCCCTTCGCCTCAACATTGACGAAGCCGCTCTCGCTAACATGGCAACAGACGTTTTCTTTCCACAGCCATTAGTTCCGTGTTCACCTACACAACCCAAGGCAGTATCAACAACAGAAACGGAAGAAAACCCTACGGACACTCCATTCACGATGGCCGAGCTCGTTACGGAAATCAGCCAATCAGCGTCAGCAAGTGCGCCAGGACCTGACGGCATTACGTGTTCCGCGCTCAGAAACCTTCCTGACAACATCCTGGAACAACTACTTGATTGGTTCAATGACCTCTGGCTTAATTCCTCTATACCACCAGAATGGGAGGAGTCCTGGGTAATATCAATTCCTAATCCTGGGAAGCAACCAGACAAGTTGGAAAACCTGCGCACTTACTTCAAACGTCTTCAAAGTGATGGAGCGCATGGTTCTTAACAGGATTCAATGGTACCTGGAAACTACTACGCAGCTTGGGGACACGCAAACTGGGTTTCGCCCAGGCCTTTGCGCACAAGGCAGCCTGCTTCTTCTCCATTCAACGCTAAAAGAAGCTCGTACGTCGGTTGACCCCAGGGTCATAGTAGCAATTGATGTACGGAAAGCTTTTGACTCCGTTCCTCATGACTGCGTTGCGGAAGGTGCGCGCCGCCGAGGCTTATCAGGAAAGACCATTAGGTTCATACACTCTTTCTTGAAAGAGCGAAGCGTCCGCGTCAAGGTGGGCCCGGCCTTTGGAAACAAAACAGCAAACCGAATAGGTGTACCCCAAGGGGCAGTACTGTTCCCAACACTTTTTAATATGGTCATGGCGGACCATCCACCTATGCTGGACAAGATTTCACGCATATCCTACACCATTTACGCCGACGACATCACCATCTGGTCGACGGGCGGCTCACTCGGCGAACAAGAACAGGCTCTGCAACAAGGACTGAACACAATCACTGACTTTTTGGAGTCAGTGGGTCTCTCGCCTTCTCCAGAAAAGACAGTCTTTGTAGTGGTAGCCAATTCCCGCCTTCGCAAGCAGCAAGTGAAGGACCACATCAGCCTTTCTATGAACGGAGTAAGACTGCAAGCGAAAGAGAGCGTTCGCATTCTCGGTCTGCCAGTTGATGAAGATGGTGGATGCGGAACATGGATGTCGCAACTTCTCCGCACGTAGAAGAGCACAACCCACCTAATCAAACGAGTCACGTCCAAATCATGGAGAACTGACGAGAGCTCTCTACGCACACTTGTAAATGGTCTCCTAATTTCCAAAACAATACACGGCATCAACTATACATACCTCACAAAGAAAAACTGGCAGAAGCTTGAAATCCTGCCTCGTGAAGCTCTGCGCGTCGTTACAGGATTGCCAAAATTCACAGCCAAGGACGTTCTGTACGCACAAGCGCAAGCTAATAGACTTGACGACATAGCCGAAGACATACGGATTGGACAATTTCAGCGTCTGGACCGCACCAATGCAGGCAGGAGACTTCTTCTCAGAGCTGGTTTCGAGCTTCCCGGCAGACATCCTCACGAGCTGCCGGTTCCGCCTTGGGAGGACATTATTGTGACAATGAACAAGCCACTGCCAAAAAATGTCGGTCACGACAGCCCAAGACGAAGGAAGAGGAAGGTTAAAGACCACCTCCTAGAACTAGCCAGTGGAGACAGCGATACACCAGCAAATCGTACCCTGCATGTCTACACAGACGCCGCAGTTGAACATGACCGCGTCTCACTCTGCTGGTACAGCCTCGAAGACCGAAGCGCAAATGCGCACGTGCGCTTTGTCAAAATTTCCAGCCGAGAAGCCGAGCTAAGGGCCATCCTGCTTGCCTTGACTGAACATGCAGGCAAACATCCAAGCACCCTCGGCCCTCCCGAACGCATAATAATTTACACTGACTCAATGGACGCAATTCGAGCCCTTGGTTCACGCAAAACTACTAGCCGCACTGTCCGCAGAATAAAAAAATTCATTGCTGAATGCCAACAGAGTGGCCTGCAATACCAAATCCGATGGGTCCCTGGACATGAAGGGATTGAAGGAAATGAAGAGGCACACAGAATTGCCCGGGAGCAACTTCGTATTCACCCCGAGCAAGACTGTTCAGAACCCGCTGATTCAGATGCGGAGGCCGACATCGATACAGAGCACGGTGCTGCTTTGGCGAAGGCCGAGCGGAAGGCCGTTCTTCGAAACAAAATTCCGGAAGACCCCAACCCGTTGCACCCCGGATTCAGCCGATGGGCAACAGTGCGGCTAAGGCGTATCAGAACGGGCACGGCTCTTACGCCTAGTACAGCTCACTATTTCTTCGGGCGTGGAAACCCGTACAGCTCTCCGAACTGCCAAAAATATGGTACCGGTGCCCTGTGCAGTGCGCGACACCTGCTGTGGGAATGTTCAGCACTCAGTGTTCCTAGAGAACGCTGCCTAAAGACCCTTGGCCCGCTACGACCGGCAGACTACGAACTCTGGGTCCATCCACTTGGAGCCCCACCTCACAGGAAGCACCTGCTGGACACTCTGCTGAATTTCAGCAGAGAAGCCGGCATTGAGGACTGCTTCTAGCTGCCTTTCTTTCCCTGTTCTCCCCACTCCTTACTTCCCATCCCTTTTCCTCCTCTTGACCGAGGCCTCCGGTCATGTGAAGGGGACTTCTTTACCTCTTTTTTTCCAAAAACGTGTGTTCATTCATTCATTCCTTTTACTACTCATGTACCCAGTTATCCTACTGTAAATAGCTGCATATATAAACTTTCGTTTCACTTAATCAACCCCAACGCCTCGAGTTCGTCAATTCGACCGCCATCTCCAAGAACTTCAACACCATCGCCCTGCCAGCCTCCTGCCAAATCAACAGGAGCCCGGGCGATTGGGTTCCTGATCGACACCGGACTTCGGGGAAACGAACCACAACCACCTTTACTGGCGCAGGCGAAAGATTTGGAAGAAGAGAACACCAGGCCACAGCCAGGGGCAGCAAGCGGACGCAAGCTTGCCTTCATCGGCACCAGCCGGGCTCCGCGCTGAGTGGAGCGTCAGAGCCAAACCAGCGCACGGGGCCAACGACGCGGCAGCCGACCACCGAAGGTGTGGGTGTGTGGGATTTCTTGCGCTTCGTTGTGGCGGTGTAGGCTGAGTCTTAGGGTGCATTGTAGCCACGTGGAGCATGCTGGCGAACATGGCGGCAGGAGAAGGAAATGGTCATACAGACGAGGCGCCACCTCAAGAAGGCTCGGCCGCAGGATGATCTCCCCAAGTGGAATCCGAGGCGATAACTCTTAGACGAATGGAGTTTCAAGGACGGGAGAGAAAAGCAGCGCGCGAAGCGGAGGAGCGAAAGTGAAAAGCAGCGCGCGAAGCCGAAGAACAGGAGAGAAAAGAAGCGCGCGAAGCGGAGGAGCGACAGAGAAGAGAGGCGCGAGAATCGAAGGAGCACATGCAAAAGCTGAAGCTCGAATCTGAAGAGCGGTTGCGAAGGTATGAGTTGGAGCTGGAGCGGAGAAGGTAAGCGCCCTTACGCTCGTACACCCGCGAGCAGAAACAATGGGGCACAGACCCATCGAGTTTTATAGCGACAGCAAAGTCGAATGGTGCTGCCCAATGTTTCGGAGTTGAACTTGGCGATGTTAAAGTAAGTAGCCATGGCTCCCTACACCAGGCTAGCATTTCCGCCGGTGTCGAACGGGTGGAGACGGATGTTATTACGAGGAGCGACGAGGTGAGCGCGTCCGGTGATACTGTAGAGCGGCGTAATGAAGCGATTCTCAAACATGACGAGCAGCCTCGCGGGCGAAATTTGGGATGGAGCTGCAGCGCATGAGACAGAACCCTTCGAGCAGGCCCAGTTATGCACTGAAACCAAAGTTGAACGGGGGCAGCCTGCTTTTCAATTTGAAGCCGCGTGAGAACGAGCTAAGCGGCCGTGGCTGCGCACAGGAAGCGAGCGGCTCAGCCGGGAACAACTGCATGGAAAGGGAAGCGAGCACGCGGAGCGTTCCAGCGAGCGCGTCCGGTATAAGAGCAAAGTCAAGGGGTAGCCCCGTTGTCGCGGGTGTAGGGCCACCAGTTACTTTTGCACCAGACACTGCACTAATGCATGCTGAACTTGCTGGCACGGGCAGCACCCAAATTCTAATCGGTGAATCGGAGGAAACTGGAGTCGCGCAGGAAAGTCTTGGGGCCCGCCGCACTCCCAATTCCGCTCGAAAGTTGCATGAGAAAGCGAACTCCGTGTCGGGCGTTCAGGAGCTCGCCCAGAAGAGAAAGGAGATAGAAGACGAGAAAGCATGTGACGAGACGGAGCGAAAAAGAGACGGAGTTCACGATCAGGCTGAGGGAAAGCACGAGTTAAGGGCGGATAAGAGAGCTGAGAAGGTTGACGGGGTTGAACATGCAGAAAACGGGGGGAAAATTAGAGAGAACGCGAGAAGACGGAAGGCAAGGAGCTGAGAGCATTTGACGAGGGTAGGAACGATACGGAGATGTCGCGTGGGTTTGGTGGTCTTGATGGTGAGAGTGTAACCGAGGAGGTCGATGGAGAACACGAGAACGCATGCGTGGAGACTGCGAAACCAAGAATGAGAGCTCCCGAGGAGGTTGCGAAGGAGAGGGAAAAACCATGTGAGGAGGCAGCTACATCGAGTAAATGGAGCTTTCAATAGCTCCCCGGTACCACACGAAGTACAACCGGTTATACCCAATAGCAACAGTACAAAAATAGGGCCAACCGGCAAAGAGAATTTTGTCCACACGAAGTAGAGAGAAATTAACGGGAAAGCCTTTCTTGCGACCCACCACCAGGGGAACGAGCCCGGGGGGACCCCTCTTGTCCCCCCTAGGAAAAAGCCGGATGGGGTGGGTTGCTGGGAACGGGAACTTGGACATCGGAATGGGTTGTGGGAAAAAGGGTGGGAATGAGGGAAGCAATTTTGCTCCAATCCTTTTGTCTGACTCTTTTCCAAGACTGATTGCTCAGCGAGGGCATCAGACAGTGCCAATTGCCAAATATGCGGTCCCTGCCACGGGTTACCGCTCACCCATAGGGTCCGATAACTGGGCCCCAACTGTCGGAGACAGGAAGTACCCTATTTAGTGGCGACGGTCAGGTCCTTCCCGACCCCCAGCTCTGCGGTCGATGCGTACTAACGTCCTCGATCAACTGTCCCGCACAAGATACTCATGAATCACCAGTGAGGCTTTCCACTATACACGGGTACTTGCAACACCTACTTTTCATGGTCTCCGGACACCGGAAGTTTGTATGCGAACGTGAACTGAAATCCATGTTGGCAAGCCAACGACGTTCGCAAGGGTCCCACTGGGTCTGCGAGCCCTTTTCTTATGTCCTCCTCTGTGCCTACTCTTTCGCTCAATGGAACAAGAGTCTTTTGGCGTTGCCGTGGTGTAGCGGCTCGGCAGAGGAGATCGGTCCGGGCCTACTAGCCGTTACTAAGCCAGGAGAGTTTCCCCGGTCCGTGTACTAACCTCACCTTTCCTCGTTTTCCCCGTGCGGAACACCCAGTAGCTCGTGGTAGCACGTCCCGTGGCAGCCAGGGAAGATCAATCTATAGGCCCCTCACAGCAAGGTTACAGGGGGGCGCGACCCCCCCCCCCCGGCCTCATACGGACTGTACAACATCTGGCCCCATGACATTTGGTTACAGGGGTATGTCACTCCCCCCGACTTATAGCGATCAGGTCGCTGGCCCCGCCAAAGCTTGCGGTTACAAGGGTCGCCAGTCCCCCGGCCTGCAAGGTTTCCCGAATTTACTCAGTATTCCCAATGCAACGACTGTACGCTTGCGGCACTTGCTACTTTCGCAACTTGACTCCCCGGCCTCCTCCCACGCTGGATTACAGGGGTTCGCCATTTTCCCCCAGCCAAAGAAAGTCATAGTTGATCGATCTCGATCCGCTTTCCTGCTTCAATCGCATCACCAAGTGCCGGGCCGACACCCGACCGCCCGACCTCCGCGTAGGACCTGATTCCAGTTGTACCAGGAACCTCCGCAGTGGCGGCCGTTTTGCACGCTCCCTAGGCAGGGACTGTGCGGCCTCCCCGATTCCTCGAGGAGGTCTCGTGGAATTACCGTACTTCCACGCTCTGGCCCCTATGACATTAGGTTACAAGAGTTTGTCACAACCCCCGGCCTGCAGACCAGTTCGCAAGTTCAACAGAACGAGCCCCAAGCTATGGTTACAGGGGTGTGCACGCCCCCGGCTCGGTAGTGGTCTACCCATTGCTTCAGCAATGGTACGCTAACACTACGTGCGAACTGTACCGCTTGAGCGCAGTGATTACGTTGCAACATTGACCCGCTGGCTTCCTCTCACGCTGGATTACAGAGGCGCGTTACGACCCCCAGCCTTTGGCCTCCTCCCACACTGGATTACAGGGGCTCGCTACTTCCTCTAGCCAAGAGAGTCATAGTTGCTCCACAAATACCATCTTTCGGGATACAAGGGATCCTCTGAGGAACTCCCCGTGGCTCTGCACACTCGCCCCCGAGACTGAAGGTTACAAGGGCTCATCAAGTTCCCTCGGTCAGCAGACCAGTTCGCATTAAAGGCCCCTTCCATGCTCCGGTTACAGAGGTTCGCTACACCCCCGGCCTCATTGTGTGTACCCATGCTTCAGCATGGCACGATAAAACGAACTGTACCGCATGTACCCCTATGACTTGGGTTACAAGGGCTCGTCACCTCCCTCGGCGAGCAGATCGGTTCGTGTTTATAGGCCCCTTCCTAGCTGCGGTTACAGGGGCTCGCCACTCCCGCGGCCTCATAGTAGCGCTCACATTGCTTCAGCAACCGTGCGCCACTATAACAAAAACTGTACCGCTTGGTGCAGTTGCACTTCGCAACATTGACCCCCCGGCCTCCACCACACTGGATTACAGGGGCGCGTTACCGCCCCCGGCCAAAGAGAATCATAGTTGATCCACAGAAATTTGCGACCGCAAATTTTGTTCGAATTACCATTCCAAGCACCAGCCTCGGTAGCCACCCAGGCTGTCCTGGCCTGCGTCCGCATCACGCATCGGTGTTCTTGGAAGGCACTTGCCCTCAGAGTACCTGGGAGTTGCTCAAGCTCCCTTGGGCGTTGAATACCCAATACAGTGGGCCTGGCACACCACTGACTCATGCCATTGCGACGGACCAAAGCAGGGCAGCCGAAACCGACCGACACAGCCCAGTCCGCCGGCAGGGGGGGGCCACGTGCAGGCCGGCAGTAAGATTTCCCCCCAAGGAGGCAGCTACAGTTGACACAGAGCAACGTGACGCAATCGGCGATCTCGCGAAACCGGTGTCTGAGATAGAGCTTCGTAGCTTTACCCCCGTATTCTGAGTCCCTCCTCCACTCGAGCCTCCGCTCGAGAGGACCCTTGAAAGCGAGTTTCGGTTTCATAAACTAACCTCCACTCGAGTGTCTCCTCCAACGGAGGAGCCGCTCGGCGATTTGGAGGAGCCGCTCACGATTTGGAGGAGCAACTCCAAGGTGTCGTCTGTGCTACCTTGAAGCAGCCCTCCAGTACTATTTTCAAGATGGCCGCCTACGCTCCTCTCGGTTCGAGCCGGCTGTGCTCGCTCACCTCTTTCGCAGAGCATGTATCCCGCATTGACAAGGCATATAATGAAGTTTCAGGGGCTTTCCGCACCGTGAATTTGCCGTGTCAGCGCATCAGGTACTGGCTGAATACGCTTGAGCACTTCAGCAAGGGCGAATTCGTGTCGCAGTGCCTCTTTACCAAATCGGTCACTGCTGGAGCTGCCGAGGTGGCTGCCGAGCCAAACGCCGAGCTGCCGAGCCAAACGCCAGCAACCGCGGCCACCCACTGCTCCCTGCGTTCCGGCTGCTGGTTACGTTGCGATGTTATGGCGCCGGGACATTTCAAGTTGTGATGGGTGCCTTCGTCAACGTTTCGCCGCCGACAATCCGCGTCGTCAGGCGTTGGTTGGAACTCGTAATTCGAAGCGTCGTGATGTTTTCTGCGACGGCGGGCGAGCTCCGAGATATCTGTGCGGACTTGTCTTTATCCTCGCAATGACAAGGTTATCGCTGTCATGTACCGAAAGTCATCGCTCTGTAATGAAGGTGTCACACTAACCTATGACACGGCTACCGTAAGTGAAGCAGACGATCGCCGTATGGAAGCGAGCGAGCGGGTCGTCTGCTCCAAAGCCCAGTTTTCTTTTTTTATTTTTTCTTCGAGCCGCCGGCGCTGCGAGGCTCCGCCCCTCTCCAAGTACCCGTCGCTTTGTGCTCGCCTGCTACCTCGCGCTTGCGTGCTGTCGAAGGGGGACATTTCTACTGGGTTCACCGTGGTGCCTGTAAAATTACACACGCACTACTTTGTAATTTGAACTTTATGTCGGCTTTGAGCTGCCGATAGTGGCGTGAACCGAAAAGAACAAATAATTAGGCGCTCACTGTGTCGGCAATTCCGGTCTATGATATGCGCTCGTCACGCATGGAAGCAAACCGCCCTATACCTCCAGCCCTTCCGCTGACATATCGTTATCTTGGCTGTCATCCGGAGGGGGGGCCCTGAAACTTATAGTAATCGATAGGATCAGAAAGAACAGGAGACACAACGGGATACGTGGAGACATGGAGCAGCGTGCACAAAAACAAAACAGATTTATCGTCTGCTACCAGAGTGTGTGTGCAGTGTGGCCAGACCAGAAAACAGTTATTTCTAGTTGTGTCCACCTGGTTCATGTTATTTTCGTGCTTCTCTCAACCATACAAACTAATATTTCTTAAAAGAGCTGTATAATTACTTAACAAAAAATAAAAACATTATAAAGTTGTATTTCTTAGGCGTACTTTCATGTCTTGAATAAAAAAATTGCCATAACCTCGCCCCCAGATGCCTTTCGCTGCTCCTCCGAAACTGCGATCTCGAGGGTCCCTCCAAACGAAGGATTTCCTCGGAGGGTCGGCGTCAGCACGTTTATGAAATGCCTGGAGACCTCGAGTGGAGGTGTTGCCCTATCCTCCACTCAACGGAGTGGAGGATGCACTTTGAGTGGAGGAGGGATTCAGAATACGGGGGTTAGTGTTGGGTGCGGCCATTAGCGAGATTTATTTGGGAGCCGCGCTGGATGGGTTGACGCACTAAACTCTGCGACCTGGCAGTGTGGCACAGGCCCTAGTTCTGAGTTGTGCCAGGATGAGTGCGTGCTGGGACAGGCGAAAAACTATCTTTGTCAGGCCGCTGCTCAGAATGCACCTAGCGTGCACGAGCGGTTTTTTGGTAATAACAGATGTCCCAGAGGTGGTTGCTGCGGGGCACTCTGTACGTAGGGGAATGAATGATCCCGAGAAGGTCGTCGCGTTCGCGGGCCGCCATTCCGCTCGAGCATCAACCCTTCGCTCACGCTGCCAGCACGCAGCATTGCCTTACGTTGTGGCATTGCAGAGGCATGGTCACTTGGCCTATAGGACAGAAATCGAAGTCGCATTTTGCGATACCGCTTCGTCTTCCCCGAAGTTGTGTTCGCCTCATGGGGCTAAATTGTCTGAACTTGCGTTGACATTGCAACGCTACACGGTCTGGATCATCTAAAGAGGGGGCTGGAAGTACGCGAATGCACTCCCCTGCTTTCAGAATGTTGCTTGGGGAGGCTAGTATTGAATCGCCTCCGAGCCTTAAAGGGACACACAACCGATTTTTGTGAAGTATATATTCTCTATCCCAAATGAGAGGGCATCACTTAAAGCACCTTGACGAGAAACGGTTTTGGTGATAACGACCTAGAACTTTTTAACTCGAAATTTTTAGATTTACGAGCCGTATGTGTCCCTCCCAAAAATAATGCTGGCAACCATGACATAGAGTAGCTCGGCAACATATTTTGCTCTGTATGCGAAATAAAAAACGATATTTAAAAACTTGTCCCCAGCTAAAAAAAGTTTGAATCGCAGGCTTTTCTGTTCCTTAATTTGTGTTTTTAATGCAACGGTCTATTTTGCACGAATTCGTCAACTGTTGGGATAGACGATAGGTAGAATCTGGCTTCACGTTGTGGAGGTGGGAAGTTAGATTCTCCCCGGGCGCGAGGTTTTTTTTTTTTTTTAAGCTGCCGTTGGCGTATTTAGAAATTGAAATCAAATATTTTGCAGAACAAACGCGCCTGACTCAGGCAGAATCATCAAAGCTCCTTCATTGGGTCAGTTTACTGAACGCTGCCGTTGATTCTGGGCATGGAGGCGCAGTTAGCCACACTGAGAGCAACCCAGCGACGGCGGGCGGCGTGTCTTTACAAGTTTCAAAATAATGTTTAGAAATACATATACAATTTAACCCTGCACAAAGACTTGTGTTAAAAGGTTTTCAATACGTAAATAAACGTTTCAGCAGTTACAGTAGCTGCTAGGTTTGCAGGTCACGTGACAGGGACACATATTGTAGTGTCAAGTTTCGACACTACGAACCGCCACCCTTCCGATTTCAGGAAGTTTGCTGCCAACTTAAAATTAATTCCGCCACAGTGTATAGAAATTGCTTGTGGTTACCGGGCTATATAAAACGCTGGCTTTCATATGAGCTAGAGAACATATACGCGACAAAAATCAGTTGTCTGTCCCTTTAACACCGCCACGACGGACGTGAACGTTCCTGTTCACCCGTGATCCGTGCACCGAATTGATCGATCCGTGCACCGAACTGAACTTTCTGTGCACCGCAAGTGAGCGAAAGCGCAGCCGAACATTCTTGAAGGAACGTTATCGGGCTACGCCGTCAAGGAGGACATTTGCGTGCGTGCGCATAGTGACAATGCAAACTTTCTTAAAGTTTTATTTTTGTTGACTGCAAAATTGCCCGTGTTGTTTGCCAATCCGTATTCCTTTTGTTCTTGTTGCCGAGTGCCGGAATGTTTGTGCGTGTTTGCAGTTATAGGGCATCAGTGTTATAGGTTGAGTTGCCTCGTTGTTCGTGGCGTTTACGCGCCCCGAAGACACGACCCAATTTCTTTTTACTCGCACTTAGTGTTTTCAGAATTTTTTGTGTTTTCAGTTTGCTAGAGCAGTGATTCTCAAAAGGGGGTCCGCGGACCCCTGGGGGTCCGCGGACCCCTGGGGGTCCGCGAGAGCATTTGAGGGGTCCGCGAAGCCTAAGTCAAAGCTTTTACTCCCGCCATTCTTTTCTCGATCTTGCCAGCACTTTTTTGCAATGCAATAAGGTGGCTTTGCCGCATTACATGTACGTTTAGTTTCTCCGCGTAGCACCTATTTTAACAACTGATTTTTGCACGACACGCCAGCTATGAGAAGGAAAAAAGCAGACACAGAAGAGGCAACATATAGGTGTTTAGAAGAATTTTAGATTCAAGACCAGATTGTTTAACATGGTGCGCATCGTCATTAGCATCAACCATAAAAGGCGGGCATCGAATAAGTCTGTGGGCTACGTAAGCTGAAAGTAGAAATTGTTTGGCATTATGATACCAAACAGCATATGCTCCATCGTGGGGTCCCCATCACTTTCACAAGCCCAAAAGGGGTCCCCGGGACAGTCACGGCTGAGAACCACTGTGCTAGAGTATTCCGTCCCGTTTGAACGTCTAGTGAATAGGTTGTGTTTGTAGCTTAGGCGAGAGAGAGTTCGGATCAGCTGAACTACACAAATGGTAGGGGGCTCATTTGTGGTTATACCTAGCTCCCTCCACGTGTTTTTTGTTTGTTTGTTTGTTTGTTTGTTTGTTTGTTTGTTTGTTTGTTTGTTTGTTTGTTTGTTTGTTTGTTTGTTTGTTTGTTTGTTTGTTTGTTTGTTTGTTTGTTTGTTTGTTTGTTTGTTTGTTTGTTTGTTCCGCTGTTATTGCTGAAGGAGAGATGAAACGAGTGGCCCTTTTAAATTCTTCTCGGATTGACTGAACCAAGAGGTCCATTAATTGACATGTCCAAGAGGTCAGTGGCCAGGCGCGCAGGCTGCGCGTGAGAACCCGCCACTCTGTGTGGTGGCTCAGCACTGCGGACTCTACGCGGCAGCCGTCGCCAATTCGTCACGGCACGCATGGGCGCCGGATGGTCGGGCCAAGGGAATTCCGCTGGGATGATCCCAAATTCAGGACGCAGTCGGTGCCGAAGGAGTTGTAAGACCCACTGATGAGATCAGCAGCCAGGCGCCAGGGCTGCGCGTGAGAACTCGCCACTCTGTCTGGTGGCTCAACACTGTGGACTCTACGCGGCAGCCGTCACCAATTCGTCACGGCACGCAGGGGAGACGGATTGTCTAGCCCACAGAATAACACGGGGATAATCCCCCATTGAAAAAGCAGACGGTGCCGCCAGGTTCCGAAAAGCACCGGGGAGGTGTAATTGCCGACGTCGGGGCATGCGCCGCGCGAGCCTCCATTGTTAACACGCTCCTTCGGCATAGTGTACGGTCGCTGCCTTTCGCCCTCACCCCGCGGGGTCGCGCCAACACCACCTAGACGGTGTTGGTCGCGCGCGCTTGCTCGTCCGCCAGCGGGCCGTTGACCCAAAGATGGTGGCGCCTCATTGAATATTCCGTAGCGCACTGACTGACAGCTGTCTACGTGAATTTGGGAACTCCCTTCCGCGTGTACGAATGCTACAGGGGCGTTCCCGAGAGAGCGTGAGCTCGAGGTTCTATAAGGCCGAACTTGACCGTTAGAAATCGTTCTTGTCTGAGCGCTGATCTGGGCAGTTCCCGGCGGGACAAGGAGTCTCGACCGTTAAAGCTAGGTTGGGATTTGTGAGCCCCCTAGGCTAGAGGTTAATATCGCGTCGGAAGTTTAGGGTACGGCGCCGTGCCGGGCAACTAGACGGATCTTGCGGCGAGACAGAGTCTCGGCCGTCGTTTCTCGAGCGGTTTGTGTACGCTCCGAGAATAGGAGAGTTAGACGAAGTTGAGGAGCTCGAGTGATTTGTGCGCACTCGGAGCTAGCGTCTAGCTGAAGTTCATAGTTTTTCCTTTTACTACTCATATACCCAGTTATCCTATTGTAAATAGCTGTATGTAAACTTTCGTTTCACTTAATCAACGTGAACGCCTCGAGTTCGTCAATTCGACTGCCATCTCCAAGAACTTCAACACCATCGCCCTGCCAGCCTCCTGCCAAATCAACCGGAGCCCGGGCGATTGGGTTCCTGATCGACACCGGACTTCGGGGAAACGAACCACAACCATCTTTACTATCCCATATATAGGGTGTCTCACCAGGATAGCTTAATGGCAAAAATAGGATTGAAAAAGGCGTAATATTCACGTCTTTTCTGAGCGTTCACTGCAAAATGTCCCAGAAAAACACAGCATCTCTGCAATCTACGTAACAGTGATCAATCGTCTCTGGTCGAGAACAGAGCCGAGCGTACCAGTGTTTAATTTAAAGGAAAATGTTTTAACACCTGGCAGAACACACATTTTACACACTCTGATGAGAACATCCCGGTACGGAATGCTGGAGGTACGGAACGCGATTCAAAGGCATGGGAAAAAGCCCAGACACCAGGGCATCGGAAATAGACTCGGGGAAGCAATAAATATGTACTCAAGGCTATACCGAGCCTGCAAGAAGCGAATCGTGTAAACCACGCCTTTGAGGAAACCCCTCGGACTTCGGACTGCTTCCACAGACACCGCAGAAACCGCAATATCAGGGAGAAAATGTGCAAGGCGAGTTTGCAGTTCAGCTTTCAAAAACGTATATTGAACATCTCGAAAGTAGAATAAACGCAAAACAAGCTGCCAAACAAAAAGATGAACACGCCCAAGACCCTCTCTCACAACCGGAAGAAAAAGGTTATCGTGACGCATTCGTTCACTACGCGAGCACCAAATGAAGTTTGCAAGAATACGGTGAAAAGCCTTATCCTGAGTCGACAGCAAAGTAACACTTGTAGGACATAAAGAAGGCGGTTCACAAGAAACGTGTTACACGCCCGAGCGCGAGAATAGATGGACAGCTGCCGTCCCCGCCGTCATTCACACGGCGCTGTACCTTCACTGCCTGCTCCGACCAATGCGATTCAGTATTGCGAAACTGCGAGAGGGGCACCCTTAAATAAGTTACCTCACTATTGCAATTGATTCCGGCGAAGCAACCGGGTGTCGTTCCCCATTTTAACAACCAAAATCCACAGCTTTTCTACAAATTCAAGGCCGCACCAGAAACCTCACAGAATTTTTGTGTAATGGCAGGAGCATTCTCCACGCTTGCCTTGTCAGTACAAAATAGAGCTACATCATCGGCATATGCCAAGATTTTCTTTTAGAAGAACAATAGCGTAAGCCCTCTAAAACTAATGTTTTGTATTACGCGCATACACAATGGTTCCAGGTATAACCAAAACAGGAGTGGTAATAAAGGGCACCCTTGACGAACCGATGAAAGAAGGTGAACTGGTTGGGTTAGTCGATTGTTGACTATCACTCTTGTCGAACCATTGGCATAGCACATTTGTATACCTTCGGTAAGCCAAGATGCTGCGTTCACATGCTTGCCTCACTTCCGTGCCTCTGTAACTTCAGATGTCTCGCAACCTGTACGGGCCCCCAGGCACTTTCAAGTGGTCTATGGACGCTTTTCGCCTGGGGGACCCCAACAAATTTTTGTTGGAAATAAAACGACTTGACTTGACTTGACGTGCTGTAGAGCACGAAACAGGAATTGGGGACTGACACGATCGAATTCCTTTGCCAAATCTAGTTGTACTAAATAGTGTTTGACATGATTGAACACACTTCCTCGGTAGCCGCATTTAGACGGAAAACGAAAATGTATTTTCTACGTAATGTGTAAGATTTTCTTGCAATTTCGTGTTATTTTGTGAATGTATTTACGCTATTTTCGTTTCCATTGCAAAAGCGGAGTGATTACGTGGTAATTGTGTTTTAATTTTGTTACGCAAGAAAAGCATGTATGTCTTTGTCTTTATGTCTTTGTATTTATGTCTTACTATTACTTTGTAGTAGGTATTATTTGGTTTATTACGCTAGAAGTGTGTATGCAGATTTGTATTTATTTAAGGATGTATAGTTGCTGCTGTTCTTGTCGCTTGAGCTGTCAGGTGCTAGGGGCCTAGTCAGGCGACTATTAATTACAGTAACCTTTTGCCTCAGCACCTTGGCAATTTCTTATTCTCAAAAGTTCAATAAACAACAACCTTCCCGGCTGCCACCGCCGCCGCACTATTGTCTCCTACTAAGCTACAAGTTTATTACGCGACCACAGTGAAAGACAGCCGTGACCAACGGTAGTATGACGCGGTAAGGACAGCGAAGTGCTACGCCTGCTAACAGCAGAGCCTATAGATGCCGCCCATTCACTCATTAGCTAAGCTTGAACTCATTCAACGCAGTAATAAACAAAGCAGTCAGTTTTCCTCTTTTTTTAAAATTCGATCATGTGACCCACCAGCTTACTGGGAGGAGAGTGGACAAATGCTTTGCGTTGGGTTCGTTGTAATGCAGAGGCTTGTACTGCCCTATTTTGTTCCTCTTACGCTAAACAAATAATTATTATTTTATTAAGTGCGAATGCACTTCTTAAGCGACCCTGAACCTGCGTCCACCGGCGATGTCCGCGCACGTGGAGATGGGCGCGCGCAGCCTGGCCGCTGACATGGCACATACCCACGTGAGGGATTGGCCAGGAATCTCCTCGTCTTCCTTGGCAACGGGGGGAGATGGGCGCGCGCTGCCTGGCCGCTGACATGGCACATACCCACGTGGCGGATTGGCCAAGAATCGGGCGTGAGAAGGGCTAATGCACCTGCTTAAAGGAGTACTGACACGAAATTTCAAAGCTGAGATCCACTCTAGCAATCAAGTACAACGACAACACAAATAGGTGTCTGTGAATAAATGCATCTTTCTTTCTTTGTAGTTGTGTGTGTGTGTGTGTGATCTCTCTTTCGCGAACATTACCGAACCGCGCAAATTCAACTCGTGCATTCGCACTTTCACATTCTTCCCCTCGGGGAAATGCGGGGAATTTTTTTGCCAAAGAGAAAAACAAAATATGAGACATTATTTTTATGCTTCCTCCTTACTCGCAGAGTCAAAACTAATATTTCTTTCGCTGGAAAATATTTATAAACCGCGCGTCGTGCGAAACTGCGCCTTCTGCAATTTCACTGGGGTTTAACGACACCGAAGGTGGGTGAAAGGTCGTTACTTTTACGCAGGTTGAAGTTGCCAGTGTGTGACGTAAACGTTCCCTTCAACTGTTTATATTATGTCTCGTCTCCTCAGCCATCACAGAGAGGGCTTGACCAACAAGCCCTATTGTTGTTCAATAGCGAAGACAGGTCTACGTTGTCATCTCTGCTGCATCTTCGAGTTCTTCATTAACGGCCTACAATTGTTCGCGTTCAGTGGATAGAAATAAGGCAAACTTTAAAAATGAGCCTAGTAAATGCCAGAAAACGTCAAAATGACGATAGCGCACACAGCCGCTTTGTCAGCCGGAAGCTCGTTACCAAAACTGAAATCGAATTAGCAAACATTTCGGCGAATTCCATGTTTGCGGCGAATTCGTGGAGCCGAGAATAGGGCCCCTGAACGTGTTTTAGCCCATCGTTAGCACTTTCTGTATTCCAGCTTACCAGCCCCGGTATTCAAGTCGGGACATTTGACGCATTAATCTCTAAGCAAACGTGACAAAGCAGTATTGCGCAGATTTTTTTAACAGCGAAGCTGTTTAGCGAATTCTAATTTTTCGTGTCCGCAGTTAAAAATACCACGAAATTGCCGATCGCGCACGTGTGAGCGCGGGCCTCGCGTCGACCTCCCAGCAGTTAACAAAACCAAGAAAATGCCTCACGCTCTTGTGTGCGTTCCTCGCGACAATCGCCCACCGACCCCTGCGCACGTTCGTCAAGCCTAGCATACCCATTTAGGGAGATTGGCCAGGACTGGCCAAAAAGAAAGACTCCAGCATTCGCCGTAATCGTGGCAACACTTTCTCGGAGCGAGAAAGGCACGTCATAGCGTACGCCCCTTCAAGGTGAGGTGCAAATATTATCGCTACCAAAAAAATTAAAGATCACACTTATAGCAGCAATGATGGAGTAAAGGTCGTCGGGGCTGTGAAGTAGCCAATCGGCTGCAATCGTGGACTTAGTTTCGTGATGGTCGTGAAGGTTGCGTACAGCTTCGCTACCCTCAAATCATACGCGTTGGTATGAGCTAATTCTCTAAATTAGCTCGAGTCCCTTCCATTTTAAGGTTAGATATTCCCAAAATTTAAAATTTATTTTAAGCGAGTTATGCAGCTCAGGCACAGCATTAAAAAGGGCATTTTCCAGAGCAGCCCTCTATTGTACACAGTTGCAAGTGAATAAGGTTAACTAGAATCCGAACCCGCGTTGAATATTTTGGCGTTAAATAAGTTAAATATTTAGTAATAGTTACGTAGCAACCTAGGTTACCTAGCTCTGAATGGTTAAAGAGGCGTACGAACATTTTTCGCGCTAAGTAACTTGAGTGAAATATCTGGGGCAGATGAGGCACAGTGAAAGCCCGGTTGTCGAATTCCTTACTCATCTATCAAAACTTCTCGTTTGTCGCACTCCTCGCAATGATTTAACAACAATAATAAACTTTAACGAAGATTACTTCTATCGGCGGTACCAATTAGATGCTGCGAGCAGTTTATGTGCGTAATACAGATGCCAGGGCAACTTTGCCGGCGCAGTCTGCACAGCGGCGACATTGAACCTTCTGTCGGTAAATTCCCGCTCTCGGTGAGTGCTCGCGTATGCGCAGGCAGCTTCCGCATGCATGATAAATGCATTCTTAAACACTGCAACGGTAGGCTAAAACTCTAGTATTTACAACGCGTACACGTGTCGTTTGCTTAAGGGGGCATTCAATGGTCTAAAAATGTTTAAAAACAAACAGAAATATTAAGATGTGACCGCTGCGCAGACCCACCCATTGATTGTAGTGACGAGGTGAAAAACAAACGAGAGGAGTTTATCTTGCTGACACCATTTTTTTAGAAGAACGAATGGCTGCTGTGGCAGAAAATTTGTGTTTTATGCAGCGCAGCCTAAAACCCCTTAAAGGAGCCATGAAGAGAAAATACAAGTTGGGTTTATTAGAAAGACTGCTTAGTACCGATAACGATGATACCAACATCATCGCAATCTTCGAACAAATAACGGAGATATTAAAGAAAACGTGTGAAGCAGTCGCGACCCCCTAGCCGATTTCCCGCAACTTTTCTATGACGTCACGGAACCTTGTTTGTGCGATAGGCGGCCGCCTAACTGACCGGTCGTGACGACACATGAGTGGGCGCCTGTAATGGGGCCTCTGGTTCCATTTGACCGCATCACTTGAATGCTAACGAACAGTTAACGCACTGAAAATTATGTTTTATTGTTGGCCCGTATGACGTCATTCTTGCTCATAACACGTCACTGTGGCGCAAAATTTGAAAGTTCTTAAATACTTCTTGCTTTTTTTTCGTTAAAAAAAAGCATCTTTTGTGGCTGTAATGGAGCTGAGTGAGATACTGAATCCTAGTTCTTTCAAATTAAACAAAGTTGTATTTTCTCTTCATGGCTCCTTTAATTAAGCGTATTGATGTTACCCCGAATATTGTCATAGTTTTAATTCCCTTCTCTTAACCGCCGCGGTGGCTCAGTGGCTAAGGCGTTGCGCTGCTGAGCACGACATCGCGGGTTCAATTCCCGGCCGCGGCGGTCGCTTTTCTGATGGAGGCGAAAAGCAAAAATGCCCGTGTGTACGAGATTTCGGCGTACGTTAAAGATCCCCAGGTGGTCAAAATTAATCCGGAGCCCCCCCCCCCCCCCCCCCCCTACGGCGCGCCTCATCACCTGCGTTGCGTCGGCGCGTTAAACCCGACAATCAATCAATCAATCAATCAATCAATCAATTGCCTTCTCTTGATTTTACATAGATAATTTTCGAGGATGGTGATGGTAAGTAATACTTACAAGACAAGCTGTAGAATGGTTGTCTTCACTCTCCGCAGTTGCCCTGCAAATTCAGCGCTTCAGTTCGTCACATCAAGAAATCATTATCTTTGCCGGTGACTCGTATGAATGGGGGAATTAAATTGATTAATGTTTCCAACACCCCCTACAAAATTTGCAGGGGGTGTTGGAAACATAAGGATTCCATGAGGTTTCTAATAGCCAAGTCCCATATGAAGTGAAAACTTTCTTGGCTTCTGCTGACAGCATCTTATATTGATAGGGCGTGATTTTTGTTGTGTTCTACTAGGCTTGTAGGCCGGGGCAGGTCCGAGAGAGAGAGAGAGGGGGGGGGAGGAACAGAGATAGAGACAGATAACTTTATTGAGCCTTAGGCTGGTTTAGGAGAGCGGTGTTTCCGCTGGCTTGAGGCAGGCAGCGGTGTTGGCAGCACGGGTGATCAAATATTCTGGACCTCGTGGTCCGAGCTGACCAGCGCTCTCTCCCACTTCTTTTCATTAACTATGGAGGAAAAGGGACGTTGAGTACAGGCCTACATATAGTGCATTTGCGAGGGGCATTTCGGGGGATGAATGCAGTGCAGAAAAGCTTGGCAGGGCAAGGAGGTAGTCTGCAGGAGTCCCCCTGAGCGCTTGTAGTGGTTGATTCAGCGCTCCTGGTTGCAATTGGAGGTCAGCTTAGGGTGGGCAGGTGAGTATTGCTGATGAGCGAGGGGGCAATGTGTAGTTATAAAGTATTGTTCTGTGTTCGGTTTTTCTCCGGACCAAGATGTTATAAGTTTAATGGGTTGAGCGCTAGATGCCCTTCATTTGCGGAGAATTCCTTCTAATCTTCCCGTGTGCAAGGTGCCTGTAATCTTCTTGCTAGAGCTGGCGGTAACAGGTGATCGCTGTCGGGTATGTGCTCTTTAACTTCGTCTAGAGCGTCTTACTTTTGCGTACTTCACACCTCTAGTCGGTGCAATACAAGATCGGGTGAGATATATAGGGTGTGCGCCGTTGCTAACGACCTCGCTCGCCAGCTTGTCTGGTTCTCACTGCATGAGTTTGTCAGTTCCTGTACTTATAGCCTCATGTATCGGTCGATGATTACAAAGTTTACGCTCTAGAGCTTGATGGATCTAGTGCATTCTGTTTGTTGCACCGTAGGTCCTTGGCTGTATAATCATGCACTAATTTGGTGAATGGGCTTCAGAGGCTGTGTGTGACAATATGGTTACTTCCAGTAGTTTTTCTTGTCGGTGCTTCTGAAATTTGGTGTCGTGATGCAATTACAGTTTTCTTGTTCATGGGATTCCTTGTGGCCTTAGTATCAACTCCACTGTCATCCTGTCGTTACGAATATTTTGACGAACTGTCATATTCTCAACAGATATCATGACAGGACAATTCTTCTCACTCTCTCCTCCGCCCAAGGCAATTCTTAATCGCAGAAATGATGCATTCTGCAATGGGCAGCAGAGGTGGCAAACATTCTCGATCTCTTCACTTGTTCTGCAAATCATGAAGTGCCGGAAGAAGGAATCAAATAACCACCAAATATTAAACAAAACAATTCGAGGGCCTTCATTAAACACTATAAAAAGAAAGAAAAAGAGACACAAATAAAAAAATACTAAAACATATCTCAGTGCGGAGCCACTTACAGGAGATTTACCTGCACCTTGCGATGAGAGTTTTGCCAAAAATGTATAAGTTCCGAATATTTCCGCATGCCTAAGAAATGTTCTACCCTCTCAGCTATTTTTAGCGTTCCTGGAATTGTTCGCTATTGTAGTCTGTATCAGGTACAGCCGGGAAAGAAACTTCATCACTCAATGGCGATAGAGGATGTAAGGTGCATGTGAAATAAACGCAATGCAAACATACTGCACCACCAAAACGAACAGGCGCTACTTAGTGCCTATTCGCGCGACTTTACAATTGGGCCCTTCGATGGCATTCTAATGACCCCTGTCTACGCCATGACTTCTATGGCTTCTAACAAAAATCTGCACCGACTTCGCCAACCTTCACCGTTCATCCCCAGTTAGCGCAAAGTTTTAAAATCGGTGTACTATTCCCTGTCCCTGTGCAGCACAACTAACGGTGTCGACAATCATAGCAACGTTCGCAGCAGAGTGCAAGTCCAGCCAGGACGCATCCGTTGAGCAGCACGCCGAAGACCACTGCGAAGCGGAATAAGGTGAAAGGTGCAACGGGAGAGTTAGCGTCGCCGCTTCTTCCCCAGTTGTCGTCCTCCCCAGAAGTAGCATGGAACAGGTCGTGGTGGTGCTTGCTGCTGATGTTACGGGCATTTGTGAGGCTCTCGTGCCACAGGGCATGCCCTGCTTCGAAGACGCGGGATGTGATTCGGCGCATGTGGCAAGCGTATGGCCAGCCAACGGGAGCGACGGGCGCCCCGAAGAAGGTGACCAGCGAGTTCCTGCACACAGCAGTCGACGAATCTACGTTAAATACTCCATTTTTAGTTGAAAAATTCTACTCAGCAGCATAGTTGGTCGATCGCAGTAAGATATTCTCGCTGCCTCAGTGCACATTTCTCGCTGCCTCAGTGCACATCGTTCTTGTCAGAAGTACGTTATCAACTCTACAAAGTGAACTTGTTCGCGCCATTACTGCTTCATTTGAATTTGATGCTGGCATTGCGCTATGTCCTTCCCGCACACACCTTCTCGAATGGACACACTATGATGTCATCATTCTTGGTATGCCGCTTTAAATAAGCCAAGTTAGCAACTATATAGTGCTCTGCTGCGAAGATTGGTAATGCCTGGATAAATGTATGCAGCTATAAGGGAATTGTGGGCATGGAAATTGTTAGCTGTTGTATGAAAAATCTGTATGCTAAAGGGAGATTCGATTAATAAAGAAATAGCCACCTTTCTAACGCTAGATGCATTGACTGCCAGTGTAGACGGTTTTGTTGGTTTCCTGGTCTTCGGAAGATTTTAGCTAGCTTCATTAATAGTAAAAACAGAAAAAAAGCAACAAACGTGAAAACAGTTGCCCTGAGCAACGTGCTACTGCTTTTATCTTATGCCGCGCCATCACCTTTGAATGAAAATGTGCTGCTATTCGTGTTGTGTTACCGAGTTCATGATGAAGTACACCAAGCAACGGTCGCGTAGTAGGATACCCCATACAGCGGAAGCTGCTTGCTGCCGTGTACGTTATTTGCGTCAGCCTAACCCGGCGCAAATATCCATTTTACCGTGCCTCCACACGTTTATATGCTCTGCATGAAATGGGCATAAGAGGTCTTTTAGATGTCGAAAATCACAATCCAATTGAAGCAGAACGACAAAAACACATTTTTGCGCTAGTTTTAATATTCATATAATTTTATTACCAGAAGCACCGTCATCATCATCATCATCATTATCGGCTGTCTACGCCCACAGCAAGGCAAAGGCCTCTCCCATAGGTCTCAAATTATCCGGGTCCTGTGCTAACTGCGAGCAATTTATCCCCGCAAACTTCTTGATCGCATTTGCCCATCTAACCTTCTGCCGCCCCCTGCCACGCTTGCCTTCTCTACGGATCCACTCTGTCATCCTGAAGGTGAAAGCTACTCTTCCACCTTCGATAGCTGTTGCCGTAATTTTCTTTAAAATAGTAATCATGACGAATGTAAAAACACCCATTTCAAAATTCTTTCATTATTCTTTTCAGTGTAGACAATCTTGCATTTTATACTCTCGATTAAGTACCATAGCTTTTCTCTTCTTGATGGGACCAAGACAGAAAGCTAGAGAAGCACTACCACCATGCATCGTTTAATAACTCAACCTTCAATCCTCACCGCTTAGCTATTTTTGTAAAGGTAAAAATCTCATATAAATCTCATATAAAACTCACATTAAATTAATCAACTACCACTTCAAAACTATTTCCCGCCACTAGAGGCCAGAAAAACAAAACAAAGAGATAAGTTTCTTTAAAGAACGTAGGGCCTTTTTAATGATTCCCTTTATGGCCCGGTTATACTCAATTTCTTCTCCGTCACCATCTGATAAGCATCTTGTCCATTTAGTGCGGTCCACTGAGCACGAGGAGTCTATGTATGTAGATGGAAATTGCAGTAGTGGGGTTATTTGAGAACTGCAGCCAAGGGTCCTACCCCACACACTTTCCGCACTTGCCTTGACGTCCCCAGGCTCCGTCGAAATACGCCCCTTTTCTCCCATCTGAGCAGCTTGAGGGCGGCCCGGTAGTCAATGTAGACGTGTGACCCAAGCTCCACTTTTGCCAAGCATCCCGCCTGGGAGTCGGCCACGCTGCCGGTCATGTTCTCCTCGGCCCGATTTCGGAGCAGGCGGAGGACGGCCAGGCCAGGGTCCTGTTTCGTCCAAAAGAATTAACGACAAATCTCTCTTTATGTGCGGTTTTTTTTAGCTCACATGTAGTGCTTGAATGCACGGCTTGTGTGTGAATGATGCTCATTTCATCTACAAACATCGATTCTAACAAGGGACAGACAAAAATTACCAGGATAACCTAACCTCTATTTATGATACAGTTAATTGAAATCATTAGTGTACGATTGAACGTGTGTTCTTATTATCGGCATCACCACTTTCCTTTTGTGTCTTTATCTTCTTTCTTTAACAGTGGTTGAGATCCCTCCCAGCCACTTTCGTTAGGTCTATATAAGTTTAACATTACGAATCCATTACGTAGAATCTTACGTCGCCCCAAGCAACGTCAAACTCATTCCACATCTGGTTGCGGAAACCAGTTGGTGGCGGTAGAGCTCAAAGTGGGACGTTAAGCCTAACATCCAGCCGGCACATACGTTCGCAGTGCTCACATGCCATCATCTGGAGGTGCGCCATACGATCGCAGGTTTCAATGTATACCGCATGATGGCGCTACTGTTCCACACCAAGCAAAGAGTAGATTTGCGTAACCGTACATTTATAATCACGTAATCGCTACTTCTATAGTTATATTCCTCCAATTACTCATGTAGGTGTCAGTACATGTATCCAACACAAGTTTCTAAGTTGAAGGCCACAGTGCGTTCACTAGATTCCCATTTAGTTAGCAGGAGCAGTCTACTCGTCGTTGCCTTCGGGATGCGTGCTTATGTGGTATTTGGGAACCCCCGGTTTCCATTCCCCACCCAGACGCAAATGTACCAACTACCGAAAACATAACAGCGCGAACGGTGGACGAAGATTTCAGAAATTAACAGGACAGGACAATAGCTTGTTTTGTCCTGTAGTTTTTTTCGCGGTCTTCGTCTATCCTTTGAAATGTGTTCTATGTACCATCTTGCTCAGCAACCTATTCTTCGGCGTAAAATACACGAAATATTTTACTAAAATTGGATGCGTGATACGTAGGTCATACAAAGAGACCCTAGGGCTCCCCACCACCTTCTCTACAGACAAATTACTCTCTCTCTCTCTCTCTCTCTCTCTCTCTCTCTCTCTCTCTCTCTCTCTCTCTCTCTCTCTCTCTCTCTCTCTCTCTCTCTCTCTCTCTCTCTCTCTCTCTCTCTCTCTCTCTCTCTCTCTCTCTCTCTCGGCCTCGAAAATACACTACGCAAAACCATCGAAGCCCAACGGGTCTCGCAACTAGAACGACTCACTAGGAGCGTCACTCGACGCCACATCCTTCAGTGTCTTGGGCTCAGTCTCCCCACCATCTCCGACACCTACGCCGACATTCCCCCAGGCATCCGAGTCCAACTGATTAACAATCCCCTCCCTAAATACATGCACCTCATTGATAACAAGCAAAGGCGCCGAGCGAGATCACAGGCTGTTCAGAAAGAACACTCCTTCCGGCCGAAAGATGCCTAAGTGGATGCTGCAGAATGCCAAGGATGCGAAGCCATGGCGTAGGTCGTGGTTGATCCATACTACCGAAAATTATCCGCCCTCTCCTTCCCTACCCAATCTTCGACCGTAGGCGAGAAATGGTTATCGCTCGTTCCATTATTTCCTGCCGTAAAATCCTTACTTTAATAAACTACTTCTAATCGACCATCACTAATTGCTCCAACAGGCGAGTTGCCCCCGGACATTACGTCTACTCCTGCAGGTACACCTATTCCAGAAATGAAAAATATACATCGTATGGACACCGGTCCTCACCGGACTCCAGGTATATGAATCGGCACACAACATCGCTCGAGAACTGGTCATCTGAGAGCTAGTGCCGCTGCAGAACCTACAAACTGGTTCTCCCACAGGGACCGCATCTTGAGCTAGTGATCGGGTGCTTGATCACTAGCGAATGTCCAAAGCTCGCTTCTCACCACCCAACCCTTCCCTCTCCCATCGCCACGCTGTAGTATGACGCCGACTTCAGACAGCCACCTTTCCCGCCCCTGCCCTCCTATTCCGCTGCTACCCCCAGCTGCACTTTGGGCAACGTCCACTTCTTCACCCATGCGCAGACCTATCACACGTAGTTTGATCGAAGGAAGAGAAAACTCCACAACGTTTTCAAAAGCACCCCATTTCATTCCAAATTACGAACGAGGAGCAGTGGGAGGCCGCAACTCAGCACAGACTCTCTGCCCCAGGCCTCACTACCATAGGTGGACGAAGACGACGTGGAGACCGATATGAATCCCGCCGTAGCCGGAAGGACACGGAATTCGACCGGAAAAAAGTCCCACCCATGGCAACAATAAAGTTTTATTGGATCTGATATATATTCCCATATACCTTGTAAATTATGCATGGCGTTAATTCGGGCATCCGTTGACTTGTTTGGCAGCGGCGATTTTGGATGCCGTCTCTTAACCCTGAACTATGCCGATTGTTTGAGCTACCGAATAACCAGTGCTTACTGTCGCATCATTAAGAAGTCCCGAACCAATAAAACTTCTGGCTATAACTGAAGGCCAGAGAACGAATGTCTGCTTACTTCCTTCAGACCATCGCATTCAAGTCCCCGGAACCACCACACACCACCTACGCGCGAAGCCAAGCTCAAACAAAAACCATGCACGACCGCACCTTACAAGGTCGCAGAAATTCAGAAGTACCCTCCACTGAACTCCCCCAGCGCTGTGGTGCACGCTCGTATAACTTCGTCTCTTTTACGTTTATGATCTGGGCACCCAGACAATCTGACCTCCCTTCTATGACGCAAACGCGCACCACCAAAAAAACGTATCACACTCGCAGAAAGTACTTCGGAGACATCAGATATTGACGAACCACCATCCTCTACCCTATAAAATTCGCCCGGCCA
>NW_027526335.1:117674711-118090870 GCF_048455015.1 Haemaphysalis longicornis
CTGCAACTAGCCTCACAGCCAGCCACAGGAACTCCATGATCGCGTTTCCATGTTGCCCACCCTGAAAATATTTATCGTCATGCAGAGGGCCAGGGCGCAGATGGCGTATCTGCTAATGTCTACAAAGCAGCCCGTAGTAAGCGATACACTTACGATGTCGGAGGAAAACATTCTGATGGAGGATCCCTATTTAATCTTGTCCCTCTAGCAAGACGACACACCAGAAGACTTAATCACGAAATGTGTTAATCACGAAACCCTTAATCACGAAACCGCACGCACAATACGAGTTGAGCTTGTGGGGTGCGGTAAATAAAACTATACCTCAGTCACTGAAGCATACTTCTAGCAACAAGAAATTAAAGGCGGTTTCACAGGTGAGATTAAACAAGTTGCTCTACGATATTGTCGCTTTTGTGCCACTTCAGGAAAAACATTTGGGCCTTAGGCAGTCCAGTGCTGCAGTCAAGCGAGTCTTTTAACAAATTCATTTGGTTACCGCAAAAAAAAAAGGAAAAGCTGCCATTGGCCAATTCTGGCGATTTCGTAAGTTGAGAAGGGCGTTATGAGCGATTTCGTGCTCTATGTTTGGAATAGCATCTGAATTATTTAAGATGACGGGAAAATTAATGTACACAGACCACTCAGTGGTGTATAAAGCCCTGTACACAGCACGCGCTCTTCTATAAGCCTTAACCGTCTGTGTTCACGATACTTGGCTCTCCAAACATCTGCAATTGTTAAATTAAGTTAACATTGTTCCTGCAACTTACAGCCTCTACTTTTAGAGGGCCTCTTTCTGTAATGCAAGCCTACACGTTTTGGAACCGAGCATTAATATTGCTTTGCAGTGACAAACAAGTATGTTTCACTGCACAGGCGTTGTAAAGTGTCACTCAGTCTAAAGCAGCTTAAAAATACAAGTACAACTTTTTGTTGCATTCTAGAAATACATTGGCTAGCACACAAAGGATAAGTTTGTTGTTTCCGTTGACAACACTGCCACGGAAACGTACTTTGAATAAATGCGTAGAACCTTGGACAAGTGGATTCTGCAGGTACTTGTCCCTTTACGCTTGCACACTGAGTACCAGTAGAGTAATTGAAAGCTGACGATAAATTACGAACGTAGATATGCAAACAAACTCTACGGAACTGACAAAAAAGCAAGAACAGAGACAGGTCGACCCGAATAATGAAAAGTAAAAAGTCAATGGGGGTCATAACGTCCGAAAACGAGGAATTAATAAAGTTCTTGCGACAGCACAAAAGGTGGTGCATTTCTCTGCGAAGCTTGAGCTGGCTCTACCAGTGCATATATAAGCCAATACTCCCAGCAGAACCTCGCGTGCCTACGTTCCTGCAGCACGCAAAGATACGAAAGCCACTGAGCACATCGTAGTGGGATGTTAATGTAATCATGCCATCCGAAGGGAAATTAACGTCCACCTTCATGAAGCCCTGGATTTTGCAATTGATGAAAGCGTTAACTAGTCTGCAGTGGAGATCAACAAAAGGCGATTAGTCCTAATAGAAAAAAAAATCAAAAGGCGGCTACAGGTCATCACAATCCCAGTTAGTCTCAGCTCACAGTCAAAGTAAGAGTACGAGCTTCGGTTTGTAAATCGAAGATACAGCAACAGCTAAAATACTGCAGCAGGCGAAATCCCTTTTCACATCACCCCGATTCGAAAACAAAGCCTTTCGCCGGCGTCACCATCACCCCGCTCCAACGCTCTCTCCAAATACAAGCTGCAGGGAACAGTTTTTCGCTGCTTGAAACGAGATATCCACAAACCTTTCTGTGCATTCACATAAAAGACGGGTGCTGAGCGCAGTTCACGTCTGATTTTGTTTGAGGCATTCGCGCCTGGTTAAGACATGTGAACTTGCCGATTCTCTCGCCCACTTCCTCGTCTAACGCTGTCTGAGATCAGCGGATTTTTCACTATCTCCCCATTGGTTTTGCATTTAAGGAGATGTCCGATGGGCCCGAAATCGTTCCACCGCGTCTGTTCCAGTGGTTTATGACGCCTCTATGCAATGCTTTAGAGAGAGACGCAAGAATCGCCGCTCCTTTCAGCGAACCAATTAAAGGTCTTCCAGTACGTCACGTTCCCGGCCACTCCACTCAAGAATTACCCGTTTGAACAGGTCACATGTTGCAGTGGCATCTGGAAATGTGCGACAAAGTTTGTGACGCAAATGATATTTCGGAATATGATGGACTTTCCTTTACGCAATCACCCTCGATCGATCTCACATAAATTCGAAACAGCAAAAGGTGGAAAACTGTGGTGAACGACAACTGTAATAGCACTGCTCGAACGGAATCGGAAAAACTACGAATAATGCGCCAATGCACACGGTACAAATGTTTAACCAGCGAAGCTGTAACGTGCGGCCGGTATTTGTCATTGCGACATTGGCACTGCTTTGCCCGCACCCCCGTCCCGCCTTCCCGCCGTTGTCGCTTAGGGTGTGCTTTACTCCGTGGATTGCTGTGTACACGCTCTGCTTTTTCGCTCCCTTCAATGCGCCGTTACCGCTTATCAGAGTCGATAAGTGCGGGAGTATAGCTACGTGTTATAGAAATCTGACAAAATCTATCTCCCCTTACCTCTGACTCCTCTCCAAATGGATTTTTTTTCTTCAGACATGTACATGAGGTTGCGCTGGAGGAGGCTTCTGAGTAAAACTGGAACGCCGGATTTTTTGTGACATAACGCTTCACTTTAAAATGGGCGTTCTCTGTTTGCAATGCGCGACTACGCCCCCGTGCACAATAAGCGTAGTCAGACAGTTGCACACGAACGCTAACCTAATAAGGAATTGCAATGAAAACGCCACCCATGTGCCTCGTGTGTATGGCGCATCCTCAGGCTGGACGGAGTGACATACAAGGTCGTTAAGCCGATGCAGTCATCGAGTCGTTGGGAACGTGATTTAAAACAATGAACTTTAGGTCGAGTCAAATCTTCAAAACCAAATGTGCCAATCACATGTTTATTTCAAAAAGGAACTTAACTATGTCAACTGTTTCAGACGTCGAAGGGTCTGGGCGACCTAGTCCTGAAACAAGTGGCAAATGCAAGATACCGTTGCCTGGTGTGTACAAGCCCAGCATTTTCAGTGCGCGCCCAGTGCCATCTATTGTTTAGCTTGGAACACGGTTTGGTTCTTTTATGCAACGGCTAAAAGAACTCTGTTGGTCCACCTCAGCAGCTTATATGTAGAATCGTGGTTTTTGGAGTGAACCCCCCGAGTTCGAGCCACAGCAATGTTATTGAATAAAATTCAATTCAATTTCTTTGTTCTTTTCTAAATACAGAAAAACGGTGGGAAGGCAAAAGGCGACCACTCTGACAAAGGCCTTCCCTCCGTGTAGTTGGCACGCTAGTACATGTGTAGGCAAACAAAAGAGAACACGAAAATTATTCATAAAACGTAGCATGTCAAGAAAAATAACTCACAAAGAAATTGATTTATACACAGACACACTCCTAACAAAATAAAAATACACATCTGTGTATTGAAAATAAAAGCACACATCACAGCGTCATTTTAATAATAAGTCACATTAGGTTAATCACAAGGAAATATTGGCAACAAAAAGTATGAGTTGTACTTGCGCAGAGAAAACCTGGTTAGCCCATATTAAGTAAATACAAGGCGATAGTTTCTTCTTGTGCTACTTGAACACGAAAATTTTGGTCTGATTGCCTGTCCTTCGATTCATTCACCCGGCTTAAGTGAAACAGATGCTGCACAATAGGTTTATATACCCACAGCCACATCTAAACGGCTACGTCCGGTGCCAATGTTAATACTTTTTAACATTGTTGAGCCAAAACAAAATATTACGCTTATCTGGGGAAAAGCATCAATACATAAACGATATTCGCAGAAATTTCTTCGTTAAAATACATGGATGGTTGACTCTATGAAAATACGTCCAGAAAAATACAATAACGGTCACCTGCGGTTTGCCTAGCGCATTTCAAAAAATCAAACAGCAACAGTAACGAAAGCTTCCACTAGATAGTTTTCACGTTCCGCTTGGAACGCACGTCGAGTAAGCAGGGTGCCTCGATTCACGCCCATCTCCGCCGTACGGCAGCGCCGGCATCGAGGCATTCGGCGTGGAGCAGTTGAACGCGGTAACTTAAAGTTGACTTGAGCAAACCGCTAGTGTGTTTACCTTGGGTGGAGCGCGACGGGAGAGGAATAGCATGAGAAGTGAGCGCGAGAGGGAAGGGGGACATTTACTTAGCAGGGTCGCCAGGCGCCTATCGTCTTTCATCGATATTTGAAACGAAAGGAGCAGATACGCGGACATTTTTTGAAATCTAATTGCATCCCAACCATATAATTAAAAGAAAAGAAATTTGGTATTCTATATGTCGTCTGCCATAATTTTTTCTTGCCTTTGGGAGCTTAAGCTGTTGCCGGCAAAACCTGTATAAAAATTTCAGATACGTTGTGAGTGATGTAGAGTTTATTTTTGAGTGTATATTGCAAAAGCCTAAAACATTAAATGTGATTTGCTTTCAGTAAGGAGTATGATAGATGTTGCACATATTCCGGACGCCTTGTAGCACTCAAGAATGCGCAATATCTTATTTCGCAATTTCACAAGTCTGCCATAATTCGTATTGGTTATTATGCCCCATACCAAAATGCAATAGCTTAATTTGGTATAGAAAGGTGAGTAGTATAGAGAAATATTGGGCCACACGGGAATCAATGAGGTTAGCCTATATACAGGCAGCCAACGGACCTACTGAGATCAATTGCCAAATTATCAATGTGAACGTTCCAAGACCGATTTTCCCGAACCCGAACACCCAAAAATTTTTGTTACTTTTCCTGTTTTATCTTCACCCCTCGAAAAATAATCTCGACGCCAGAATGTGTTGGCTTATTATTAGGAGCAAGGATTACGCATATGATTTTTTCAGCATTTATTTGGAGATTATTTAAGGTCAGCCAGGTAGATAACTGATCTAAGTACATATTCACCATGTTTTCTAACTTAAAAGAAGGGAGTGGGCCGTAAAGAAAATGTTGATATCATCGGAGTACATAATTACTTTAAGTGGATAAGGTATATTACAAATGTGGTTAAAATACATTCAACATAGCAAGGGCCCAAGGATAGAGCCCTGGGGTACACCTTTTTCACTTTAATTTGATCTGATGTGTCACACATACACTGACGCACTTACATCGATTGGTGAGGTAACTACCACACCACGTGCACCAAATTTCTGAAGTTCCGACAAAAGAACATCATGGAACACAGAGTCGAACGCTTTGCGTAAATTCACGAATAATCCTAAAATATATAATCTGCTTCCAAAATTATGGACTGTGTCGTGCTAGATCGTAATTAAAGCGGCTTCAGCAGATTTTCCTTTCTGAAAACCGAAATGCACATTGCTTATAATAATATATTTACTGAAAAATTTCTCCAGTCGAGTGTTTATGGCACGTTCTAATAATTTAGACAAGACTGGTAGGATTGAGATTGGCCTGTAATTGTATCTTTTTCACAAACACTCTTATGAGCAGGACAAATTTGTGCTGTTTTTAACTGGTCAGGAAACAATCCCGTCTCGAATGCTCTATTAACAATAACTGCTAATATAGGGGATATGACATCCGGCAAATACACAATAGGTACGGCTTTTAGGACATTAAAACACGAAGCGACATTCTTTCGAATATTCATAATTATTTTTTTGATTTCCTTGCCTGTCACCGAAGACAAAGAGACAGAACTAACTATTTGGCAAACTGCGGATATGGGACCCTCCGATTCATCACATCTTTCATTAGGTGCAAAAGCATTAGCAAAGTGTGTGTTCAGAGAACAAACAGCTTCATAGCCGGTTTGAACGCCTGTGGTTGTCATTATATTTAGACAGCTCCGTTATTTGTTACCACGTCTGAGGTTATTACTTTCATTCCAAATTTCCTTGTGGTCATTACTTATATTACTGACCAGAGGTTCATAATACTCTAATTTTGCTCTTTCCAGCTCAGCATTTAAATTTCGATATTTTTAAGGACAGCAAAGCTATCCAGGTCCCGTGACTGCAGAAAGGAATGAAACGTACTGTTTTTTTTTTATATTTTTAAGAAGCGGTTTCCTAATCCAAGGCTTTGTAGGTAGATTTAGAAGTGGCGCACGCGAAATCCACACGTTTAATTAACGTTTGGCATCGCACTAGAAGTTCCGCGCTTGTAAATAAATTTTAAAATGGAATATTACGAGCCGGAGAAGGCCCCGCCTGCAAAAATTAAAATGAAGCTCGCTTGCCTGAGCAACAAAATGCCGCGGCCTTTTTGTCTTCTTGTTCAGTCTTAACAGGGCCACCTAAGCGCAAATATTTGTCTGTCTGTCTGTCTGTCTGTCTGTCTGTCTGTCTGTCTGTCTGTCTGTCTGTCTGTCTGTGTCTGTCTGTCTGTCTGTCTGTCTGTCTGTCTGTCTGTCTGTCTGTCTGTCTGTCTGTCTGTCTGTCTGTTCAACCATCCCCCAAAAAGACAGTTCAAAGAATTCTTGAACACAAAGTTGATATAGGCAAGACCAGTCTGTACTACTGAAACTGCTGTATATGGCCAATACACGTCTACTAGCGCATTTTGGGGGCAACGTCCAGCTACATAACCGAGAGTACCAGCTACCAGCGTTCTTTTAATTAACAATAGACGTCCGATACTCTTTGACGCTAGCAAATTAAGAAACTCGTGTTAAAACGGTAAAAAAGAAATACAAGGTATAAGCAAACAATTACAGAAAATAGGCCAGTTCGAGCATGATCTAGCAGAACGGAAACAAAATGTCCCAACAGTTGGTGCGCGATTGGCGCGAAAGCGGGAGTATTGAATATACTTAAGTAAACCTCTAATGCATTCATCATAAGAGGAGCGACAGGGCAGGTGAAGGAATGTGGGGGCGGGAATGGGAAAGAGGAGAGAAAGGCTCTTTGGACGACATTTTCAGTGAAGCAAAGAGATGCCGTGCCAGTTGTGATGATACCACACCCCTTCCGAATGCATCTCACCGTTCGTACGCCGATCATGAGAGTTACTGCGGCAGCTACGACGATCGCAGCAACCAGCACAGCCACCCACAGACGAAGCGGCACGATACCTAACACTTCTCCGGGACCGGGAGCTTTCGCGGCGGTGGGAAGGGCGTGCATGAAGTCCAGGCTTGTGACGTACGCGGGCTCCATGAAGAGCACAGCCTCGAACCGCTCGAGCTCCAACGCCAAGTCCACCAAGTGCAGGTCAAGGCGCCTGGGCCACCGACATGGACGCTTCGATAGCACTGCTTACAATCTTTCGCTCTCGGTCAGATTAAATGGAAAGCAAACAGAGGGTGCGAAATAATTCTGATTTGGGAGCACTTCGCGTCGCCTTTGTATGTGCTGTTCACCATTCAAGCTCACCAGTAATGCCACATCTGCAAGAACAGGATGACTTTTAAATGCAAAAAAGTAAATTGTGCTCTCGATTTTACGAACTCCATACAACCATACTTGTCGTCAGACAGCCGCTTTCCTCTTGATTGTCAATAACACCTGTGCTAATACCAAGTTTTCCTACGCTGCTCCTAAATGTCACCTTATTTGTGTGACTTCTGAATCATTGTCTCAATTACGGCACAGATTTCTCTTGTAGTCAAATTTTGACGCCCGCATCTATGCCGTCAATCTTCAAAAGCTTCAACCCTTGACACTCTTGCGTTTTTATTTTGTTTTTTAAGACTCCTCGGAAGACCCTCATTACCATCTTCTACTGCTATTTGTACCTTCCCTTCTACTTTTAACTAGTGTTACTCCATTGTACCCTCTTGTTAATGTGATACTCTATTTGGAAAAGCAGCAAAGTTATTGCTGAGCACCAGTGCAAGCTCTTGTGCACAGACTCTGTCCTAGCCAAAACTTGCTGAGCTTATTTTGGCTATTCTATGGCAATTCTATCGGAGTTTACTTCCTTCTTAAGACTAACCAATCTGTTGCTTTTACTGTCACGTAATGATTGCTCTCGAGCTTGCCGAACTAGCTCCCAGTTCTCCAGCGTAGCACAGCTTTTCCAAACGGTAAAGTGTATATCATTTCTGCATCTCGGTGTTCCTGTTTCCGCTTTATCTTGAGATGGTACAAGACACGCGTCATTCCGAAGCTGTCACTAAAGTTTTGATATTCTTGTTCTTCGACATACCGACAATCCTAGTTTCGTATTGAGCACTCGCAAGCCCAATTCATTTCGTACCTTCACATTGATGCCCTCCACAAGTTCCGAGTCCTTCACTTTTTTCATTGTTTATTACTAATTCGACACCACAGTAGAAAACTTCAAAAGTCTCAGCTTCACTTGAATTTGAAAAAAAAGAAAACTAATGCATCCTCAACAATCACAGGAGCTTATAGACTTTGCAAATCAGTGAGCAATTTCATGAAGACATTATTACGAGATCCCACGTCTAAGATTACAGCTAATCTACGTTAGGTACAGAATGTTCAAGCACCCGCCCGCCGACAAGCCACAGTGACAAAAGCGTTGTGTTATTGAGCCCAAAGACGCGGGTTTGGCCCGGCCGCAATGAATGCTTGTAAGATGGAGGTATGAAGCAAGAACGCCCGCGTGTCGATATTTCGGCGATAAATAAATAAGCTAAGGTGAAAAATATTAGACCAGATCCTCCACTACTTTGGGTCTTATAACCCAGAGGTGTAGCGTCGGCCCGTCAACATTCCCGCTCCCTCCCCGCCCCCCTCTCTGCTGTAACAGCTGCTCGTACCAGCGTGATATCAGCTTGGCAGACAATTCATAATGGATTCTAGGCTAAACAGTATTGGCCGCGAGGGCCACCACTGGAGAGGCCGGCGCTGCGATCGTTTTGACGTCACTTCTAGGATTCCTGTTCCTAATTTGCTGCGTAGTTGGCTTGCAGCGCGTGACAATTCGTTTAGGACGCACCTTATAAGTGTATTTTCATGTTAATTTTAGGCGTTTGAAGTTAATTTTCACTGCACGAAGCGTAGTTTGACGTCATGGGGACTTTATAACCGTGTCAACTGTTATAGCCTGCCCGCGAACGACTTGAGCGTGATGGTGTATGCGGACGTATGCGACTGAACCCGCTGTAAGCGTAAGCTGCGGCTCGTTTCCCCGATCAGCATTGTAGGCTACGGTGATCGCGGAGCTAAATTTCTACATTTCGCTTGTCGTTCGCAAGAAATGAATGAACCAGGAAACCATGAAGCGTTTACTACTCGAAGAAACGCTCCGCGCATTCGTCCGCCGCGCCTGGCCGCCGGCAGTTCGAACCGACGCAGGTGGCGGCAGCAACACCTTGTCGCCGCTTTTTAAAATCACACTGATCACGGAAAAGCAGTTCCACATTCGCGAAAGGGGATGTTAGTGTGGTGAAAAATTGCGCTAGGTAGTGTCATCAGCTGTGATTTTCAAAGCAGTGTCCAAATATCTGCCGCGATCTACGCCGACTGGCCGCGGAGGTAGGTCCCGGCACCGCCGGCCCGTTCTCTCATGGTGCGGCGAGCGGCTGGAGGAGGGCGATACCTGCGCGCAAGAATCGGCCGAGCCCGTGGCAGATATCTTGATCATCGACCGCTTAAATAGGAATCGCCGCATATACAAAGTTCCACATACGAGAAATGGGGTGCCAATGTGGTGAAAAGTTGTGTTAGGGACTGTCATTCGCTACTGTAACGAGAGCGGCGATGAAATATCTGCCACGACGCAAAGCCTCAAGTTCCCAAAATTGGGCTCCGAGCATCCGAAGCCGGCTGCGAGCTGTTGGAGAAGACCGTCTTCTAAAACTCGCCGCGCGCTAGCGTGTTGCGTTTGGGTTCCCCTAACTTCTTGGGGGCTTCCAACGCTTTGCCCAACGACGTGTTTCGCCTCGCACACGGCCGCGCCCTCTGTGAGCAGTCTTGAGTTCTCGAACATGATAGTAGAGAAAGGCGCAGGCTCATTGCAAACAGACCAAATCTTGCGTTGCAATTACAAATAAACTGCGCAACGGTCCATCACTTTTACGCATGTGCGGCAAAACAAGCCGCTCACCGTTCTCACGCAGTCAATTTACTAGGAAATGCGCGCAGTACGCCCTGTGAGATCACAACTGACCTGCACGTTTCCACCGATGTTGCAAGGTCTATTTTCTTTGCACACAGTCTCGTACATGTCACGTCGCAAGTATTTCGTAATGAATCAACAGGGTACTTTTCTCGACATCAATTGCATCGTCCTTGGCGTTAGCTGACTGCGTATACGAGCCGTCGAGGGCGATGGTAGAAACTAACTAGATGCGGCGGTGTCGCCGAGAACAAGCGAATCGCTGATTATTCTGTCTGTAGACAACTTTTTTCTGTAATTTGCATCCAAACCGCGAGGAAGGGGCACACGGTGGCCACAACAAAAACACGCCCTCGCATAAGCACAGGAAGTGTGTTCTAGCAGAAGTCAACATAACCCGGTGTCCTACAAGTTATGTCACTCGTACGTTGTGCCACAGTATGTGTTCGGGGCCAATACACCGAAGCAGCCATGTTTTGTGCTGATCCAACAGGTGTTTTTGTGCTAGCCAGCCGTCTTATGATTCTTCCTACCTGGTTTAGCCTCACTGCAGCCTCACTTCCATTTCATTATTTTATTGAGCCCAAGCATAACTGAAGCACTGGTTAACTGATACATTCTCTTTCAATTCAGACTCTGCTTTCAGAGGTGCTTTTAGTCACTCATCTCAAGAGAAACCATGTGACAGCCGTGTCAAGCCGGTAAGCTGTGATATGAGCACAAGCAGTGGGCAACAGCTGCGGTATTCTCATGACAGAATTGATGACCCCATTTTTCGCGGGTACTTCAGACAAAAGAAACTTGTTAGTTTCTTCAGGCCATGCCTATTGTGAGAGATGAAAACAGTTTTCATAGCGTTTCGTTGAAATGATAGCCGTAACTGGGCATATTATGTCCATTCTAGCAATTAAACAACGTCAAAGCAGAACACAGCCCCAGCAATATTCCTGCATCCTTCCATTTGAGTGAGTTGTTTATGCACTGTGGTCTTCCTGCTTATTTCTCTTTATTATAGAGTGCGGTCCATGTGAGCCCAAAAAACCTTTCGTACAATGTTAATGCACGCGTGAAGTGTATCGTGGCGGTATCTGCGCTGCTAAAAAGTTCCGAACAGATCAAATCAGGACGGTAACTGTCCCAATTCTGACAGGATTAGTGTAACAATTGTACTGGGCGTTTTATTCACATTAGTAGATCAATTTACTCCACGCACAAGCGCACTTTCTCGCGTGGAAACAAGGCCTGTAAATCAGCAAAACCAAAATCAAATTCAAATTGGCGTGTTTATCGTGCCGAGGCTACTACACTCGGGCTATGAGCTACGCCGTAGTGGAGCAATCCGGATTAAATTTGGCGGCCACCTAGGGACATTTAACGTGCGCATAAATCTCGACACACGGGAGTTTGTCACCTTCATCTGAAAATCGCCCTCCGCGGCCGGGATCGAACCCGGCCGCGCCCTTAGTCTCAGCAGCACATTGCCATAGCCACTGAGCCAGCTGAGCACGAGGTCGCGGGTTCGATTCCCGGCCGCGGAGGGCGATTTTCTGATGTAGGAGAAAAGCAAAAATGCCCGTGTGTACGAGATTTCAGCGCACGTTAAAGATCCCCAGGTGATCAAAATTAATCCGGAGCCCTCCACTACGGCGCGCCTCATCGCCTGCGTTGCGTCGGCGCGTTAAACCCTACCATCAATCAATCAATCAATCAACCACTGAGCCACCGCGGTGGGTAAGCGGAAGGAAAAAAAATTAGTCTTACGCATTCTAGACTCAATCTGATAAGATATTCGACGACACCTATAAATCAAATCAGTATTCCCTTTGAAGACGATAGTGTTTTTTTTAATCCCAGACGCTCACATTGTCTTACCTTTTCTGAAGCTCACCAATGGTCCCGGAAAAGCGGCCATGACGGTCTGGTAAGCCGACGCTCATTTGTCTACCTGGGTAGCGACGCTCCAGGCGGACAGCGAAGAACTTCAGAGCATCAACCAGTGCGTTAGTTGTGGGCATATCACAACGCCGCTCCGAGCCCGCCAGCGCGCAGTCGTACCTGCAACGGAGGCAGCATACATCTCACGCGTCCGATAAAAATTTATGCGGCACTTAATTATCCTTACGGGATTGAAGTTACCTAACGGGATTTTTCTTGCGTCCACGAAGACTCTTTCATAGTTGGTATTAGTGTCTCTTGGTGTATTCTTTGGCGGCTCCCTGGTAAATGTGCGACTATCGCTGGGTGCAATAATTCTGTGTGGGTCTTTCGGCGTCCGTGGAGATGCTTTGATAGTATGTATTCCTTGGTATATTTTCCGTTGCTGTCAGTACAGGTGTAACCACCTCTTCAAGCTACTTCTTGCTGTGGCTTTTTTGGGACTGCTCAATTCTTTTTGTTGAAAATAATAGTAAAGATTTGATTTGAAAGCCAGCGATTACCGAAGACTTTTATACCGCTACGTCGCGTTTGCGTCTCTTTCTACCCTCCTTCCATCGACCATTGGAGCAATAACCCCCACAGGCAAATTGGTCACCATTCACCATGCAGCTTCCACACAGACAAAGATCCCCTAGTGTAACTGCTCTATTTACGTGCCATTGCACCAACCTGTCACGGGAACAAGCATAAGGTTAATTCTTGTTTCATTCAACCAGGCTGCTTTTAGGCAGTGGTTAGCGCACTTGGCCGCTGCTCTGCCGACTCGGGTTCAAATCCCTCACGAAACCATGTGTGCTTTAACTGCAGAGCACTTTCGGGGCTCGCCGTGTCGTCGTAGCTCACTCGCTGGACCAAAGTAGAGCAGCACGGCGTTCCGTCGTAACGGCTGTCGTCGCGGCGTAACGCAGAGGCTTCGAAAGCCATATAGTCATAAGCGTTCGAAACTCGTGAACCGCTGCCACTTGTCATACATCTCCCCGTTGTTTAGCCGAAAGAAAACTGCAGTTACATTTGAGGCAAAATATACATAATTTACCGCAGCGCCCGCGTTTATTTAGTTAGGAATTCGGTTTTATGATAGTAAGCGAAAAAAGTGGCAGTGCAACGCAGGCTGTGCGGGAAGAAAAGCAAGCAGCAAAAGAACAGAACTTCCGCTGGCGCAGTTTCAGGCAGGGGGCGTGCGAGCACTGCGAAGGCGGGAAAATTTAATTGCATTGGGTGGTAGTAGTGAGCGGATAACGGAGCTACAGCCCATTATGGCGAATGACTACTCTGCACTTCCGAAAGCTTTCACATTGAGTGGAAGGGCTTTAATTTCTTATTTACTTATTTTTGCCTTACAGCTGCGGCCCTTTCGGTACCATTTCTGTTCACGGTCACTTCTGGCTTTTGAAGGGGCACCCAAAGGTTTTCGCCTTAAAAAGCAAAAGAAACATTCGACCAGCTTTGCAATTAAGATCCGAAGACTGAGGAAACAGCTGAGCTGTTGTTCTTCACTAGCTTTCACTTTGCTTTTCTTGGGTCTGCCCATCTTATCGGCAGATCAGACACAGATTCCGCCCAGCGGACGCCGTGTCTCTTATCTACGAGATCACCTGCGGGTCAGAGCTTCGTCATCATTAGGCGCAGCCAATCCTCGACGCGCGCCTCCCCACAGGAACATCTGCGCCGCGCCGCGCAACCTCACCCCTCCCCCAAAACCGGCTCTACGAACCGAAAGGAAATGCTGAGTGCCCCGAATGCGCTGACAGCGCGATCGGATAGACGCCGGCTTCATAACACGATTGACCCAGGTTCGATTCCTACCACAGGAAAGGTTCCCCTTTTGAGGCGCGCACTCCCCACACCTGCTAGTCAGCTCCTTTCCTCCTCGCCAATTTCCTGCGCACTTATTATCCTGGCGATTTTCTCTTCACCAATTTGCTGTGCCGAGTTTGGAGGGACGCCGTTCACGAATGAAACTCATGCTTTAACAGCTCCATGGTTAAAAGTTTCGCAGTAGTTCCAAGGCAGGATTGCTACAAACCAGTCAAGTCCGTTACGCACCCACCATATATTGCGGGAAAACTGAGAACACAAGGCGCTCTTGCTTCGTGACTTGTTTGTAGTTTTGGTTTTAGACCCAATTATAATTTCGCGATATTTACGTCCTGTGTTGATGTGCAGAATTTGTGCGTGAAGCCAAGGGTGAATGCGCGACATCATTATAATGGCTGGAGTAACATTGTCATTATACTACGTGGAGTAAAATTCCTGGCTTCTTGCTACCCCTGCACACAATCAAAGGTTTCTTACTGCTGTTAGCAGACTTTCATAACTTTGGTGCAAGAAACGTACCGTCTCTCGCTCAATACTCCTACGCGCGACATTTATGAAGGTACAAGCGTTGATAAGGATTATTCGGAGTTGCACGCATTTGCTCCCATGATGCTCGTACCTACATTGAAGGCGGTGTTTGGAAATTGCGCCAACAGGGGGTTAATCCGAAGTCGGAAGTTTATTCTATGCCCCCACATGAAACCCCCGTTTCTGAAATCTATTCCTTGCTGAGGTGCTGGTTGTTTTCTTGGATTACGTGGTGTTAGCCTGGGAAGATGTGCCGGCAATCACTCCTCCCGAGCGCCAACTAATGAGTGAATGTTATGCTCACCTCACCACGAGTCCGCCAGCATGATCTGGGCAACACATTTTGTACTGGTGCACATCCCCTATCACTGCACATGACGAGCGCAGAGGTGAGTGCACGAGGCCCACCTTGAATAGCGAGCCTGTTGTCTTCGCTGAGCCTGTTCTGATGCGCTACGGCAAAGTTGCCTCTAATCTTGTAAATCCATTTGTGACTCAAGGCTGACGATATGGGTCTCCCAAGGACTTGGAATGATCGACTACTGCCCGCCTGAAGCAGTTCCAGTGATCGGAAAAAAGTTTAACAGTGGATGCAAATGATAGTGCGTTCCGTGCCATCTTATCACCGAGTGGCCTCATCGCCCTTGACTCCAGAGTGGGATGGAAGCCATTGAAAGCGCACGTGGAAACCCTTGCTGCTGAGCTGACAGACGCTTTTCGTGGGGATCACAAACTGCAAAAGTTGTACTGCTGCTTTAAAACCTGTCAAAATTGCAACTTTCTGGGGCTTGTATGATTAAATTTCCTCGAGGAAGCCGCGATGGCAATGCACTCGGTTTCTGTTGGGGACACTACATGATTCAGTCGTGCAGCCCTGGACAACTGCGCACCAGAAATGACATACGCCGCTGCACTAGCCTCTCTGTGTTGTTTGGCTGAGCCATCGGTAAAAATTTCGGGCAAGTGCTCACCGGGTGTTCAAGCACCAAAAATATGGCTGCTTCCACTGGGGTGTTTCTCTTGCCTTTCACCTGAAGAATGAGTAGCTGACTCTGGAGGCTCTCATAAGGTCATAGCGGCATTGAGGTCGGAGTTTTCCCTGGCCACTGATGGCACAACATTCTCTGGGTGTTAATTTACTCTGAGAATGTTGCTTGCTTGATTAAGAATGAGAGACTCTGAGAATGTTGCTCGGTAATTTACTCCTTAAACGGAGTTTGAGTGGACTACTCCGGCTGTCATTTAGGCTCACACATTGAAACGCTAGCAGATTTCATCACAGATTTATTTTAGCGAAAAAGCAAATACTACAATAAAAGTGCGTCTTCAAAATTAAAGCATACTACCACCTGCCAGAGCCTCGAAATCGGGTCGTAAATCACGGATGCTGTAAAACATAAGTGGGGCCTCAATGTATTTTTTTTCTGAACAGCAAAACAAAGACATGTATGCAGAAATAGCTTAAACTTTGACGTTTTCTGCGAAACTTTCTTAACTGTATTCGAATTGACACTTTGCTATTTGAAAAAAAGAACAGATGCTAGACTCTGTTCCAGCCAGTTTTGCGAGCTGCAGCATAAAACGCCTCGCGGATTTTCGGACCCTTGTGCAGAACAAAAAGTTTGAAACCAAATGGCTGCATTCATCTTAGTCGTAATGCGAAGGTTTCTTATGTCGATGATTTTGCAATCAGATAAGCTGTAAGCCCACAATACCGGTACCCTCTGACAGCACATTTTGATCGGTACCCCAAACTGCGTTATTTGTCTCATACATGATCGGGAGATGGCGCTAGCATCGAGCTTCACCATGCATGATAACGCTCTTTCTTACTACGGTAGATGGCTGTTAACAGGCAAGCATACCTGTCCCACTACAGTACAAGATAGTTGGCGGGTCCAAATGCGTAGAGGAGGCGAAACCCTTGTGTGCATGTGCAGGTACATTGACCATAGACAGCCACATCAGACCAAAAAACCTGTCCCTTCATGGCGCCCGGTACGCTGTCGATCTGTTAGAGCATGGGAAAAACCGCAATTGGCACGTCTGCGTGACAGCAGGTGAGCCTTTTTTGTACCAGGCGCCATACGAGAACCAATGTTCCAATCTGCTTTAACCTTCTTTTAACTGTATCCATTATGGTTGCAAACAGGTGCTTCTTATTTAAAACGAACAACCACTAAAAGAACCTCAATTTTTCTCGCAATTTTCAAGCAGACCAACGACTGATGCACAATAACCAGGAACTAAAATCACCATTATTATGAAGCCGCATTGGAGTGAATAGTTTATATTCCTGTTCCCCGTCATAGAGTTAACGTCCCGAGCGCACACACTTTTCCGCTCAAACGTTAAGAGAAATTTTGGACTCGTCTAGAAAATTATTTTTCAGTACGTTCCGCTTTACAGTCTACGTGCTGCTGTACAGACACAGATATGAACAACTGCACCTACTGCACCCCACATTTTCATACGTATAAGCAACCACTTCAAAGATTCACGTCGGTCGTGAGTGCCCATTAAACGATCTCAAGTCCGCAATCGAGGCTGAGGCGAAATCGATGTACTGCCTGTCGGCAGGAATTTATCACACACAGCTTGCGAGTATGCTACACTGCTTTGAAGAATTTCAACACGCACGCGTGTGCTCAGATTTCGGTGCACAGGCATTTTTAGATTCAAAACTATTCAAAATTACTCCCAAATTATTCCGGAGCCCTTCACTACGGCTCGCCTCATAACCTATAGGGGTAGCTTTGGCGCGTTAAACCGCCAAAATCATTGTGCTTAGAAGAATTTACCGGCGTCAACGCAAATTTCATAAGACGTCCTGTTTGCAATCATAATACCTCTGTACCAAAAACAATATGCAATAGACTGCGAGTGCTGTGCGCGTAGTGCTACCTGATAGATGCATTCCACAGCGACCTCTTTTCCGTCCAGAAGCGCAGAGCGCCGGTTGACGCCATGCGCATCCCGCGGCTTTCGCACAATGGGGAGTACGGTGCCAAGGGGACGTCAAATGAATCGACGGAGGGCCAGGTCACGAAGGCTGAGTCGCACGACATGCGGGGGAAGTCCCGTGCCCACGCTTGGTACTGTTGGGCGCTGCTCCGCGCGAATTCCAGCAGGGTCCACTTCACGTGCCTGTTCCACAGCCGAGCAAGGGGCGAAGATTTCAACAAGGAGTTTACTAAAGCGGTAACTTCGGCATGTTGGTTCGACATGATGAATAGAACAACAAATTTAATTTAAAATAGCGCGAAAAACAGGGCAAAAGGCACAGGTACAACAGACGGGCGCTGGTGCGCGTCCGTTGTGTTATTTTGTCTCGTTTTTTTGTACTATTTTTTTCTCAAATCTGTTCCACCAACTCATCAACATTAAGCTGCTGCTGCTTCAGAAGAACAGAGCAGCAGAGACGAGAACAAAGCCAAGACGACGCACACGAGCGCTCCTGTGCGTGTAGTATTGCCTTTGTCCACGTCTCGGCGGCGCGGATTTTATTTATCATGAAAGCAAGCATGTCTCCGCTTGTTACCAGCAAAGACAGTTCATTCCCATCAAAATCTAAGGGACTATATCATGCACTGGGTTTTGCATTGTCCAGAAAAGAGCCTACCACCGACAAAATCAAAGTTCCTTCACATTATGCACACTGCTTTATGTTTTAGACCTGTTGCCTATATGTATTGTTCTAGCGCGGACTGCCGACGACCAGCGAGTTTTCTTCTTTAAAAAAAGCATTATGATTCGAAATTAAAGCACACGATGCAACAGTGATCCTCATCTCGTAATCTGGAAACAGGTGGCACTGAAAGCAGGTAGCTATAAAAATACGGTCATTCGGCTTCTCACTAGGTAAGCCCGTGCATTTTGCCTGTTATCTTATTAGTCAATGTCCCGGCTCACTTTACCTCAGCATATCTGCGAAGGTCTCGATGTCGGCGAACAACTCCTTCAGCTGACCAGGTGACAGCGTCTCCAGAAGTACAAATACCCGAGCAGGATTCTTGGGTTGCTTTAGAAGCGTGTCCACCATAAGGCGACCCGCGTCTGCTTGGCTTGTAGTCAACAGCCTCCAGAATCGCACCGTCTTCGGCTCCTTCGTAAGTTCCTCCAGAAAGCCTCGGTATGGAAACACGCCCCGGCCCAAAACTATGTCCGTAACTCCCTGAAAGACTACCGCTTTACCTCCGGTGATACTTCCCGCCGGTACTGGAGTACAAATTAATGTAGCGATGAATATGAAGCATGCCATTATGGTTCTTATCGAACCCAAGTAGTCATTATGGCATTGTGAAATCATTGTAGTAGTTTTCCAACTTTCTGCGTCTTGGCGAGAATGCAATTGTGTAATCTTCTAGAGTAATTCTTACAGATTTAGCTTGTTTTTCCGGCTCAAGGCTCTACTCAAGTTTCTACGCTCATGTCGCTACGCCAGTCACAGTGGCAATACTTGGATTCTAATAGCAAACTTTGAGTCCTACCTTAGCTAACAATGGCACATCAGACTATGAACGTCACTTTTAGAAAAATAAACAAATAGGGGATTGCATATTAGGCTTGTGCAATGCGGCGATGAAAATGTATACCCGCGTTAGTCGCCGTTCGGCCTGAAGAATACTTCGAAGCTCAGCGGTGGCAGTAGCTCTCGACTTTGGTAGAACAGCGTGTTTCCAACTGACATGTTTTACATCTTTTATGTCTCTCCGTAACACGAAAAATACAACACAAAATGAAGTAAAATACTTGCGCAACCACCATCAATTCGTTCTAATTTGATGTTTCTTGCAGCCAGGTACTCTGTTCCCTCTCCCACGAGTGAGCGGACCCTAAACTCCTTTTCTGACGTAAACATCCGTTCTGCCCCCAACCCCTCGGATCGAACTTACAAACTTTAAACTTTTCTCACACCATGCTGTTTGTATTGACCGTTTCTTAATTAATCCCTTTCTGTATGATGCTGTTCTCTCGGGCACTACGGCAACGCAGTGTATTTGAAGGCTTACTTTACAATGAGTGCCTGTCATTACGTTCCTTCAGGCAGCCTCGCTTACAGTTGAAACGAAAAACATAGTATGTGGATCAGTGCGGTATAGAACCAGGCCAACTGCGAGCGGACATCCCCTGTCATTACTTCGTAATACCGCAAATCTTATATTAATTAGAAAAAAATGTTGGCTTCCAGCAACCAAAAGACGCAGATGCGACACAAAAGGTGAAATCAATGTTTGTTGCCTCGGTGTGTGTGAACAGGTCACTTAATTTTTCAAGAACTCCGCGAAATAGCGTTTTCGCACGGCACAGTTTGGCAAAGTTTCTCTGTGGCGATTGGTGGCAAAGTTGAGAACCCTTTGCCCCGTGCCATTCTTGCTCCGTGCCCGCACCCTACGTTAAACAGCCGCACCGATACGCCGAATAATTGTTGGCCACCAATTGCGAATATAAGCAGTTCGAGTTCTTAACAAACGTGCCATTGGCAACAGGCGTCAAACCTTAAGACCCAACTACTGACGTATGGATGAAGCATAATCGACACTTAGAGTATCCACCTACTCGATCTGCCTAATTAGTAAAGTTTGGTGGCTACGTAGTGGTACCGCAAAAATTAAACACATCGATTTGTACTACTAAAAAACAATGACCAAACCTTTGCCATATGTCTGACTATAAAATCGATAAGCAAGAGAGAGAGAGAAACAACTTTATTGACAGTCCGGCATAGGATGGGGGGTGGGGTGAGACGGGCGTGCTAGACAGCCTGGGGCGGCAGCCTACTCATGCCAACCCGTGAGGGTGACGTTTTCGGCTGCTGTCTCGCCAGGATGTCCAGCACGTGCTGGACCACGTCTCTTTGGTCTCCAGGGTCTTGGCTTGTGATCTTGCTGCGCATGGCAGGAGGCATTGCTTCGTCTAGGCGGTCTGGGGATGTGCAGTTCCAGAGCAAGTGTCTCTGGGTGGCTCTTGCTTGTTGACATTGTTGACAGATGTCTGTTGTATATACGGCGGGGCATATGTGTCGTGCCAGTACGGGTGTCCATATAGCCTGTGCTTGTATTTGTCGTAGTGTAGTAGCTTCCTTGCGGGTGAGGTCTCGATGGGGGGGTGGGAAGAGGCATCTATTTGTTCTGTACCACTGGAGAATGTCTCCGTAGGAGGTGATGGAGTATTCATCGTCATTGGACCGAGGTGCCGGGTGAATCGAGGGGCGGGGTGGGGACCCGCGGCTGGTTAGCGCGTGTGCCTCCATGTCTGCCTCTTCATTCCGGTTCGGTCATGTGTCTAACTGCCCAGCGTGTGCGGGGAACCACTTAAGCACATGCACCCACAGGCTCATCAAGAGAGACGGTCGGCGAGAGCCACGGCCCTTACGAAGTGGCACGTCAAAGACCCACACGCCTACTACGTGGACATAGCACAATACCCCCAACAACCAGATACGTATGTAGCAGCCGTCCTCGCATCCTACACTGGGATACTCCAAACATCTGGAAGCATACAGTGCAAGACACCCACACAAGCCGAAGAGCTGGCCATTGCACTGGCACTTACGCTTCCCAAATGCCGCACGGTCCTCAGCGACTCGAAAACGGCCATACTCAACTTCGCTACAAACAACGTCAATAATACAACTGCCAGAATATGCTCCACAATATCATCAGGCCCCAACATTACCATCGATAAGCAAATAATTTACCTTTGCTATAAATATCTGTTCCTGTAAGAAATGTGGCTCTGATTCTGAACTGCACCTAATTAATGCCAGAGGGCAATATTTTCCGGAGAGGCATTGAGGGCATTACCTCTATTGTCATGTGCCGTGCACGTCCAGACCTAATCCAGTGGAAAAAATCTTTCCCAGTACAATTTTTTATTCCAATTCACATGCAAGTTTATTCAATATGATACGTGTTAGAAGTTACAGATATGGTGGTAATAGTGGTGGTAGTGGTAGACGATGTGGTCCAGGGCGCGGTGTAGGGCTGCCACCTTTCGAACTGCTGAGAGCATGCAGTACGCTCGACATCATGCTCTGGGCAACACATTACATAGTGGTATACATCCCCTATAACAGCACATGACGAACACAGAGGCGATCGCCCGAGGCCCACCTTGAATAGCCATTCGAGGGTCTTCGCTGAGCCCGTTCGGATGCGGTACAGCAATGCTGCCTCCGATCTCCTTAGTCCCTTTGTGACGCAAGGCTTATGATAGGGATCTCCCAAGGACTTGAAATGTTCGGCCACTGTTCGCCTGAAGTCGATCCAGTGATCGGCGGAAACCTTAACAGTCGGTGCAAATTGCAGCGCGTTCCGTGCCAACTGATCAGTGGTCTCATTGCAGTTAACGCCAACATGAGATGGAATCCATTGAAACTGCATATTAAAACCCTTGCTGCTGATTTCTTGCACAAGCCGTAAGGAACGATGGCAGACCCTTTGTGTGGGGATCCCACGCTGCAAAGGTTTTAGTGCTGCTCTTGAATCAGTAAAAATTACAACTTCCTGCGGCTTATATGATTTAAAGGGACACTGAAGTGAATTTTTCAAGCTCCCGTTTTTGCTTGCACTGCGTAGACTGGCTCAAATTAGCACACTTTTCATCGTTTATCCGGTTGACTAATCGATAATTATTTTACAAAGCGCGAAAGAAGAAAAACTACCATGCGCGGTTTGCGGCGGCCGCACCAACTAAGCTGTGACGTTGGGAGGAGGGGGCACCGTGATTGGACGATGCCCAAGGTTAGCAATCAAACAAGTTTCGGTTTCGGTTTCGGTTCTCTAAAACAACATGTTTGACATCCGATGGCATCGTTGGATGGGCATTCTCAATATCACAGTAATCGTAGTACCGCGCTTCTGCCATGTTGTCGACTGCAAAATGCATAAGATAAGCCTCCCAGGACGGCTTGGAATCGTAGCATTCATTGGCTGAGCCCTACGCAGTGCATGAACGCCCTCCGCGTCCCCGCAGACGCTCAAATGCATGCGTTTTTCACCCATATTTGGAGCTTGCCTCACTCATGCCTGTATCGCAAAAAGCGTGTTCGCACCAGTCCAAGGGTCTGTTGATTCTGGCCTGTGCCCACTGCCTGCATGCAGTCGGTGCATATGGCAACAGCACGCCAACGAGAACTCGCTAGCGCGCCAGTGCCAGCCTGCGCGAGTTCTGTGGACTAGTTCGTGGAGCAATGAACGTTGCGGCCCGAAAAAAAGTGAACCCAGTATAGAAAACATCGGCGAAAAACGAAAAAGTGCACTTATAAAAAAAAAAAAGCATGTACCTGGGGGGTTTCGAACTTGTGACTGGCAAAACAATTGGGGTGACATACCTAGCGCTTCAGAGCACTAGACTGTGCGGGAGGCGATGCCGATAATGGAAATATAAGCCATATAATGTATAACCAGTTTACACTTTTATTTTTTATTTTTTAGTATTTCAAGCAGCTTAGGTGACTATTTGTTGTATTGCGCTCGTGCAGTAAGCGTCCCCCGAGTTTCCACAATAGCTCACGTCTAGCAATTGCATTTCGTAGACGGAAAAGCGTTCGCAGATGCGTAGTCGTGCTGCTGACCGCTGTGCTTGTTCGCCCAGCGCAAAAAAGTGCTTCCCGCACCCTAGTTTTACGCTGTACGATAAAAATATCAGTTGATTTTATTTCCTTAGTGCCTATATTGACTTCGCTGACTCTTCTCCCCCTTCAAAAGGCCTTATATTTTCCTACTGGCGTACCAGTCAGCGAAGCGTCGCATGTGCGCTTGTGCAGCGCTTGTGTGAAGCGACCTTGACTTGGAGCTAGATACAGTGTACAAACTAACGAAGTAAAGAAAGGCACATTCGTCCATTCCCAAACGTGTTGTGGTTTAGTTTCAACTGATCGAGCGAATTGCGACGACCCGTCGGCGGCCGGCGGACTAAACGCTGGGCCGACTGACTCGGTCGCGGAAGGTCGGCGAGCCGTGCAGTAGCGCAGCCAATTGCCAGCTCCTCTCCTGCTGACGTCACACGAAAACTCCACAGAAAATGGGCGAGCGTAAAGAGAGGAGGACAGCATTTTCGAATTGATTTTTCTACTAAATAAATTTGCGTAAACGCTCTCAGAGTGGTCGAAACAGGGCCTAGGGACTCCGGACTACAATTTGCGCTCGTAATCCCGCATTGTTTACAAATCACTTCAGTGTCCCTTTAAGTTTCCTCGAAGCAGCCGCGATGGCAATGCACTCGGATTCGGTTGAGGACACCACATGATCCAGGTGTACTGCCCAGAGAACCTGGTTATCAGGAATGACATACGCCGCTGCACTAATGCACTAGCCCCTCTGTTCAAAAGAAGCCATAACAAAGCTTTACTGAGTCCGTACAGCCTGTTTTGCAAACATTGAATGTCACCGAAACCGACACGAATAAACGGAGCTGTCAGTAATTATGCTGCGTTCGACAATCTAATGTGCCAATCTATGATTAGTGGACTCGTAGGCACCTGTAGCCGCGAAGAAAACGTGACAAAAATTTCGTGCCAGTACTCCTTTAAAAACTGCTGCATACCTACGACACCCATTGGACCATGATCAGCGGTAACAGTTAATCGCCCACTCTTGCAGAAAGGAGGTTACCTTGTTTTATGGTTTATCATACGGGAAAATATCTCCAAGTCGAATTAACAACCGGAAACCCCCGGAAAACAATCGCCGCAGCCCACCACTTCAAGTCCTCAAACTTCCTAGTAAACCGTTCCTTATGTTGGCGGCGGGAATTAGTGCACCTCCCTTGGCGCCGCGTGCGCTCTTTCCGCGCATGAGCTTGTTGCCGAGACAGTTTCCGTGCCTATGCTTTCTAAAATATAGCTGCGGGAATCTAAGCCCAAGGGACAAAGACCTCCTTGCAAAGAAGAGCGACCTTGTAGATAGCAACGACTTTAATGGCGACTTTTTGAAGAAGGATAAAGCAGCTCGTGATGACCTGCACCAACGATTTTTTTACTATAATAGTATTTCTAGTACGAACCAAATACGCCTTATTTGCTTTCATGTTACTTGTAAAGATTTTAGAGCAACATATTCTCATTGTGTCGAACTGAAAGAAATATCGGTTCGGTTACGGTTCGAGTTCGGATGAGTCCTCTTTATTCCGGTTCAGTTCCGGTTAGATTAAATGCCATACTGAACCGGTTAGTGAACCGGTTCGATGAACTGAATCATCAGCAGAGTGAAAAAACAATGTTTATAGTTTACAGCGCCCGTATAAATAAAATAGAAACAGAAATTCTAAATGCTGCTTTTTCCAATAAAAGTTGTGCAATTTTAAACAGAACTGCAAGCAATTAGGCCAGATATTATGGAAAACAAATGAAGTAGTGAGGATTTCCCAGCTACTTTTTTTCCCAGCCCTTAAGCTGTACTAGGGACTACATAAAGCCAGTCCCAAGAAACATCACTGTGGGATACATTTTCTACCGTTTCCTTTTCTCGTTGTTGGAATCGCGATCCTCTCTACGTAATTACTAGAGGGCGGATTTTTAGGCATCAAAAAAGCGATTTTTAGGCGCCAAAAACACCCAGGTAAAACAACATTCTAGGCGTCTAACGTCGTTAATTAAGGCACCATAATTTTTTACATGTATGCAAATAATTTCATGTGAAGAAGTGCGCGACCTTTATCTACGACAGGAAAACCGAAAATGTTTTTTTTTATAATAGCAAAACGGCGCCAACAGCTGAACATAGTCGTTCAGCTGTTGGCTTAACTCAACAAGCGCACTGCCCACATTCACGTTCAATGACCACTGTCACTTGGTCAAAAGTCGCATATAATGAAACGAGCATAAAACCGAAAGCTTGAGAGCTGAGTACTAATTTAAAAACGCGCTACTGTATGGCTGCCGGATGCAATTTAATCACGACACAAAAAACGGACACAAGTCGTATACGCAAGACAGCCGACATTTTATGAAGAAATTAACATGGTCTTACAACAGGACTCTTAGATACAACTCTAACAGTGTTCTCGTATACAATGACGTCATCCAAACTGTTCAAGCAAGATGTCCCAACACTTCGATACATTTGAACAGAATTTTATAAAGCGTTTAGCAGATAAACAGTTTTTTGAGAGAAACGTATGTTTTAGAGCCCATCGGCAGTGTCAGTTTTAATGCGTAAGAAAACTTAGCTGCGCAGTTACGTTGGCCCGTTGGCTCTTTAATAAAGGAATCCTCTTCGAACAAGGCGTATTCGATGCTTTAAAACTGGAATTTGATTTGAGTATGCTTTTAGAAACCAGGATGCGACTGGCGTGAACCCGGCGCATTTGCACCGGAGAGAAGCAACTAGATAGAGAACTAAAGAAGAGTCAACAAGAACTATCTCAGATCGGGTACCCGCGGAAATTCATCAAGCAAATCGAACAGCGAATTTTGCATCCTGCCGAAGAGGCACCGAGGCGAACATTCCACTCCAGGGCGGCAATCCCTTACGTCGCCGGCGTCAGCGAAGCCCTTTCCAGGGTATTTTCCAATTATGACTTGCGGGTTGCCCACGTGCCCTGCGCAAAACTTCGTGGCAAGCTAGTGAACGTGAAGGACAAGCTCCCGAAAGAAAAGTACCCTGGTGTCATTTACAAGATCCCGTGTGGCGACTGCGACTGCGTATACGTTGGTGAAACTGGAAAGTTCCCGAGACGCCTCAAAGAACACCAGTGTGACGTAAACAAAAAGAACGTCACTGCGAATGCTCTCGCAGAACACGCGGAAGCCCATAATCACCAAATTGACTGGGACAGTGCCACAATCATCGCCAAAGAAAGAAACGCAACAACCAGGCTCCTCGTTGAATCACTTTTTATTCAAACGACGTCAGATACCATCAACCCGACAGAGGGCAATATGCCCGGTATCTACGCACGATCATTACGACGCATCTTGACAGCATGAAAACCGCGACGACGTCTTGCCTCGCCTCATTGTGAACAAGGATTCCGTATGGGATCTGAAACGTCAATTTTATTCTTTTGACTTGGTCAGTGACCGCAATTTTATTATGGATCATCCTGGAGGTACTCCTTGCAAGTTGTGCAAAGTTTGCACCGCCTTAATACACTGCGAGCACTGTAGCCGGACACGTACACCAGGGACTCCATTTCAACATCATCAAGGGGAAGTTGGGCTTCGTCCTCAAAGATGAGGTCCTCTTCGGAGGGCTTATCGGTTCCAGAGCACTCAAGATTCTTTTCTGCAGCAGTCTTTTTCCCTTCTACGAACTTCAGGAGGTCAATGCTGTCGCCGATGGCATAATTGCCTTTACGGCTGGGCCTGAGGAATTGGCTCAGCATAATGATCCGCAGCGTCAGCTTGAACTCCAGGGCCCTGGGCACTGGATTTCGGGAGCGCACACATGAAAAAAGGTTCTCAAGCGCGTCCTGAGTCAGCCGGCACAGAAGAAGAAATCTAAACCTGTACACGTTCAACAGCTGGTGCTGAATCTTCAGGGCACTCGTCGTTGTGATCAGGGCACCGGTTTGCACAGGCCACTGGTCACTCTCACTTCCCTTGCGAATTGTGCCCCGTGCAAACATAGAGGTAAACTCTCAAAATAGTGACTGCCTCATGATGCGCTGTAGCTCATTGCAGTTCCGATGCACCTTGAAGTCAGCAACGAAAACCATTTGAAGACTTGCTCCACAAACCAGGCTGTGGTGATGGCTCCTTCTTCGAGCTGCCCTAAACTAACAAGCACAGCATTGCAGCACTCAGCATTCAGCACAGCCCCTGCAGACGACACCTCCATTTTGTCATATTGATTTAGCTCCAGATGGCTTGGCTTGAGATGGGGGGCCAGCTTCAGGTCATGTCTGGCGTCTTTTTAGCCAGTTCTTTTATTTGCTCCACAGATACCTAAGAATAAAATGAGACTGATTAGCAAACTCGATGCTAGTAACTACTTGTAAATACAGTGTTTGATCACATTGCTGTTCTTAACACCAAGTTCTTGGCCCCGTCTGACGACATCCACTTCAGAAACTTACTCCTCCTTGGGTATTTCCCCTAAATTAGGTCTGAAAACAGTCTACAAAACAACCAATGTAGTCCGCGCATGCAAGCTTGCGGCTCACTTTCCCTTGTTCCATGCATAGGGTTTTTCATTGTAGGTTCTAATCATGGTGTTTCATCGATCCGGAGTGAAATGTCATTAGCAGTAATGCACTAACAATAATGCACAAGCGATAAAGCATAATTACCATGGCTTGGAGTACCTTGCCTTTTCAAGTGTGAAAAACAAATTTTTCGCTATCACCATCAAAACAATCGATCATATGCAGCAAGCATTTGATTTATCACTGACTGCAATTATATTCAGAACAGTCAGTAAATAAAAAAGTGCCCATAATTCCATCCTGCGCACGTGGTTGTGCTGCGAAGCTGTTGTAAACCCCTGCACGTGCTGATGATGGAGGGTGTGAAATGCACCTCCCCATTTCGGCAGGCTTCTCGCTTGCGCTCGGCTTCTCTGGCGGCAAATGCTGGGGCCTGCCTAGCGTGATGCATGCTCTCGCCCTTGAAAGAAGTCAACCCCCCATTTTCTAGAGCAGCCACAAACCTAATATTTACCAGGAACACATAAGAGTGGGCATCTTATTGTTCAGAGGTGCCTTATCCTCCATCATGCGGCTTTGATGCTTTTTTCCCCACAAATACTGAGCTCTATACTGTATGCCTGCCTAGCCTGACGCATGCACTCGGCCTCTTGGGCGGGAACTTCTGGGTCCTGCCTGGGTTTTTTGTTTACGACATAAATTTTACAACCAATGAGAGGCTAACACCTTCGCTGTAAACATTGGCTTTTAGATATCATCACACGCATCCATGACTTTTGCGTATCCACTTACCTCATTGGTTGGCAGGCTGTCCTTGGAAACAATGTCATCTAGTAGAAAGATTGACTGCTGCTGTACCAGGTGACCCCTAATACTCTTCAAAACAGAGGGTTCGTAAGCCAGGAAGAAAAGCTGTCGGTCGGTGTCGGCTGCACAGGGACCACAGGACCACAGGCTCTCTTGATCGTTTGGCGGAAATTCCACACCACTTCCGCAGTGCCTTGTAGCTTGGCCTCATATCTGAAATGGCGGCATCCACGTGGCAGCCACCAGCCTCACATTTCTCTATGACGGAGAATATGAGGTCCTTGAGGAACCCTCCGTCCATCGAGTCACATGTAAGAAAAAATATATTTCAAAAACATTATTGTGCAGGAAAAGTATGCGTTCACGTATAGAAAAACAGCAGCAGAAGAGCCAGAAAAACATTTATCCAACGATTTGCAAAGGCCTTAAAATGACGAGTAGCAAACCATTTTTAATCGTCAACAGTTGATGTGAATTAATCATATAATGTCTGAAGAGTACAAATGACAACTAGATGAGCGAGCCGAGCTACAACACTGGAACACACTTTGAGTTAGTCAGCGCAGTGAGTCCAATGTACTGCAGCGGCTATAATATATGGAAGATAGTCAGTCTTGCCTGTAAGGTGGTGAGCAACAACTTGCTTCCAGCGGGAAGCCAACCCACTGAGCATTACCACCAGGCCATAATTGGCATAGGTGACATCACCTTCTCTAGGATTTGCAAGTAGCACAGTCACCATGGCGATGGGCTTTTTGACTGTGAGGTCAAAAATCTAGGCCGGGAGTGAGCTGCATCTCATCGACTAGAAGAGCACAATGCTGCTCTTCTGGCCGCATCGTCTCCAGCTTGGTCTTCAAGGCCGGTAGAAGCTCTTCGAGAATTCCTAGAATAGTGTAATGGCATGTGAGCAGCATGGCCTTGTGTCTCGTCATGAGGGAGAATGTCCGACTGGGGAAGAAAGTTTTGCAGGTTTAAGTAACATTTGGGCGTTTGCGGGGAAAAAATGTGTCATTCTGAACAAAGAGACACTGCTAATGATTTAGCTTCTTTAGTTAAACTTCCAGCATTGAGGAGCAACGGAGTCATGTTAATGTTTCCATGAAGCAATGGGCTTTTACCCCACCTTTAATATTCACCCTGCCAATAAAAGTCAAGAAAACAATGATTATGCAAGTGGAACATGTTTTTATGAAAGTCAAAGCACACTACCATTGCACAACCTACGTTTCCTTGACTTTCCTCGTGTAGAGCTTTCACAGAGCCCAACACTTCTGTGGTCATAGAACACTATGGGAGAGCTTCATGAACTGCCTAAAGAGACCGCACTGCAGCGTTGGTGCTGATCATGGGACAGCCAGGGCAGTGGCTTTTGAGGCAGCCACAGAAAGAATGATGCTTGCTGCAGTCTCAGGAAGGCACGTTTGCTTTTCCTCTTGTGTGCCACTGAAATGCAAGGAGTGTTACGGCCTGTGTTATTGCCTGTTGTTCTGGCTACGAGGGGAACGAGGGCTTTGTTCTCTAGCTGTGCTCCATGGGAGATATAACTGGAGTGTTCCTGAATAAAGAAGTTGGTAAAATTAGCTTTGAGTCACTTGAGAAAAAAAGGATTCTTGCATATACAAGCACGGAGGCATCACAACTAACCAGCTTGGCAGCACAGTAAATGTGATACCAGGGGACAAACCTGGGTCGAATTTAACCTCCTCAATGCGCCTCTTCAGGGTGCGTTCAGATGGCAGTGGTATGACACCGTCTTTCAGGAAATCATATCCTCTGCTGCCACACGCAAGCCTGACCTAGAGCGCCTTCTGCACAGCTTTATTGCTCCACCGGTTTCCCCTCGCGTCGGAGTTTGTGGCGGAGAGCACTTGATCTGGAGCAAGGTGATGAAGTTTGCTGCCTGAAAAACAACCAAAATACACACAATACAATGTAACGCATGCACTGAAGGCTACTGAAAAAAACTACCCTGTATGTTAGGTTTTTGGAAGAGGCATCAGTGGCACAGCGACAAATATTTTTCGAGGGGTTGTATATGCTGCCCATAAAAAAATAAGAAAATGGCCCGGACAGAAAATATCTGGTGTTTAAAAAAGGAATCCTTCTTTTGTCTAATCCACACTCGTCTTATTTCCGTTTTCACATTTTAAGAATCGATTAAATGTGTACAGGTGTCGTCATAATTAGTACAAGGATTTGTGAAATTCACAACATATTTGTCTTACTGGCTTTATGATAGTCATTACCGGTTTACAGTAAGCTTTTTCCATTAAGGAGGACACTTTAAATGCACACCAATGCAGCCAGGAAGTTCCCACAAAAGAAGAAAGTCCTGTAAATGAACAAGACCACGTTTCAATTACTTTTGACGGCCCCTGTACATTGAAAAAGGTGAAAAACGGCCACAAGGAGGAGGGAAGGATACAGCACTCATAAGCTTTTGGGGGGTGTTGTGACCCCCCCTCCCCCAGCTACAGCCCTGAGAGGGAACATAATCCATAGAGGCTACCGTTTAAAACAGCTTTGTACTGCAAATCTATGACATGCTCACCAAGAACGGATTCCACCTGTTGTTCCAGCTTCCTGGTCTTCTTTTGCTGGAGATCAAGCTTGCGCTTTAGCTCATCCACGGTAGCCTGGTGTGGACACTGATGCTCATTGCAGAGCACCTCCTGGGAAACAATTAGGGATGAAAAAACTCACTCAGCAGCCAATCACCACAAAAGCTACCACACTGCGCTATGTAAATGACCGTGGCATTCTGGATGCTTTTAACATCGCAACTACACAACTACACCCAACTACACCCAGAATCGGTCTCAACCATTTTTTTCGCCACCGTCACGCCATCGCTTTTGAAGCGGAAACAGGAGGTAAGACTTCATGACGTCATATCCTGCCAAAGCACCCGGATGCTGTGTCTCCACAAGCGGCGAAACTCTCGTGAAGTCTGACTCCGAGCGTGTGACCATAACAATAAAAGCAAAAAATCGTCGTCGCCGTCGCTCGATGTCGGGTGCAAGTGTGAACAGCAAGGTAGCGATCGCTTTCGCTTTCGTCGCGTCGCTTCGTCGCATGTGTGAACGGGCCTTAACCCTGGCATTCAGCCACTACACATGTATTGGCTCGTTCTTTGGCACTGAATGATACGATTCTTGCTTTTCCTAAGCGAAGTCGGCAGGATTATCCGGTGTATCCAGCTGAATGAGCATGTTGCTTATTATCGATACTGGTTCAAGTGCTTAGCCCGTCTTTTGTGAGAAACATGCTGTAAATAACATTGGAGAGATTGTGTCTCCTTGCCTGGCGCCTTTTTTATATGTATTTTACTGCTCTCCTTATGGAGGATGATGGTAGCTGTGGACCCATTGTAAATATCCTCTAGTATTCTTACATAATGCTCGTCTACACCCTGGTTCCGTAATGCCTGAATGACTGCTGAAGTTTCGACCGAGTCAAATGCTTTCTCATAATCTATGAAGGCTATATATAGGGGTTCAGTATATTCGGTGCACTTCTCTATCACCTGATTGATCGTGTGAATATGGTCCATTGTTGGATAGCCTTTACGAAATCTTGCTTGTTCTTTAGGTTGACTGAAATCTAACGTGGCAGAAATTCTGTTAGCGATTACCTTGGTAAGTACCTTGTAGATGACTGACAGTAAGCTGACCGGCGTGTAATTTTTTAAGTTCTTCATGTCACCTTTCTTATGGATTATGATTATGTTCGCGTTCTTCCAATATTCCGGTACATTCACGGTCATTAGGCATTCCGAAGGTGGCCCCGAATGTACTCCTGTGCTATGTGGAGCACCCTTCTTGTGCTATAATCAATGTGATTGACTTTGCCTTGCAGCCGTATACCGACCACGATCTGAACCCTTTGATATAGCCCCTTATAACAGACATCGCGGCATTCAAGTCAGTGGTGAGGAGCAGCGGACTCTTGTCCGACCTGACATAGCGGGCCATAAACGTCGTGACCTTGTAAAGCTTCGGGGTCGGCATAGCCAGGCATATCCTCTCGCTGCCCGAGGGGCGCGTGCTCGGCCCAGGAGGAAGGGCATCGGCTGTTCAGCAGTCTGCCCCGACCGAATTGAAGTCCCTGTCCGCTCTGCCTCCCAAGCAGCTCTTCTGTCTCCTGCACTGCTTCGCGCACTGTGGAGCAGCTGGACCTGCGCTCCCTGTGCAGGTTTGTCTACTAATCACTCGGCAGTGAAGCTCATTGTAGCCTGTGAAGCTGTACCTCCATTCATTCGCTATACTTGGTTTTACCTCTTGTACGATCTGATTTCTATCTTCGTGGAGACAATGTGTTATCAAAATGGAGTCAGACTGCTGTCCTCAATGACATCTGTTTGAATGGCTGGGTGCTAACGGCACTCATTTTGCTATAGAAAAGTCAGTGTGTGCAGCGTATTTATTACGAAAAAGCACTTCCACACTTGAGGAAATTGCCGTAGCTGTATGTAGATTGCTGAGGATGCGGATTAAATGGGAGGGTGACAATCCTAAAGCCTATGCGTAAAATCCTCGCTCTCACCTGCAGACGGTTGTGAGGTGAGAGCATCGTTGTTCTAGCGTTAAAGTTACAGCGGGAAATTCCGCCTAGTGCTCTTACCGCGGTGTAAAGTTCGCCTTTTCTCATTCGCGAGCGGAAGGTAAACGGGGCCCCCGACTAAATATTACCCTTCGCTACGCACAAAGGTTTTAATTAGGGCGTGTTCTCGTTCATTGCCGTACTCCTTATTCTAGCATGATTTTGTGCGCCTACATGACTGGCCCGTGATTGATTGATTGTGGTGGTTTAACGCGCCGACGCAACGCAAGCGATGAGGAGCGCCGTAGTGGAGGGCTCCGGATTAATTTTGACCACCTTGGGATCTTTAAAGTGCGCCGAAATCTCGTACACACGGGCGTTTTTGCTTTTCGCCTCCATCAGAAAAGCGGCCGCCGCGGCCGGGAATCGAACCCGCGACCTCGTGCTCAGCAGCGCAACGACTTAGCCACTGAGCCACCGCGGCGGGTAACTTCTTTCGTAAACTTCGTTCAGGTCCGCTTCCCACTTAATTTTTGGCGGCGTGCTTTTTTCGGAAGTGTGGTTGCTTGCTGGTTTGCTTGCTTACTCTGTTGCCCCCTCATTTTCAAAGGCGATAGTCTCTCTTGGACTCTGCCTGTCTGTATGTTCCCGTGTTCAGCCGCCAAGGCAAAGTTAACGCAGTTATTTAACGAGACGTCTATATACGGAAAGCCATTCCTAAACATCCACATATGGTCCCAATTTTCATACTTGTGAACATTGTTGAGTAAAAAAAAGACATCACGCATATCTAAAGCAAAAGATCAATATGTAAGTGATATCTACAGTTTTCCTTCATTAAAAAATAGATGCTTGATTTTTGCGATACTACAGCTACTGTAGAAAAAACGCGCAGCGCACCGCCGAGGTAGTGGTGGCGCCACCTGGAAGTGACCCTGGGTTCTGTGTTTCTTCGGGCCACTTCCAGGTGGCGCCACCAGTGACACCAGAAGTATCTTCTGTGGTGCACTCCACGGTTCATATATCCTTATTCCGTTACTGTGCGCGGCGGATAAATTATACTCAGTCGTGCATTAGTACATACATTGTGTGTGGAGTGCACATAGCTCTGAAAAGGATGGAACCACGCGGTTTCCCACCTTTCAGCGACCATGGCAGTGGTCACAAAGTGCCAAACCTAGACGCGAATACTCGCCCAGGAAATGCAAGGAAAAGATAGAAAGATATGATGACGTATGTAGCAGGGCCGTCAGAATAATCGTCCTTCAACAAGATTTGCAGAGAACCAACCAGACACGCGGCCGATTTTCTTTTCTTTGGGCGTTTCAAACGCTTTCGTTAGGGATTCCTTTCACAGAGCCGGACAATCACAGAGAAATTCGCTTTTATGATGTGCGGCTTTGTTCGGTAACTGTATTGGCGTAATAGGACGCACCAAACTTTAAACGATGGGTATGGTTCCATCCTGTTTAAACTCCTACAGTTTAAAATGAAACTGCTGGAGAATGGTTAGCGTTATCGGTTAATGCATTTAACAACACACCCAATGTAAGATCGCAGCTCGTTTTCACGTGGCTTACGAACAATTGAATGTCTGATAGGGAAACTGCTTGTCGTGACGGGTATACAAACAGCAGCTGGCTCTCACTGGGTTTTCAAATGTTTCATCATACATACTCACCTATCCGTATACACTTCCTGTTTTATGGTGATTTTTCTGTACTTTATTTCTTTTGCAGGAAACTATCTGCAACGTGGCCCTGCCTGCGCATATTACATTTCACCGTGCCTGCAAGTGCGGCCATCAGCATCGTCTTGTAACAAATTTCACGTGGCCAGTAGTAGAGGAAAACTTCTAATCGCACTTTATTTATAGCAGTGTGGCCTGTGAAGGTGTTAGAATTTAATGGTAGTGTTTGTTTGTCGTCCATTTGACCTCTACTCTATTCTATTTTTCGACGAATTTTAAATTCAACGTTCGGAGAAGAGAATTTTTTCTGGTATGAATCATTTCGAAGTTGACCTTTTTTTCTGGAGCGTTTTTTATAGCGCCGCCGTGTTTCAAGGATTCGACAGCGTCAGCGAAGAACGTCCAGCAATGGGAGCGCCCCTCGGATGACTCAAATTTGCCCTCTTTGTGACCAGACAGCACGTTAGCTCGCAGTCCTCTTCCCTCGGTACCCAAAAAAATGAGTGCGCCAAAAAAGGCTGCGGTGTGCTGCGGTGTAATTGTCATGTTCCCACCGGCTCACCTTCGTGTCGTTTGTGAATAGCAAAGGTCATCTGTATGCTACCAGGGACATAGCCAACATTTAACTCGTTTTTCTTTCAGTTAAAATAATACCTGCACCACCCGCTTGAACTGACCGACGTTTGGGTCAGTTCAAGCGGGTCAGTTCAAGTTCGGTAAGAACTTTGCTTTGCGCTTAACATAAACTTGGCTTTCCTGCCAAGCAGGCAAGCTCTGCAAAATAGCCTACCTCTCTGCCTGCTTTTCGACAATGGGAGACACAGTAACGAAACTTTTGTGAGAAGGGAAAAGCACTCATACCCCCATATATATATATATATGCCCTGTTGCAAAATAAACGCTCACAAAATAACCCCTCGGCCCAAAATAAAGGGTCGAAATAGGAAAGTCCTCAGTTGGTTGCGTACTAATCGTACTCAGTTGGTTGCGTACTCAGTTGGTTGCGTATCCGTGCGTACTAATAAAAAGCGAAGGGTTCCTATGTGTTATATATGATTCATGTAAGCCATCTACCCTATCCCCCTATTTCTATGCACTCTTTCCTCCCTATCCCACCTCCTCTACACCAGCAGGCGTTCTGGTGTCCGCCCTTAGGCGAGACAATTTACGCCTGCTGGTGGACCTTCCTTTCTTTCCATAGTACAATACATACATACATACATACATACATACATACATACATGCATACATACATGCATTCATACATACATACATACATACATACATACACACACACACGTAATACATACGTACATACATACACACACGTAATACATACATGCATGCATGCATACATACATACATACATACATACATACATACATACGTACATACATACATACATGCATACACACATACATACATGCATGCATGCATGCATGTATGCATACATACATACATACATACATACATACATACATACATACATACATACATACATACATGCATACATACATACATACATGCATGCATGTATACATACATACATACGTACATACATACATGCATACATACATACATACATACATACATACATACATACATACATACATACATACATACGAGTGGACGTCTGTGGGTGCACCTTGTTGCATCGTAGCGTCGTCATAACCGCGACTGAGTAACAAGTGAGCGTGGCATTGCAGTTATCTACATGTTAGCCGTCAAAGATGAGGCAATGAAGGAAGCTAGAAGACTAGGTCTAGCTAGAAGCTAGACAGAAGCTAGAAGTCCGAGCTCTGCTGGCAGGTCGTGGAGATACTAGCATCTCCACTCTGCATTTAATACAATAGAGCGACGCTATGCTAGCATCGCTGAGCGCGCAGTGCACACGTAGATTGCACACATGGTCATTTATAGGTTGCACTTCCGTGGCAGTCTACGGAATAAGCGTAAAACAGACCTACGCAAGAAACGCTTCGTAAACAATTGGCTATGAAGTCAGTGTTTTCTGTTTTCTAATCAACCCTGGCTACTGACAAACTTTTTTGTTGGTTCTTATGAGTATCTCCCGGCCCGGGAAGACTCGATCAAAATCAAGGGGCAACATACCTGACGAAGGCTGTTCTATTAAAATACAAGCACAAAATCAGCAGATAGTGATCAGTATAAAATGTTTCAAACAATAGATGTAGCAATGAACACTGATCAGCTTATAAAGTGAAATAAATTAAGGCTAAATATGCCACCTGCGCTGTTTTAGACTAAAATGTGTACATATTATAAACATAACATTGAAATAACATCTACCTTTTGCAACGTGCAGTTGCTGGTGTAAAAACAAAGAAGTATAAGTAACCTGATTTCAATACATAAAATATGTTACTTTACTAACGCAAAACTACACGACACAACAAAATTCAAAGCATTATTTTCAGTTGTGGCCTTCAGTACCATTTTCGGAAAGATTTTACCCCCTTACTAATTACAAAGTTGCCGTACGCCAGCGATTTCTTGGAAATCAGTATTTTGACGATTTCTTTTTGGCTTTCAATGGTAGTCGATGACCCTGCAATGAAGCAGTTTAAAGTTTGATCCATAGCATACTGTCAAACATGTTGCTCCTATACACATGCTTCAGGACTCTTTTTGCATATCTGGTATTTCGCAGCGCTTCAATGCTGTGCAAAAAGCCAACTTTAAATTAATATTCGCGCGAGGTATTGAGCGGGAAAAACTTTTTCTGTATCGTTGTTTTGCAGTTTTGAAGAGGCTAAACGAACCAATATCTCATGCGGCGAAGCCACCTTTTTGCTCTATTGGAAAAGTTCCGGAAAAAGAAAAACAGGAGGGCCGGGGTAGATTTAGGGAGTTTCGCGGAGGTTTCTCAGTGACACCTGACCCCCTTTGTAAAACTTTTCTCTACGCGATTAAAAACGCTAACGTCTGTAATTGGTTGGCATCACAAGTGTTCACCAATGCTTATTCTGAAATATTAATTTGTATTAAACAAAGAATTCTTATTTCTATGGCATTGTGCGAGCTGTTCACCAAGTGCTTTTTCTGAAATGTTAATTTGTATTAAACGCAGAATTCTTATTTTTATGGCATTGTGCGAGCTGTTCACCAAGTGTTCAACAAGTGCTTTTTCTGAAATATTAGTTTGTATTAAACGCAGAATTCGTATTTCTATCGCATTGTGCGAGCTGTTCACCAAGTGTTCAACAAGTGCTTTTTCTGAAGTATTAATTTGTATTAAACGCAGAATTCTTATTTCTATGGCATTGTGCGAGCTGTTCACCAAGTGTTCAACAAGTGCTTTTTCTGAAATAGTAATTTGTATTAAACGCAGAATTCCTATTTCTAGGGCATTGTGCGAGCTGTTCACTAAGTGTTCACCAAGTGCTTTTTTTTAAATAGTAATTTGTATTAAACGCAGAATTCTTATTTCTATGGCATTGTGCGAGCTGTTCACCAAGTGTTCAACAAGTGCTCCTTCTGAAATAGCAATTTGTATTAAACGCAGAATTCTTATTTCTATGGCATTGTGCGAGCTGTTCACCAAGTGTTCAACAAGTGCTTTTTCTGAAATATTAATTTGTATTAAACGCAGAATTCTTATTTCTATGGCATTCTGCGACCTGTTCACCAAGTGTTCAACAAGTGCTTTTTCTGAAATAATAATTTCTATTAAACGCAGAATTCTTATTTCTATGGCATTGTGCGAGCTGTTCACCAAGTGTTCAACAAGTGCTTTTTCCGAAATTGTAATTTGTATTAAACGCAGAATTCTTATTTCTATGGCATTGTGCGAGCTGTTCACCAAGTGTTCAACAGGTGCTTTTTCTGAAATATTAATTTGTATTAAACGCAGAATTCTTATTTCTATGGCATTGTGCGAGCTGTTCACCAAGTGTTCAACAAGTGCTTTTTCTGAAATATTAATTTGTATTAAACGCAGAATTCTTATTTCTATGGCATTGTGCGAGCTGTTCCCTAAGTGTTCAACAAGTGCTTTTTCTGAAGTATTAATTTGTATTAAACGCAGAATTCTTATTTCTATGGCATTGTGCGAGCTGTTCACCAAGTGTTCACCAAGTGCTTTTTCTGAAATAGTAATGTGTATTAAACGCAGAATTCTTACTTCTATAGCATTGTGTGAGCTGTTCGAAATGTACATGTCACTTCTTGCTTGTTTTCAATTTTGTTATTGGTTAGTTTGTTCATTGTGTGAGTTTATTGATCTTTATTAATGTGCTAATCTGAGTTGTGTTATACTGAGAGAGATAGAGAGAGAAACATCTTTAATGGGCAAGGGAGGTCAGCCAAGCTGGACGCCCGACTTGCTGTATACACCAAATGGGGGTGAAGGTGTGATGAAAATATATGAAAACTCTCACTTACACATGAATACTCAAACACACAGACGCACACAAAAAGCACACACACAATCAGACGATATAGTCATTTGTCTGAGAGTTCATAGCTCACTCACAAGTCCTGTGTTCCGGAGGAGCGTTAAGAGCAGTTTTATTGCGCGACTTGCCATGCCGGTTGTAAGCCAGGGCCCAAGGAGGTGACTCGAAGAGATCTGGGCGGACGTGGGCAGGCCCAGAGAAAGCTTTGCCGTGGTACGCTCAAGCTCGTAGCGAGGGCATGCGCAGAAAACTGGTGTTCGCATGCTATCAGCCGCAGATGTGTAATTCAAAGAAATCTTTGTAGTCATCCTTGCCTTGCAGCGTGCCTAGCAATATCTATACAGTAATCTTTCGTGTTTTTCTTCATTGCAAAAAATGCTGTTGTATTCTTATGCTCAATTTTATGCATTGTGCCAATGAAGGGGGCCTGCGGCACTGACTTCTTGCAGCATTTTTCGCAGGCATCCTGCATCACGCAAATGTTGTGAAATAAAGTTCTGTTTTATTCCTTTCCAATTTATTTTATTCTGTTCTGATCTATTCTATTAATACTTTTTCTGGTGTTTTGGATGAATCTGTGATAACCTGAAACGCTTCAAGAGCTCTGATATAACCCTTTGCAAGAGATAAATCAGATCAGTTGGCTATTACATTGGCGCAAAGTATTGCGGCTAAGCCCCACTGCAGATAATTTAGTTCAACAGATGGGCAAATCGAATGCCTGTCGCAATTCCCCTCAAGTTAACTTGGGTGCAAAGACGTACCCGCGGGATCTGTTTGATGGGTTAGTCACGGCCGCAGAGGACCGGAGGAGGGCGACCAGTCACGCCCTGGCGAAATATCGTGACAAAGTTTGGGCGAGTTGTACGATGACAGCGTGGAGAGAAAAATGGAGCGAAGGACGAAAGACGAGAAGATGTAGATAGGACAGACAGTTTCACTGCCCACCCAAGATTCGACTCTATTTGTACGATTGCGATTCTCTGCGGTGCAGCAAAAAGCCGACAATTTAAAAAAAACGCGAACATATTCCTAGTAAGCAACCGTGCCTTAAGGGGCAAGGTTTTAGTATGCAGCTTGAAAGACATTTTACACATGAGGAAAAAGGCATTTTAAAAACTCGCGTAAGGCGCATTATGGCCAGATAGACTTCGTTTGTTTAAAGCGAGTCAGTGTTGAATAGCGAGCAACACAATGAACATGGGTGCCCGACGACCAGTGCAAGACCAAACCAGTGCCCCCTCCCTTGTGTGGTTTAAAGTAGAGGTGGAAAGTGGTCTAGTTTCCCTGTTAACGCAGGTGTGGAGGCCTGCTGAATGTTTATTTTGCTCTTTTTTTGTTATTCAAATTTTCCAGTCACTTATAATTTATAGTCCATACATTCACTATATATACCCCCACAGCTCCCCCCCCTCCCCTTCTCCGGCCCAGTGGCGGGTAACGGGAAGACGTTGCAAGCTACGTCAATCTCATTTCACTAACGCTGCAGGTGTCCCCGGATGACGTTAGAGATAGGACCGTAAGGTTGATGTGATTGTGCGAATATTAGAAACTTCAAATGTCAAAGGGAATACCAAGATATCTTATTTGGTTTCGACACGAATAGCACTATTCAAAAATTTCAAATAGTGCTTCGAATTTCGAAATTGTTTCGAAATTTCGAAAAGTGCTTTGAATTTTGAAGTTTCTAATTCAAAAACTTATTCCGAACTTTATGCAAAATACCTTTGCAGCGCTTCCTAACAAGTTTTGTACCTGATGTATCGCAATTTGAGAACTTGCGATGGACCGCCGCAAACATGCACCGCCGGTTCCCGCAACCCACCGCATGCTTTCTCGCACTGCACCCGTGACGTGCGGTTAAGCAGCAATAGGAAAGAGCTTTCGGGCAGCGCCACTTATCTGGTCGGCATTGGACCAAATCCGCCCTCATGGTTTTCTCTCCACATCCTGGTAACGTGGTCGCACTCCAGCTGCCGTAGTGCAAACTCTCTAGGATACTAACGTAATCCTAATAAAATTATGTGCATACAGTATTATGGCGAAAGCCTCGTGTGTCCCATTCTGTAAAACACGTCACCACTGTTGTACGGTCAATAAAACACATCCACGCTCTGCCGGGACTCGAACCCAGGTCTTCACCTTAGAAGTCGAGCGCTCTACCAGTACTATCTCTGCTCGTTGCCAGAGCCGAACAAAAGTGATTCTTGTTGTTTGTCCTTCCTTCGTGACACATACCAACTAAGGGGATAGACCAGGAATCGGGAGCTTTGAGGGGCTAATGGGCCCACTTCACAAAACTCACAAAACTGTGAATAGGAAACGCAAAAGATGTGGAATAGTGCGTGACACCTGAACGTGATGGCACGTGGGCAGGACAGGTACAATCCCCTGATTCTAGAGAAGCTGGGGCGTGTTCCAGTCTGCTTGCTAACGAAATTCGCGCCGTTGGAGGAATAAACAAAAGCGAAGAAAAAAGATACCCAAACGCGGTGTATCAGAAAAGATGCCGGTCAAAGTAATTCGTGCAAAACCACCAAGAAAGCGAAAAAAGAGGCGCACATTCTATGCAGCAATAAAGAAGTTCTTACTAACTATCACCAAGCTTTCGCCTTCAAAGCACGTAACCAGAGTTAGGTGCCCCGAGAAACTGTTTTACGCAGTAGTAATGACCCTTTTTTCCACATAGGACATCGAAAATGCATAATCTTTCCTAGGTTGGCATTGCTAGGAACCACTTCAAGGCTTTCTTAACAAAAAGGAGTTCACATTGCTCACTGGCGAAGCTGATTCACTCCTTATATGATCGCGCAAATGCATCAGTTATGAACTAGACTTTTTTTCGTATTTATATTAGGCAGTGCGCCGCAAGTGTGTTTTGATGGCAAAATTAATGCGTTGTCAATACGCGGAAAGGGACCCGCAAGTAGAGCGTTGCAAAGCAGGGACGGTGGGCTAACGCGTCACGAGGGCATGCTTTAGGGAGTTCATATAGCAGGCTAATTTTTAATGCCAACGTGGCCCCATACGCAACATGTTTTTCCTAGAGGTCACACAAAGGTTGTGGAACTGTCACTTTTATTTCTTTTTTTCTTACGGGCTAGTATTATTGATATAGTTCGTCAGAATATACTGTATTTGTATCTGACTACAGCACTTGCTGTAAAGGTCCCCTCATAAGATGAAAGAATTGCCCGAAATGAAATGCAATACCATTAACAAAGCAAAAACCAGCAGGGCAGATTCAGTTTGTTTGTTTTACGCCATAAATCCTGCAAACCTTTTTAAACGAGCATTTTATTTTTCTACACGCTATATAATAAAGCACCTATGGTAATTGTAAATTTCCGTTTTTTTTTTACTCGCAGTCCCTAAATATTCGCTTTTTTTCGAGAAATATTCGCTTCGATTCGTAACTGTTCGACCCTATTATTCGTTCTGAGTTCGCTTTAAAAGCAAACATCTATTCGCTAGCCCCTAAGCGTAAGAACTAACGTCCGGCCGGCACGCCATGCAAACGTGCGTTTTCTGCTCGCCTAACAAGCACTCACGGGATTAGCATGCTCAAATTAGTCATGCAGGACTCATCGCATGTCCGTAACACACGCTTCAAAGTCGAAGGCCTCAACGCATTTACTAATATTGGTCCGCTTCTCGTCAGCTATAGAGCCGGCGAGCCATCATGGCGTTAAGGATGCGTGCGCCTTTCCTAATCCGGAGGCCCTCGGTTCGATTCCTGCCTAGGCCCAAATGTGCCTGATTTTCTTTGCAACTCACTTACTCTCCACTTTTGTTATTTGCACTTTAGGCCATTGTATATGCAATAAGTGTGACAGTAGCCGGATTTTTTTCCCTGCCAAGCCAAATAATTTTGCGACATTAAAAGTTGGTACAGCCCTAAAAATGAGGTCAGTGGCGTAGCTGTCAAAGGGAAATTTTGCACGTCTTTGTGGTGTCATGAAGTAGGCTATAAATGAGGGGCAAATAATGAAACAGACAATCTAACAGTCAAAAAGCTTAGAATACCGGTACAGGCACAGATGTCTGGCCCCTCACAACTCTTACAGGACTGTTTCTTATGCTAGTTTTTTTTTTCGCCGAGTTGTTGTATCAGGTTACAGCTTGCTTCGTGTCCAGTATTGCGTTCATGAGATGGCTCCAATTCATATACCAGGAAAAGAGAAGCCACCAGTCGTAACTTAGTGGACAGAAACTTTTGACGACGAGACTCACACAAAAAAAATAGCAGTGGCTTAGCTCGGCTATGCCAGGATATACGTTGCGTGAGCTAAGGATCAGCTGGTTATTCTTAGCTTTCCTGGTTGTCTAGGGTTAGCTTGATTATCATGCTTCTGCTGCTTCAATGACACCCACACGGTATACGCATATATGTGACACATGTATATTTATCAAGCGGCTCCGGCGCAGCGTCACCATTCGCCACAGAGCTAAGCTGGTTCCACAGGCGCACGCCGGTGTTGTTGCGACGCACGAGCCATCGGTTCCACACCCGGTCACCCCTCTCATGATCATGAAGTGAACCGGGCCGCCACGTGCGGAACGGAGGTCGGCGAAGACGCTAGGCACGTGGGGTGTGTGAGAGGCGCTGAGCAGTGAGTAACGTTCTGGGCGCCGTGTGACGTCACTGCTCCTCGCGCATGCGCAGCACGGAGCACGGCTCTCTAGGAGACACGCGAAACTGCTCAACCTCGGCCAGTGTAGCTCACGCTTCAAAATTGGCGCAGCTTGCACTAGTGGTGGAGGGCTCGAGAAACAGCTGATCTGGCGGTCTCTCTGCCTTCGTCGGAGACCCGGCTGTTGCACCTCACATGGATTTTCGAACTTGCCGTTGAAAGTTCTCCATGACTGGCAGACCGGATCGTTTTGTTCGCAGCCTTTGACATCGCTCCCAAAGTGGACCGCGTTAGCCCGCGCAAGAACCGGAAGCAACGGGCTTCGCGAACTCGGCGTCCCTAACGCGAGCTGTTCTGTGCTCCCCTCTTCAGGCGGGAACGCACGTAAACTGGGAGAAGAGGACGCGAGAGGTCACGCCGCGAATGCTGGGCAGAGTGTTCTCAAAGGTCGAGACGACGCCGGTCGCTCTTCACAGGGCGCATGCTCACGTGAGCTCTCTCTCTCTCGCTCCCTCTCCCTCCCTCTCTCTCTCTCTCTCTCTCTCTCTCTCTCTCTCTCTCTCTCTCTCTCTCTATATATATATATATATATATATATATATATATATATATATATATATATATATATATATATATATATATATATATATATATATATATATATATATATATATATATATATATATATATATATATATATATATATATATATATATATAGCAGAACAGAACTATACGGGACGAGGGACTCAGTAAGGACACATATCAAGGTTGCAGTCGTCATTGCCAGTGCTATTCGGCTGTTTCCGAGATATTTAATAGTGCCGAATGACGTGTGTTTGTCATGTTTCTTTAATACAGTGCTAAATAGGCGAAAATATAAGTCGAGAAAAAATCCGCCGTTTCCCGCTCCCGGAAAAACGGCGGATTTTTTCTCGACTTATATTTTCGCCCATTTAGCACTGTATTAAAGAAACATGACAAACACACGTCATTCGGCACTATTAAATATCTCGGAAACAGCCGAATAGCACTGGCAATGACGACTGCAACCTTGATATATATATGTATATATATATATATATATATATATATATATATATATATATATATATATATATATATATATATATATATATATATATATATATATATATATATATATATATATATATATATATATAACAGAGAAATAAGGGTTGGCAGTCGAGAAAACCTCGGAAAGCAAAGGGGGAGGATGTGGTAGATCATTGAAACAGATTAAGAATTTGGAAAGAAAGAAAGAAAGTGAAGAAAAAATGCCCGCCAGGTGGGATCCGAACCCACTTCCGCTGTCTGTAACAGCCAAACGGCCCCTAATGTGGCCGACAGTGCGAGGAGAATAAAAGTAAAGTAGTTGAGTTGAAAAACAAAAATGCCAAGAATTCGGAGCAGGATGGTAATGTGGGTTCGGATCCCACCTGGCGGGCATTTTTTCTTCACTTTCTTTCTTTCTTTCCAAATTCTTAATCTGTTTCAATGATCTACCACATCCTCCCCCTTTGCTTTCCGAGGTTTTCTCGACTGCCAACCCTTATTTCTCTGTTATTTTCAACGAGCCCCTCATTTTCCTATTCTGATTCGCTATATATATATATATATATATATATAGCGAATCAGAATAGGAAATGAGGGGCTCGTTGAAAATAAGACAGAAATAAGAATTGGCAGTCAAGAAGACCTCGGAAAGCAAAGGGGAGGATGTAGTAGCTCAAGATAAAGAATTTGGAAAATAGGCAAGTGGAGTAAAAATGCCCGCCAGGTGGGATCCGAACCCATGACCTCCAGAATACCGGGTCTGGTGCCATTTTTTTTATTATTGTTTTTTCTTAATATTGTAAGACAGAAATAATTCTTATTTCTGTCTTATATATATATATATACATACATATTCTGAACTCCACCGGACCTAGCTGAAGCATAGCAGTATTTCCGCCGTGCTTGTGTGCACCACTTGTGAATCTTTTCTGAGTGTTGAATGGCAATTTCTGAAACGGCTCTCCTAGGATCCTGACTACACTTGAGCGAAATGGATGGGGTTAGTCACTCAAAGATGCGCGCCTTGAGCCCTTTTCTCTTTTTGTTTTTTTGTTTGTTTGCTTGCTTGCTTGCTTGCTTGCTTGCTTGCTTGCTTGCTTGTTTGTTTGTTTGTTTGTTTGTTTGTTTGTTTTTCCAAGAAAAGCTTCACCTACTGTCTCGAGCGCTCAGAGCAGGTCTCCGTTCAAACCTAATCTGAGCTCTCAATAAACTGCGTTTTAAGGCGAAATCATTAAATGTCCCATTGAGCAGTAAACCCACTTCCGCTGTCTGTAACAGCCAAACGGCCCCTAATGTGGCCGACAGTGCGAGGAGAATAAAAGTAAAGTAGTTGAGTTGAAAAACAAAAATGCCAAGAATTCGGAGCAGGATGGTAATCGAACCGCAGTTCTCCTGATTACAAATCCAGCATGCATGCCCGACTCCACTAAGACGTTTTCCTGTCTTTGTACCTAATACGCGCATATGAAATAATACATACAACAACGATTTAGAAATCACAGTGCTTAGAATACAAATTGAAAACGGGAAAACCAGAATAACGTGAACAAACTAAACAGCGTTGTTAATACCTGTTCCGAAAGGGGCGATCAGGAGCGTCAAAACAGAACAGAGTATGAATAAGGTGACGTGAATCACCCTGCTCATAGCAACCCCTTAGGTTGAATTAACATTTGGCAAAAGTGCCACTTAGAGGATACCATAGGCTCAACCTGCCTGTCCAAAATGCGAGCTTTCATTAATTATGTAGGACTATCACAAAACATCTGCAGGAACTCCCACGTTAGCATTGCGGAGTAAATTTTAAAGCCTTGCTAAAGTCGGCTTCACTATGGCACACCTATGCAATGCTAGGAAGAGTTTTTTTTCTGGTGCCGTATAAGCAGTTGGATACTGAAGTACTAAAGCAATAGCAACCCCATAAGACCCAATGTATCCCTACACAGCGCTGTATAACGAGCTTTTAGGGGCGAAGCCCCTTAGTGGCTGGCGCTGTTGGCGTCTCATGTCATCGTCGTCGTAACCGTGGTCTCATGTAGTCACTGCACTAAAACACCGGGACGCTCGTTCGCACGCCGCGCTAGAACGTAACGCGTACTAAAAACACACCAGGACACTCGTTTACGCCTCGCGCTGGAACGCTTCAAGCTTCAAAGACACTAGACTTTTACAGGAAAGCTGTATACCTCTACCCCTCGACGGTTTCATCTCCGTTGGCAAAAACGCCAAGGCGACAAGAATACACTTATACACTGTATGCTTCGCCCCTCCCCAGATTTCACGTTAGTGAAGATAGCCCGGGTTTTTTTTTTTCTTTAAGTAGGCTCCACTGGCTTACAAAGATGCTTTTTTGGGAAGACAAACTTTCAGGGGCAATTTATATGTCGCATGAAATTAAGACCCATGTACCTATACAAGACGCGCCTCACACCAAGCCCCTGTAGAATAAGCTTCTTTCTGTACATTATCGCATTGCTCGGAAGACATCTCTAGGGACAAATAAGGTGTTATAGTACGAAGGAAGTCCATTGCGTCATTTGTTCATAGCGTTTTCGTAAGCGGCAAAAAAAGTGTGGCATATCAAGCGTTTAAGACTGACCAACACGTTTCCTTCAGTCTTCATTGGCGTGCCTAAGCATTCAAAATCGGCCATGAGGCGCATTATCGCCGGGAGGCAGTAAAGTGCCGTAGACTGTGGGGTGTCAAGTCACACACCTTTTGGAATGTCCATTTTAGGATATTCCAGAATAGTATACGATATTTTGAGTTAACTAAACAGTGTTAAGTTGTTTTTAGGGCATAACAAAGTGGATAATCCACAGAAGACGCAAAAATATTCCTATTACACAGCCATCTCTTAACGGCCAGGTGTTTCGTGTGCAGCGTAAAAAAGAAAGTTGTTGTCCATGGACAAAGATGCGTTTGACAAACTCGTTTGAAAACATCATGCCTAGGTATAGCATTAAAAAGATATGGGGTATTTATGGTATTTAACTGATATTAAATGTCTATAAAGCGTTTTGTGAAACACTGTCAATGAATAGTTCGTGGAAAAGTGAACCAATGAGCGTGAAAGAAGAGAATATAACTGGTGCATAAATACGCACAAGCACGGCGGTGAATAAACATTCCGCGGGGCGCTAAAGGGGGACTCACGTGTTAACATTTTTATGGTACTTGCACGGGACGAAAATTTGGGCCCTAGCCCAGCCTGGGACGGTGCTTATTGCCGTAGGCCCGGCCCGACCCGACGAAGAAGGCCGACAGGCCGGCCCGGCCCGGCTGCGTGTTTCCAAACCAAATACCATAGGCACGTTTGGAAGCGAAAACTACCTAAAGGCGGTAAAATGCATCGTAAGGGAAATGATAACAGGCATAAACAACATTAAACGGGCAAAAAAACCCCCATTAAACATAACAATCATGCACATATCCCTACCGCAGCTGTCCTTCGTTCAGCTACATACGAAAGAATTGAAATCGGCATAAAGGGGACCAAACCACCCAACCTAAAAAAAAAAAAAAAAGATGAACCAAAAACCCCCCAACCACGGACAAATTCGTGGTAATATTGAAAAATATTCAAGAAAAGTAGCCGAAACCGAAATGGCCCAAACCACTGAGAAATAAAAAAAAATAGCTGGAGCTCACCTGAAGGGAACAAAACCACCCGGCATTTTGTGTAGAATATAATAATGTTCCATACATGAATTAAAACAACCAGTTAAAAATAGAATGGCACCTTGGGCATTTGAACCTGATTCTTGCGATTGCTATTCAGAAATGAAACCTGTATGCCAGGGGACCAGCCGATTCGTGTTCGTTTAAACAGGGTGTGTACTTGCTTTGTTGTTTCGTCCGTATACGTTTCCTTTTCTCAAGAGTATATAGGGCCGTCTGACTCGGTCCCTTCTTTCTATCGAGACGCAAAGTACACGCGTGCATTTATGCACATTTTATTGTTGCCGCTTCACTACGTTCTATACCGACTCATATCGCTTATCTATAAAGTTTCAATCATAGCAAGTGTTACTGTTTAGGCGGCTCTTGGCGCATTTAAACCACCCTACTCCCCTGTTGCGCTTTTCCTTTCGTCCTCGTTTGCCGGCCACCACGCCCGAGGGGACAGGCCACCTCCTACCACCAGCTACGCTCGCCACAGTGCTTTCCCGACGAAACAAAGGGCAAAACTAAAGTTGAATTGTCACCTCAGTCTTTGACAGCTTCACTTTTGTTGGCTCAGAGAAGGAAACGCAACTCTGAATAGGGCACTACCACAGAAAACAGATGGAGACGCAAGTTTCTCTAGCAGTGTTTGCAGTTCAAAGCGTTCCATCTTGAAAATTTGTTTTATTCCAAACCTAGAGGTGAAAACTAGTCACGCTGAATTGTCATTCGTTGCAGTTCCCTAGGCGGTGTGTCGCTGAGCCGCATGTGTTGCTTAGTTCATCCCAAGATATGCAGTTGCAGATCTCCCGCACTTACCGGCTTGCCATACGCCCACATGTGCCTCAGGGCCTAACGATAAGTCCCGTGGAATGTAAAAAAATTACACCATCTTCCCGCGGGGAACCTGAGGATGCGAAGCATCGTGGCGGTTCCGTGTGGTTCCATTGTGTTGCCGTTATGTTGAGTGATCTGGTTTTTACTTGCGCCAGAGGGAATTCCGCGTCCGGGTCCACACCGGTGGCAAAGGCACGCAAGTGCTGTTGTGTTACGGTGAGTAGGCGGTGGTTCTCGAGGCGCCGAAACTCGTCCATCATGTTCTTGTCGATGTTGTCTCTGCGGTAGAATCGGTAGTCTCCGTCAGCTTTGGTGAGGTAAAGGTTGTTGACATTGGTGCACCGGCTGAGAGCAATGTAGTTGTTGTTGTTGTTGTTGATCCTGAGCAATGTACACGCCCTCCTCTTCGCAGCTTTGTTGTTGTTGTTGTTGTTGATCCTGATAATTTGTCTTCTCGTTCTTCTTCTTCGGCGGTTCCCGTGCGGGAAGATGACGACGGTGGTTGAACGTGAACCTATCTCGTGATGGATTCTTTGGTTGGCCAATCCCTAGGGGCATCCTGCCACAATCAGAATCAGAGGCGCTGTGGACGGGGCTGGTTGAGCTGCAAGGCGCGTGGCGCTTCCCGCCACAGCTTTCCCACGGGAAATTCAGCATCCCCCTCTAAAGTTTTCAGTTCGTCGTTTTTGTTGACGTTCAGCTTCGCGTGCCTTCGTTGTATCAGTAGCTTCTTGACGTAGTTTGGATGAGTCAAGGACATAAGGCGCGTTCGTAGCACTTGCTCCTGTCCCGGATTTGTAGCGTAGTGGGAAGAGCACCGCGTACCTCCCGTTGCGGCCAGAGAGTCGTGGGGTCGAAACCGGGCGCCGCTAACTATTTCTTTTTTTTATAGTGTAGTATCGCGGAGCTGTGGGTGTAAGGAGGAGAGTTGCGCATGCGCAGTGAGCGTGTGGACGGCGCCGCCATCAACGACGGAGGACCAGGCGAGCTTAAGAAATGCTCCGCATTTAAAAGAAACCTGACCCGTGCTTTTACCGCGTCAGCAACATGTAGTTTCTGTGATATCATAGAAAACCGAAGTATTGCTTTACTGTGCCGGGCCAGCCCGGGCCGTCAGGACGGCCCGGCCCGTCCGAAGCATTTACATTTCGGCCCGAGTCCGGCCCGGGCCCGGGTGAAAAGTAAGTCGGGTGGCGCGAGCCCCGCCCGCGGGCTGGGCCGGGCCCGGGCTTTTGGGTAAGCCCGAGCCCATGCACACCTCTAACTTGCTACTTCATGACCCACTGGCTTAAAAGCCATCGTGCACCAGTGGGCAAAGTTTAGCAGATCCATGAAAATGCTCCAAACGGCCTAATTTACTCATTTTGTTAATATGTCACTTCTTTACTGAAATAAATACGGAAAACGCTCACTTGCTAAATAGCTAGTGCCATCTAGTGAGAGCAGGATAAACAAAAATGTGTTTCTTGTTTTATTTTTATTCCCCTCAAGAAATGATATATTTCTTAAAGAAAAGCAGACTAGGCCGTTGGGAACTTTTTTATGCATCTGTAAAAAAATTTAGTATCGGTGCACGATGCTTTTTAACCTCGTGGGTCATGAATTAGTAAATCCTATGGGAATGTGATCAGGTGAGTCCCGCTTAAGTCTGCTTACGTGCTTCGAAATCGAAGGCCTGCCGACACTTTTTAACAAATTCTGTACTGCTGCATTGTATTTGCCTGTCTTTCTTCGCTGTGGTTTCGACGCTACAAAAAAAAAATCCAATTCCATTTAGTTTACTAGAACCACGACGCGTCGAGGCGGATAGTAGTTATACGTGTGGGACAGGTGGTAAACGCCGTAAACTAATAAGCGGCTAGGAAAAGAACCTTTAATGGAGTATTGCGCGCCGTAGCTTTATTCCATTACCCACACCCCACTTGCCATGCTCCAATGATGGTGCGCAGCAAAGACGATGGTAATCGTATTTCATTTCTTTCTTTCATTTCTTTCATTTCATTCATTTCTCCGTTTAATGGAATACCAGGATACATTCCAACCTCGAAGGAGCCTATGATGAAAGGGATACTTTAGTATGCAGCAGCATACAGAAAAAGTTGACTCGCGACCTATGCGATACATCCGACAGCCCGTTATCTGGCATCACATGCTGGCGGCACAACCGATTTAGCGGGTGATAAGATATTTTCCATTTTTTGTGCGTTGGGTTGAAAACGGAACGCTTCATGTCCGAGAAGTCTATGCAGGGCAACCATGTTAAATGCGCCAGACAGGAGATCTAACACGCTGTATACAACCATCATATATGTGACTTTAAATCCAATGGCCTTGATTTGCGCAGAATACGTGGCGTTTTCTTGGCAGGATAGCTAACGTAATCGCTCATTCCTCGGGCGTGCAGAAAGAGATTAGTGATTCTGTGCCAAGGTCGTTGTACGCGTATTTGCACTGCGGCAACGCTGCTCATGTCTCGAATTTCATGCAGCTAACCAGAGTTGCGACGTCATTGGCGACACCCTAAGTACAGCGAAGGACGTCGCCAATGCCATTCTCGAGTGAAAGGAACGCAAAGGTGTTTATATTTTTTTTCCAATTCCCTCTACACGCAATACACCGGAAGCGATAAGGTCAGTTTGGCACACTTCGCCGCGCCAAGGTGGACAGCCAGAGTCAAGTCATCAAAAAACGTTTCACCGAGAAGTTCGCCGGGGCTTAGGAGAAACAGATGAGTTCTCATATGTACGGCTTCAACGGCAGACAATTAATATTGTTCTGAAGGCTTTTTTTCGGATTTCGCAAAGAACTTCTAAAGGATGGCTTCCTGCCCTTACTTATTTGCTCCTTATAACGTCGAAATGTGATAGCACGGCATGGAATGGGCGCGGACCCCTGTGTGAACGTTTTCATCCGCACTGTCGTGGCGCGTCCCCCAACATCCTCTCTCACCACTTTTAAAAGCGATAGTCTTTCCTGGACCACTTAAACCCGAAAAACCTTAGTCTGTCTAAAAAGATAAATTTATTATGAAACAATCCTGACGGTCTATGATACAAAGGAACAACCGCAAACGATGAAACAGGTGCAGTGCCCGTTGTTACAAAACTAACAGACCCCGAAGGCTAGCAGTAAGAGACGCTTACAGAAACACACAAACATATTAAAGCTGGTTACAAACAAAAGATTAATGCAAGAAAATGTCAAGTTGGTTACAACCATGAGATTAACATGCTACGGAACCAAGGGTATAACAGCCTTCGCAGCAACAATTCTACAATATGCAGTACATGGGTGGTGTTATTGCCACAGCGAATACTGTGGTGCAATAACAACCATTTATAACAACAAAATAATCAATTGTTGCAACAAATCCCCAAGGACACAAGTCTTAAAACTGGCATGACGTGTTTGACACCTCTAGAAACCGGGTATCCCAATGTCGCAGAAACTGTTCCTCACCCAACAGGGCCAATTCACCTACCTGAAAGGTCACGAGGTTTTTCCTGAAATATGAAAGCAACGGCCACTGCATACGTAGCTTGCGATTCTGTGCAGTGGGCCTGCAGCTGTTATGATACAGTACATAATCGCCAAGTACTGCGAGTAGTTTTCCCAGCGCAGCAGTGCCGGTCTTGGGGGTGGACTACCAGTGTGGTCGCACAGGGCGTCGACGAAAAGGGGGCGCCGACCTGCACTGCACGCTCCCCGCCCCCCTCTTCCTCCCTGCTCTCTTCACCCGGCTCTGCTGTCTTCAGTCCATCAAAAGAAGAGACTTCGGCCATGCAGGTTGAAGTGAGGGAGAAAACGCGTGTGTCCAAATAAACCCCAATTATCAAGCCTATATCGAGAAACATGGACCCACAATGTCGCACCCAAAACGAAGATGCGAAGGTGGAATTGGCCTGCCGAGAAACCGCCTGAGAAGGCTGCGGGAGGCCGTACTCAGAAAACTAACTCAAGTGTAACTTTGCCTTCCGATGTATGCTGAAACAAAATGCTGAAAAAAGAACAAAACTTACGCTGAAAGGGAGCCTTGTCGCGAAGTTATCGGCCCGAAAAGTAACCTATATTTTAGGTTACTGATGCACAAAAAGTGATGCACAAATTTGTATTGATCTTATTTTTGAGTAAAGAAACTTTTTTACTGCTATTTTTACCGTGCGCCTGGATATGGAAAAAGATTCGTACAGTGGCTACATCGGAAAGAGAGCTTGCATATCCGTGGCGTGACATTTTTAAAGCCTGCGTTGGTTTTATTTGAAGAGATAGAACGAGAATAAATCTTTATTTTTACAGCAGAGGCTGATGTTACAAGCTTAGACCCGTGGAAGGCGTCCCTGGGATTCTTTTACTTCTATTTAAATCTTCTTCCTCCCGTGTTTCAAACAGAAGAAAAACTTCTAACGGCAACCCGTGGCTACAGCTTCTCCTCTTACGCACATTTCTAAGCCCGGCTGTTAGTTAAAGAAAAGAAAGGCAGAAATGCTAGAACAACTGGCATGTGTTGAAAGCTTTAGACAGAAACAGAAGAGACTGAAGAATACCCGTTAAAGTACAAAAGAAAGCCTAATTTTCGTTAGCCTAACTAACCTGATCTATCCTGACAAACCTCCTACGATTTACAAGATTACTTGAGGAGGTTGTACTCATATTGACAGCAATCATTTGGTCCCGCTAGACTTTTTCCTGCGCATGTGAGGACAGGTGGTGCACAAAACTTTCTTAACCCTGGAACACAGCCGAGACACTTTTATACAGCACCAACTAAATTCACGATTATAACAATAATATATATGCATTCTTTATACAAAAGCAAAAGATTCCCCCCACTCCACTATCAAGCTTAAAGCTGAAACTTTGTCATTCTCTGTCAATATCTTACCTGAGGTGTCTACCTGAAGCCAGCGCACCCGCTGTTTTAGTTCTTTAGTACTAAGACCCCCACTTCCGCATTTTGCCGATGTTTCCTTATCTGTCTGGTCTTCTGAGAAGCACGCTTAACCAACGATGAGGCGAGCGTACGTGATAATAGGGAAAAATCCGTAATTTCATGGGCGTATTCTATGCGAAAAAAAAAGGAGACTTTATCCGTTTATTCAGTACGGAGATCTTATTCCTGGTCCTGCTATTTGAAAGTAGCTATATTAATAGCTGTTTCGCTTTAATGCCGCCGTATTCGTGTCTTTAACACTCGTTGGTTGCTTATAAAGGCTTTAAATCACAGTCAACATAAGATTTAAAATCATACAGACAAAATCAGACAGCTAATCAGAATATATTGCGACTTGGCGAGTGGGCGCTAGCTTTTTGAGGAATAACTGCAAACGTCTGACATTTTGTTTAACACCGGTAACTTTTTATTACTGGCGAGCCCCTTTTTTTGTTTGAGCATTTTAAGCGGTATCATATGTGCTCGAAATGTGCATGGTCTGTGACAGCTGGTCGGACCTTCGGCGGCGTCGTGCATGAGAACCTATTTCTAGCGAACGCATTGATTCGCGGTCCACGTTGCAGGCTTCAGACACAGAAATACATATCTCACGTGAATGAACCGTCAAACACAATTTTGTTTAACGATAGGCATCCGCCTTAAAAAACTAGAAGAATCAATCGCAACACGGTAATTTAAAAAAAAAACTACTATCCCTTCTTAAAAACAGTTCAGAGACGCGTGAAAGCGAAGATTTCTGTCGCACTAAGAAGATGCATCTCATCTACGAGCGATTTAAATGTACACCGATGCGTGATTTATGAGATAAAGATATACTATTGTACTTCTTCTTCATGATCGATGCGCCTATTGTCTTATCCATAACCGTTCATTTCTCGCGATTTTCAATTGACCTTTTTAACACAATAGAAGCGCGGCTTCACGCATGTAGAGTCGTCTTAGGGGGTAATTGTAATGTAATTTGTTTCATGATACTTTTGATAGCACATGAGTTAGAGCCGTTTTGTGTTATGACACTGGCGTTGCAGAAAACGAGCGCACCCATCGGCTTGCCCGCGAAGCTCTCCTCCGGGCCCCTGTCGACGCCCGCGGCACAAATCCTTATACTCCCCCTCCGCTCCTCACCTTAGCAGACCTTGTAAGTTGTAAGCATACGTCGCATGTTCCCTCCCGTCCACTCCGGCCTTAGCCGTCGGCAGCAAGTAGTCATTTGGCAGGCCCAAACATCAGGGGTTTATCCACATTTTTTTTTTTTTTTTTTTTGGGGGGGGGGGGGTCGAAAGCCTCCTGGGGGGTGTTGGGGGCCAGCGTGTATAAATCCCTGGGCAGGGTGCTTGTGGTTGTGTAAGCTTTTTGGGGAGTGTCGAAATCCTTCTGCGGGGTGGGGGTTGTTGGGGGGGTGTGTATAAATCCCTGCCAAACATATCCACTACACACACCCATTCGCCTCCATCTATTCCAACGCACGCCACACGCCCCTGTCCCAGTCTGTCCCCACTGCCTTATTCCCCCTACCCAGGACCACACTCTGTGGGAGTGCCCCAGCCCTACCCAACCACACAATTACACCGGAGAGTGGCTGGCTATTGCAGCGAGTCTCCAAGAGCAACGGGAACTGGCGGCCCACATCATCAAGGCACTCAGCGGCTGCCCGGACCGAGGCTGCTGATTCCTCCCCACTATCCCATAACGTTTCTATCTTTACCTCCGTAGATGGTCGTGCTTCACTGTAGAACACGCAATGTAGAGAAGCCAACTTACAAAAACAAAATTTACACTCGTACAGGGTGTCGAACCGGAATTTTTTCGGGTTCGGTTCGGCTTCGGGTTTAAGCCTTTCGGGTTCGGTTCGGGTTCAGTTCCAGAGCACCATTCCGTTCCGGTTCGAACCGGTTCGAACCCGTTCGAACCGGTTCAAACGGGTTCAAACGGGTTCGAAGAAAAAAAAAGCAGGCGTGTTTTTTTCTGTTAATTTTTTGTGCTCATTTTTCGTTTCCTTATCAAATCGGCATAACAACAAATTCATAATGAAGGTTTCTTTGACCAAATATTTTGTCTTCGCTAAACTAAAGCGACCCTGCAACACCTTTTTCAACTTTTGTCTAAATCTTGAGTGCTTGCAGAAAGTAGTCAACCAACGCATTATACTATGGGGTCGCAATGTGCCTCAGCCAAAAATTACTGTTCTCTCCTCGTCAGATAACATAGAAACTTGCTCAAAATATTTTTCTCTCCTTCCCGGTCTTCGCGTTCTTCGACCGCTGAATGACGTCATTACAGCGGTGTAGCAGCTGTTTGCCGGCTTTCCTTAAGTTGCAGAATAGAACGCATTTGATAGCCATCTAAAAAAAGCCACAAAAGCGAAGCAGAAACGGAAGGTGTATCCGCAGCGGCGAGCAAATCACGCACTGTTGCTCTGTGCTGGCAATAGCTATAGTTTTCGCAGTACTTCCAGATGCGAAGAAGATTGAAAGCGTTTTCGAAAGTGTTTATTTATTTATTTACTGCTTTTTTATTTATTTATTTACCTAGTTATATTTATTTATTTATTTATTTACTGTTGGGTTTAACGCGCCGTCGCAATGCCGACGACAAGGCGCGCTATAGTGGAGGGCTCCGGATTAATTTTGACCACCTGGGGATCTTCACGTGCGACGAAATTTCGGACACACGGACGTTTTCGCTTTTCGCTTCCATCAGAAAAGCGGCCGCCGCGACCGGGAATCTAAACCGCGTCTGTGTGCTCATCAGCGCTACGCCTTAGCCGCTGAGCCACCGCGGCGAGTTTATATAAGGTGTTGAAGAGCTCCTTTAACTGTACCCGAAAAATGTTTTCTGTGGTAGTGTGACGAGTATGTGGCGCCGACTGCCAAGCGTGGTTGGTGTCATTTAGCTAAATTTCCTACTGCTCATATTTTATCTGCTAACAGAGCTGTTAGAAAGAAAGAATGGCTCTAAAGACTCATTGGACGGCGGGTATACGCCTCGAGCGCGGCCTGTAGGGGCGCCACTGAAATCCCCCTAGCGGCCCGTTTCGAAAGCAGGCGCGGGAGTCCCAGGCCCGCTCCCCCCTGTCGCCGTTGCTTTTGGGGCTCGTTCAAGACAGCGATTTACCGTTTGTCCGCGTTCGAAATACCGAATAACGTGGAGCAGGCACTCTGTTTGCAAACGTAGTGTGTTCACGAGAGTATAAACGTTTATGACGCGATATTAGTGAGATATATATGAGCGCCGGGCGTGTGTCACAGGCCGGCGTCCCGAAGCCAGCATTTGCTTGCAGCTGATTGCAATTCCGCTGCCCTGAAATTTAGTGGCAGTGTCTCCGTAAGCAGTGTTTCCTCCGATGGTCATGTTGCGGCCATACACACTATGATGTAAATCGACTCTGTGCACTTACAAAATCCAGCGGAGCACTCATACCTGACAGCACGCAATTGTTACGCCTGCCAATATCACATATCAGATATTGATCAGTACCATGAACAAGCCAATGCGGCATAAATTTCACAAACATTGTACCAAAGAAGTACGATGGATAATGCAAAATTACACTCCGGAGTCAGCACACGACGACAAATTTAACGTGTCATCTTGTCCCGAGGTGAGCGCTCGCAAAGATTCATCGGTTACATTTATCCTCCACGAGAAGCGCGAAGATGGGCTTATAGAGTAATCCGCGTCCGTGACCAAACTCTTCTTCAAAAAATCGTCATATGACACCGGGAGACTGCAGAATCTATCATAAACCGAAATCAGAGACTCTTATCAGACACGACACTCTTCCAACGAGCCCGTGTGTACGTAATTTCTGCGCACGTTAAGGATCTCCAGGTGGTCAAAATTAATCCGGAGCCCTCCACTACGGCGTGCCTCATCGTCTCCGTTGCGTCGGCGCGTTAAACCCTGCAATCAATCAATCAACTCTTCCAACGTATTGCTCGTGAACTGCCTACCCTGTATTCTGCAAAAAATGCGTCCGCCGAGTGATCAGCCGTTCGTTGAAGGCGAAAAACAAACGAAAAGTGAACACGCAGCTTGTGTGTGTCATTACTAAGACGTTCATTCGTTGCTTTCGCTCCGCATTTGTAAACAACGATAGTTGAGCGTCCTCCTCCTCATCTCCTCATCCCCCCCCCCCCCCCCCATGTCTAGCGAAATAGTGCATTTCCCATCTAGTTGGTCTGCATGGTGAATACTACCTTGCTCAACCAAACGTCTTTAGCATTTCAGAGGCTGCACTCGGTTTTTTTTTAATTCCTGTACGACTATTCTATTTATTCCTGACTTGCAGATTTTCCGGTGGTTTCGTTAACATATACCTTGGTTCTTACTATATGGCATGAGTGGGCACATATCTGACAATGTACAGCCTTTGAGTGTACTTATCATTTTCGCGTGGCTTATATTCCCATAAAAGGCACAAGTTTTTGTCAGATATTGGGTTATCACATCCCCGAAACATATTTTTTTACGACGTACATATTCGAAGCAAAGCCGCATTTGTTGTCTGCGCTGCAAAACGAACCAACCTCTTACAGTGCCAATATCAGGTCTAAACGAGGCGACAATAAATAGAATTCACTTGTGCTGACGTGTTCGAAGGTGACAGCGGTGATATGCTGCTGCCGTCGCCGACGCCCGCAACAGCGGCCACGAAGCGCGCAGAACCGCCTCCCCGGGTTAGAGCGCTCTACCAAGACGCAGCTTTTTTTTTTTTTAAGTGCCCTAAACGTGCAGTTAGCTTACAGACGTCACCATAACAAGTTGCTTAGTGCGCGGAAAGTCAAATAGAAGCGAAAGAGAACCAAAACACTGCATGACCACCTATCAGCCACGCAGCGCTAATCCCGCAAACGCCGCGGAGAAGTGGCGGCAGGCGGCGCAGCGATCGCGAATCTCGAGGCGTATAGGACGACATTGGATAGGGAGCCACTGGAGATAGGAACTTGCTAATGGCCCTTCAGCGACTGGTGACAGCGATTGGGCTCTAGGAAAGATGATAGCCAAGTGAAGTCACCAGCAGCAGTAATGATCACTTGTAGAGAGAGAGAGAGAGAGAAAATGAAGTTTAATTCAATCGAGGCAATGTTTCAAAGAGGCGTCCTCATTCGAAAGGGCCGAATCGACAGCCGTTTCCATCAAGAACAACTGATCTTCCAGGCCGCAGCTGGCCATGGCTGTCTCCCAATTCTCTATGGAAACGTGAAGGTTGTATGGATCTACGGCACACTAGTCACAGCCGCCTGTGACTAGTGTCCACAGAAGCAACGCAATGGAGAGAGTTGTGTCCCGTCAAAGAGGTGAAGTCTGGCGTTGTGTGGGAAGGTGTATGCCCACAGGGTGCGGAGTAATGTTTCCTGGTTAATCGGTAGCGATTTGTGCGGGGAGGAGTACGTTCTATGGAAGAGGCCAGAGTGCTGAGTAACTTCTTGGTCTGTGACTGCAGGATGCATGCACTCGGGCCGGGCTTCATCAGCGCCGGCTAAGCGAGTCAAATCTCGAACCACGAGGTTGGTGATCTTGTTTGCCGTGGATGCCAGTATGAGCTGGCGCCCATACAATCGTGACTGGTCTCGTTGGTGGTCTCTGATTGATCATCGGAAGTGTTGTAACATGCAATCGACCGTTGGCAAAGTTGGGCCACGCCTGCTAAGGGTCTGTTATGAAAGTTTTGACGCCGCTTTGGCTAAGCGCACGTGCTATCGCCGCTTCCTCAGCTTAGAGGGGGCTGTGTTCGGCGGTTGAGATGCTACACCTGTGGGAGGCTGCAGAACGGTAACACAAAGAGAATGTACTGAAGAATGCTATCGGGCGGCTCTTGCATCAAACCAGTTGATCGTCTCTCCCTTTTTTTCTTGCAGTTTAGTTTCTTTCCAACTGTCTCCCCTCATATATACACACGTTTTGAAAACTCTTTAATGAATATACAATATTCATTCGGCAATTAGTTATTAACTTTAGTCCGAGATGTCAATTTTAATATAGCAACAACCTAATAGCGCAATACGGGCATAAAGAAAGACCTTTTATAGCATTCAGGCGGTCTTCACATAACCTTGCGGCTACTTTGTGCGTGACAAAATTTCCTGATTGGTCGAGAAGGAGAACGCTGCAAAATTTCCAAATGCCAAGGACCCCAAAGACATCATGTTTGGTCCGACCGTCAAATCCGCCTTTACTGACCCGCTAATTCTTTTAATCAAAATTAATCAACACACCAGTCCCAATAATTCACATTAGCTCATTCACTCACCTAACTAATTTCAACTTCAACTTCAACTTTATTGAGCATTTCTTACATAGAAATGCGAGGACAAGCACAAAAAGCTGCAAAACTGCAGCTTGACGAGGTGTTTGCATCTTACGGTTGGCGTGGCAGGAGTTACGGTTGGCGTGGCAGGAGAAACAGGAGTTTAAAGCATACGCACAGGAAATAATCCTAAGAAAATAAATGTCGATATTACATACAAACATAAAGGAAAACATTAAACGCACTATAGCTCACAGTTTGTAAAAGATACTTATTAAATGATATACATACACGCATATAGGCACTCATAGGTACATACATACATATAAAGGTTATAAAACAAAACAGGGTACACAGGTACATAAAAAGAGAAATATTGGATATGTACGGAACCTGTGTAGACACAAAAAAAGCAAAAGACAAAACGTGAAGAAAAAGTCATGTTATATACAGGTATGCATACACTCATCAAAATCTGTGCTACAGAAGTATCCACATAAATAAATACACACAATATTGGCAAAAATCACTGTACGGTACTTTTTAGATGCTAAAGTTTGCAGGGAATGAAGACAGTGCCAATAAAACGCTTGAAAAATATTACAAGTAATTTTGGCTCAACCAAGGTTGCCACGAGAGACAACGCTTATCAGAGACAAACTTGTCAGTTAAAAATGTTCTATGTTCAGCAGTAAACGTTTCCTTAAAGGAGCCATTTAGATAAAACACAAGTTTGGTTCATTCGAAAGGTTGCCTCGTTAGAACCATAACGACACCACTTATAACGCAAACTTCGCTCAAATAAGCTACATAATTAGGAAAAAAGGAAATGACCATGCGACCCACCAGCTCATTTTCCGCAACAGAACCTGTGATGTCACTCGAGAATGCTCTGCGATTGGCGGAGGCCGGCAAAAGCAAACGCATATTAGGCAGGGCTTACAGTTTGCATAGCGAGCTATATGCCCGTGAAACATACTGCACATTCTTTTTATGACAAAGAACGGTGGAGTAAACGGTTGAAGTTCTGAACGAACACGCAAGCGTGTGCGCCAATGCGTACGAAACTACCGCCGGCCGAGGTCGACATCTCGCCGTCGCGCAGACGAATTTTCGGGTTCGAGGCTCTTAGGGGCCAACGAACCGTTCCAGCACGTACAGACGCGACCTTGCTTGGTATCTTAATCCCTTGACAGGAGGTTGGCCGTCATATCGCCAACCAGCAAAGGTAAAAATATAAACGAGGGGAGTAAGGAACAGCAAAAAGCGACGAGATAGTGCCAGTCGTCGCATAAGTTTCGAATGGTGTTGGCTTGCTGCTGTCGTTACGAGCTCGTTTCTAGTTTACAACCACTGAAAACTTCAGTTTGTTCGAGTACTTTACAATGAAATTTCGTTGCTGCGTTTTGAAATGCCCATGTAGTACGGGCAAATCGTCGAGGGAGTGCGACATCCCCGGTGAGGAGATCTCCTTTCATGTGCTGCCAAACGACGAACCGCGGCGAAGCAAGTGGCTACGTTTTATGAACTTTGCAAACGGAGGAGAAAGGGAGCTAAAGGAAGTACGAGTGTGCTCGCTTCATTTCCGACGAAGTGATTACGGCAGGGACCCTTACGTTAGCTCACTCCTGGGACATGCTGGCGCTCGTCGCCGACTTCGTCAAATCGCCGTCAAAGCACTCTGACCTTGGGGGAAAAAAATCCCGTACACACCGCGCATTGACGCTCGTATCTTTCTGGTCGGAGCAGAGAGCTCGCGCGAACGGCTTTACATACACGACACCGGCCAACTGGCATAAGCGATACTGCTACTGAAATTGAACTATTATTAACCGTAATAAAAATACGGCACATACGTACCAGTCTGTATTCGTCCGTCGCGACGGGGCTGACGAGGCAGCGGTGCCGACGGCAGGGCGTTCGTCTGTTGTGGCTATCGCGGAATGGTCGCTTTCCCGTCCACCGCGTATCCCACAACTCCTGCCGCTCGTGCACTTAGAAGCATTGAGCGTTCAAGTGGTGTGAGGTTGTTAAATGCAAGCCCTAGCTCCTCGGCGAGAGTTTTGTTCTCCGGATCAGGCGATCCCATGACTAGGGCTGCGGGTGCACTTGGTTTTACTAGTATTTTTAAAATGGCCGCCGTCTCGGTTTCGGCACGAGTTTCAGTTCCTGTCTGACTCCCGCGTGTGGGTGCTATATTGAGTCGACATACTAAGTATCTGTTTCATGTACCGGCTCGTATAACGCCATTGTTCACGTCACCAAATGTGCAATTTTAGCGGGAGATTTAAAATTTTGGCTTAAATTGCCTTATTTCTCAGTGAATAAAGCATCATTTGCTTCCGGGAAAGCGCTTGGGGTACTATGAAACACCTAATCTTTCGAATAAAATAAACTTTTGTTTTCTCTTCATGGCTCTTTTAAGTCTCACTTAGAAATTGTATTTATAGCTATGCCACTCTCGGCTAGGTTATTTAAAAGGCGGGCAGTTTGGGATTGCAACCTATCATTGACATAATTCGTTCTTGAAAACGGCACGAACCATGTACTCCTTCCCCTAATTTCGTACGGTACGTCCAACGGTTTTATAGACTTAGATATGCTGCACCGTTGTGTTGCAAGCTATTTTTATACTTTGTTAGAAGATTAAAGTTGTAGATACATTGGACAGGAAGCAAATTATACTGCAGAAATAGTTCGTTGGTGTGAGAGTCCTATGGTACAGTTGCGATATGTCGAATGGCCTTTTTCTGAAATAAATGCAGCTTATTAATATTTTTTTTGTGGAACTGGTTAACCATACGAGGCTGCAGTAATTGATGTGAGCTGTGAATATAGCATGATAAAGAATAAGTTTAATATTTGATGTAACCACAGGCCGTAACCTACAAAGCACCCCACACGCTCGAGATAAGTTAGTGCAGACGTGATCGACATGGGCATCCCATTTTAAATGTTCATTAAAAACAATGCCTAATGTTTTTATTTCACTAACTATACAAATCTTTTCAGATCCGATGTACAAACTGAGGTTTCTGTCAACAGATCTTTGAGCTGGTGAAAATAACACCGCTTTAGTTTTCTTAGTATTTATTTTTAACGAGTTTGCTTTAGTCCATTTGTGAAGCTTTTGGAAGTTTATATTTGCTAAATGCAAAAGCTGAGTAGTACCACACGATTGAAAGAAAATGCTGGTATCATCTGCGTAAATAATAAAATGTGCAATGTCAGTAATTTCTACATCATTCATATAAATATTGAACAGGATTGGCCCTAGAAGACTGCCTTGCGGAACTCCAGCCCTTACTTCTTGTGAAGAAGAGTTGTGTTCCTTTATTGCTACGACCTGTTGCCGGTTACTTAAATAAGATAGCAAAAGAGGTAAGCTCCCGGAATCCATAATGTTGTAATTTTTAAAGCAATTTTAAATGACTAATTCTATCAAATCCTTTGAAAAAGTCTATAAATATAACTAAAGTTACCATCTTTTCTTCAAATCCCTGGATTATTAATTCTTTTTGCGTTAGGAAAGCTAATTCGTTGACATATGTTTACGAAAACCGAACTGTTTTGATGATATAATAGAGTGTTTGTCACAGAAGGACACAAGGTGTTTCGCGATTACTTTTTCTAGCCTTTTAAAATAACTGGAAGTACAGAAACCGGTCTATAATTGGAAAAATTGATTTTGTCCCCGGATTTAAACAGCAGCGTGACCTTAGCTTGCTGCATCTTTTTTGGAAAAACACCAGTAGTAAGGCATAAGTTATATATATGGCTAAGCGGCGATACAAGAAGGTCCAGTACAAACTTAATAGGCCGAATCTGAAGCCTATCGATGTCTATGGCCTCGCTATTTTTTAGTGCCAAGAAAATCGACCATATTTCCTGAGGCGTTACCGGAGAAAAAAAGGCTCTGTGGGGGTTAGAATCCTTTAGGAAGCTCATAGCGCTTTCATTGTGGGAGCATTGCATAAGATTTGTTAAATAGGGATTAAACTTGGTTACCAGTTCTTGACCCTTGAGTGGTTTATTATCTACTGTCAATTCAAAGTCGTCGTCAATTCCAAGTCGTCGTAAGTGGGTGCAAAAGTTTATTCAATTCCCGCCACATGACATCACGCCGGGAGGAAGCCTCAGAAAACACATGTTCGGAGTACATTTTTTTAGTATAGCGTAAGAACTTTGTCACAAAGTTTCGGTACTTTTTAAAGGCTACAAAATCGTCCCTGTTCTTTGTTTTTACAAACTTATGGTACAATAAATCTTTTTTACGGATCATCTTCAGACATTCGTCTGTAATCAATGGTTTCCTTATATTCTTATTTTTCTTGGCCATCTTAAGAGGAAAAGACGTTTTATATGCATCTTTATATGATTCCAGACAAGTATCATAGGCATCATCTGCAGTGGTGCACAGAAGTAAAGGGTTCCACCAAATAGAGGGAATTTTCTGACGAAAAATAGTCAAAGTATTCTGATTAATATCGTGAAAAGCGAAAGATTCGGGGCATTGCTTACATCTTAGTATTTCTGTGTGCATTGAGAACATATATATAGGTAAATGGTCACCTATATGTACACCAATCACACCGGACATGGTACTGCTACTTGTATCACTGGTTATAAATACATCAATAAGACTTTGGGAAAGACGGCCCATACGAGTCGGTTCTTTGATCACGTTCATGCAGCCGAAATAACCGAAAAGGAGCTCTAGATCACGCGAATGTGCGCTTGCCTGTAATATATTAATGTTAAAGTCCCCACCAATAGTTATTTGTAAACCATAAGACAAAACAAAATTGAGAAGGTCTTCTAAAAATGCGAAACAATTTTTGAGTTTTCCATCAGGGGGGCGGTACACAACAACAAAAATAGCATTTTTACATTGCACCGTTAAAGCTTCATAATCTGTCGTAACTGTCGAAAATTCGTTCATTGTACTACAAGAAAGCTGTGTAGACACGAGCTGTAACACACCCCCAGCTCGCGATGGGACCTATTTAGAAAGAACGTGTTGAAGCCCGAAAGGCGCAGTACTTCTGTGTCACTCGTATACCAGGTTTCCGTTATCATGACAACGTCGAACTTGAAACTTTCAAAGCTGCGTTTGCTTTTCTTGTAGTTTCACATTCTTCTTTCATTTCCTCGTAGCTTTTGTTGACGAATTCGCAGCTTTTTTGCATTTCCACATTTTCGTTCCTAGTGGTTTCATATTATTTCTTAATTTCCTCGTAGCTTTTCTGCATTTCCCTTACTTCTTTTCGAAATTCACGCTTAAGATCAGCGATCTCGCGTCTTAGGTCAGCAATGTCAGTTTTCATGACCAAAGCAATGCGGGATTATACACAAGGGCACACAATAGCAATGACACTGGGTGGTTGGCACCAGAGGCAACAGAAAAAGTCACTGAGTAAGCGAACAAAGATTACTGCAGAATATTCAGACCTGTGAAATAGGAAGGCGACCATCAGGCGACCGTTCTGTTCGCTGCCTCCGCTGCCAAGTGATGCTGAGGTGGACGGAGCGTTCTTTTAAAGGATCCACTTCGTGACGAAAGCCACACGTGGTCCAGGAAACAGGGGGTGTCGGGAGGCGATGTGGCGAGGGGGTGTGGCGAGCCTACCCGCTAACCCGCACTAATCGACTTCAATCCATTCACCTCTTAAGTTTAAGGTTAAGCAGATTCGAGATAACATAAAAATGCTATCAAATATACTTTAAAAGTGGAAATTAGGACTCCCCATTTTTTTAAATCTCATGTTCTCTTAGAGCAGTAACCAAAAGACACAACGGCGCTGTATACAAGAAAAAGTTACGTTAATTGTGAGAACTGCGAGTGTTTGTGTCTCAGTGCTGTTTGTATATAACTGCCCACTCACACTATAAGTGGAAGATATGGATGTATTGTTGATGGTGTCCCTGAAGGCCTTCACAAGCGGACAGGTATGCATGCGAATTAACAAGACATTAAAAACTTTACGCGATTTTAAACACCATGTATTGAAACCATGAAGAATATTCCATGATATGTTGCCTCGTAATATGCGTTATAACTTAAGTTATTCTAAACGTAAAAGATAATTGGGAGAGATGGGAAGTGCCTAACGCAAACTGATAGTATATACGGACAACTTTACATTAAATTGAGGGAAATAATTAGAAGAGAACATGATGGGCCTTGGGAACTGCAGACTACGCAAAATATTTCATGGTTCTGTTTGGGGAGTGGCAAAATATCTTCAGACGCAAGGTAGGGTACCGAACTGGAAAACTAGAAATCACATTTTTGAAGCCCCGGAACCGGTTCGGAACGGTTCCTTCGATTCGTTCCGGTTCGGGTTCAGTTCCAAAATTGCGGAAAAAATACGGTTCCGGTTCAGTTCCGGTTCCGGGCAAAAATTCGGGTTCGGTTCCGGTTTTCGGTTCGGTTCCGGTTCCGGTTCGACACCCTGCACTCGTATTTGAAAAATTGGCTTCACCTCTGAACACAACTGCATTGCTTGGAAGACACTTTTCAGGAGCACTTTAAGCCATCTTGTATCAAAATATGAAGGCCCTGAGATCTTTTTTATTATTTTTTAAAGCTTTTCGGTCGGCCAACCAGTCTATAGGGAACTCCATTAGATTTCTGACAGGACGCAATCGGTAAAACTGAGAAAGTTTTCGCTGTAAATAAAATTCAGTGTCCTCTTTTTCCTGTGAAGAAGGATGACGTGCGAAGCTGTGATGCGGAGCCTTAACGTTAGCGACACTGGGCCTCCTCAATTATCAGTCCCGGATCGTCCGCGGACTGCATGGGAGGGGATCCGGAGCTCGATTTTCCCATGTATTCCTATGGGGCTCCCGTTCCGAACGCAGTCCTCGGACTGCCCGCGGATCGTCCAGGACCAGTAATTCGAGGATGCTCAATATGTTTTTACCGGGGTGCAGTCCAAGCAGTGCACAAAAGAAAACACGTTTGTTGCACTTTGCGATTGAGTATACTTCCCAGACGGACTAGAGTTTTATTCAAGCGGACAAACATGGACCGTCCGTTTCCCTCCCGTAGAAGCCGTGGTATTGGCAGCAGTTTGCGCCGCAAAGCCATGCCCGCGTGTTGCCGCCACAGGTCAAACGTACGCGGGGCTTTATCGCGGCGAGCGTGCGCCTCAGCTGTGATAACGCCCTGCGTACGTTTAACGTGTGTATTACTGTGTTTAATAGATTCTCGAACATTTTAATTAGGAAGCTACGGTTTACTGCGACCGAAGTGCCATTGAAATTTGTTTGCGGACCCTAAACTAGCCTTTGGTTATTGGGTCCAGCAGTGTTTTTGCGTATGTTGTTCTGCAAAAACCAATAAAGCTTCAATCAATCCATCAATCAATCAATCAATCAATCAACACGGGGGCAAAACTTTGGGGCGCTTCGCAGCCGCCGATGTCCAGAAGCGCCCGTTCGGATGACTGAAGTACTCAGCCCATAGTTCTGCAGGCAAATATATTTTCGCAAATCTGACACTGGATGTCGGTATGGCTGATGATCCTCTACCATTTTCATACTACGATCACGCGCCTAACTGCAATAATTAAAAAAGGTAATTAACAAGTACTAAATAATTGTTACTGCAAATAAAAAATGGAACTCGTTTCATTGCGTCCGCCACGGCCCCTGATGACTTCGCGCAAGAAAAATAATTTGGCCTCCGAAAGCCTTTTTTTTTTTAATTCTTAAAGGCTTCCCTGAAACACCCTGTATATACATCCACCGATAACGAGCTTTGTGTGTGTCGGTGAAGTCTGAACGCAAGCGTGCTAATCTACTGTAGGCACCGCGGCATGCCAATTTGCTTTAACAGTCTCTAGCCCTACACACCTTGAACAAAAAAGGTGTGGCGTTCACTGTAAATTAAAAATATCTTGCACGTGCGTATAAATTCATTGCTTACTTTGTTTCTGCCGTAAAGTCTACTGCTGAAACCACTAAATCACTTTACGACACTAAAGCTGGAGTAATTTCGTCAATTCCCTAACCCATGTATTTCAATTAGAGGTATTTCCGCCTCTTAACGTGTGCTATAAAGCTTGGGTGTTGTCAGTGTGAAACCTGGCAAAGATACTATTCCAAAGGTGACGCCGAGCTAAGTGTGCAGCTTGTTCAACACGCTGCGAAAACGCCCATTTTCGGCGCACGTTCAAGGGACCCTGCAACACTTTTTATAAACGCTTTCACTCTTTCCTTCGCGCCTGGAAGCACTGCGAAAGCTAGTTATCGCCAGCACGGAGCGGCACTGCGTGATTTTCTCGTCACACAGATAGGTACGCCTTCCGTTTCTTCTTTGTTTTTGTGGCTTTATTTTTGAAGTTGCTATCTGAAAGCGTTCATTGCTGGAACTGAAGGGAAACCGGCCAAGAGCCGCTACATGGCCTCAGTGACGTAATTCCGGCCGTCGAAGAACGTCAAGAGCGGGAAAGAGAGGAAAATCTTTTGAGCGAGTTTCCAATCCCCTAATCTATGTACTGAATGTGTTGGGTGACTACGTTCTGCAAGCATTTAAGATTTCAAAAAAAAAGTTGAAAAAAGGGATGCGGGGTTTCTTTAAAGATCCCCAGGTGGTCAAAATTAATCCGGAGCCATCCACTACGGCGCACCTTATCGCCTGAGTAGCGTCGGCACTTTAAACCTCATAATAAATCAATTGTTCGAGTTGCCTTAACTAGAACCACGTAGTTCCAAACACAACGGTTGGCTAGATATAATGATGGTAACGTGGCCCCTTTGGCTGGAAAGAAAGGGAGCGGTTTTTCGATTAATTATAGTAATCGGAAGTGTCGATCCCGTAAGCAATAACGGAGGCTCGTTCTATTCCAAGCATCTCGCTGCAGACAATTCACGCTCGTCAGCGAGCCAGCGAGCCGCGAACGCAAGCGCGCACAAACTACGATACGCTTCGGTAACCTGTTAAAGCAATCAAGGCAATGCACCGTAAAGCACAGCTTTCAGCAGAGAGCAGTTTAAGCTTTTAGTTCCGCCGCCGAGCGTTACCAGCAAACTCAGCCCAGCCCAGCGCACGTGAGGAGCACCCCGAGTCGTCCAGGCTTGCGGGTGCGCTTGCGCCACGTGGGGAGCTCTCAAAAAAATATCGAGAAAAAAGACCGAGAGAAAATACCGAACGCACGTGAGCGTGCGTCTCGTGAGGAGCACGGGGTGACGGCCAGCTCTACATTCGAGAACACCCTGCCCAGCGTTCGTGGCGTGATCTCCCGCGTGCTCTTCTGCTCGCCAGTTCAAGTGCGTTCGCGGCTGAAGTGGGCAACACAGACGCCGAGTTCGCGAAGCCGGTTGCCGCGGGTGCCAGCGCGGTCCACTTTGTGAGAGATGTGAAAGGATGAGGACTAAACAATCCGGGCCTGTCAGTCATGGAGAACTTTCAGCGGCGAGTTCGCAAATCCGTGCGAGGTGCAACACCCGGGTGTCTTTGACGGAGGGAGAGGCAACGTTGCTACAGCGACGTCGAGTCCACTCCGGCGTGCAGTCACACGAGGGCAGCGGCGAGAGATGGCGCCAGCGTGTTCAGTCGCATTTTGGGCCACCGCAGGTGCCATCCGGTTTACAGCGCGTTCCGCCGCGTTCGCGGCTCGGCCGGCTCGGCGGCGTGGAACATGCGTGGAATCACTACTGCCGGTAGTGCCGGTTCTCAGGTCGCCGGCCCGGCGGCCCGCACCGCGTGATGTCCTGCCCGCCCGCTGCATGCATACCATTGTGCGCTGGGACGCAGACACGCGGCCCTTTCCGTAAGGCGCCGATATCAGTTCGCGTATCCGCTCTCCTCGCACGGGCAATTAGAAAAAGCTTCGATCTACTGGTGGTAGCGCCATTTCACGAAACACCTGGCAGTGTCATTGTAAGTGCACATTACGACGGCGTGGTGAGGGGGTCGAGTTGTGGAAGGGAAGGGGCACAGAAAACATAGCGCAGTAACAACAGAGGATGACGCGGGGACGGAACTGGCGCCAACTTTCAACAAATTGTTTACTGTAGAGTAAAAAAAAAAAAAGAATACTCCGTAAATTGAGACTACCACCAAATAAGAAAGTACACAAGGACAGGCGCAGCCTGTCCTTGTATACTGTTTTTTGTGTGTGTGTGTGTGTGGGGTCGTCTTTTGGCCTTTTCCTTTTTGTGGCCGCCTCTTTGTGGTCGTCTTGTGTACTTATTACTTTACATTAAAGATGCACCGATTCGCACACCAACACGTGCTTTCAAAAATTGTTTGTTGCAGAACCAGCACGTAAAAACGCATTTAGCTCGCAAGAGGAGAGAAGGAAAGTAAAAGATCAAAACGAAAATCGAAAGACGAAGAACTGCCACGAACCACCTACGCCAAGAAATCAAGCTGTACCTTGAATAAAGCCACCGGCGGTCTGCTGACACAATATTCTCAGCCTCCATCGTTTAGCTGACCTAGACTTAGGTAGGGGACTGGACAATAAATGTTTTTTTTCTCTCTCACACACACAATTTCTGACACAATACTGACTTGACTGGTTGTGGGGTTTAACGCGCCGACGCTTCACGGGCGATGAGGCGCGCCTTAGTGGAGTGCTCCGGATTAGTTTCGACCCCCTGGAGATCTTTAACATGCGCCGAATTCTCGACCACACGGGCGTTTTTCCTTTTCGCCTCCATCAGAAAAGCCACCGCCGCGGCCGGGAATCGAACCCGTGTCCTCGTGCACAGCAGCGCAACGCCTTAGCCACTGAGTCATCGCGGCGGGCCTGACGCAATAGTGCCACAATTTCTTGGCGTAGGCCAAGAAATTTTTTCACATGGTGGTTTTTCTTCATCTTTTTGTTTTTTCTTTTTGATTTTTTCCTTTCCTTCTCTCGCCCTGCGAGCCAGATGGGTTTACGCGCTGGTCCTGCAATAAACCGTTTGTTGAAAGTTAGCCCTTGTCCCGTCCTCGCTTTGTCCTCTGTTGTAATGCGCTATGTTTTCTGTGTGACTGGGAAACAACACGCCTAAACCTTTTCTCTTACGAAGAAGGAAAGGGTTCAAGTAAATTCAGATCGTCAACCCGAATCAGTCCCATAACAGGTATCGCGTCGCTAGCGCAGACCCCAACGCATCAAATGATCCCCTTTTTGCCGAGCAGTAGGCGGGTACACGTTATACCATACTGCAGTGGTTTTCAACCATGAGTATGCCTGGGACCTGTTCCGGCCCGGCAAAAGTGGCAGGGGAACCCACTATAAACGATGTTGATTCTTGTTTAAACCTCAGACAATTTGCGCTTTCAGTTACAGTCTCCCACATACTTACTCAATTCTCCACCCCCCCCCCCCCCCCCCCCCACACACACTTTTTTTTTCTCTGTCTAACTTTTATGCTGATGCGATTTACAGTGTCAAGCAATTTGCTCTTTCAGCTAACACCCACTAGATGATCCAAACCTAACCTAAATGCAGATTTTTAGGTCTGGCTTTTTTGCATAGCAGGCGTGTTGTGCAAAAAGCCAACCCTAGAACACGTGCTACGCGGAGAAATTAAACGTACAAGTAATGCGCCTTTTTCGCATACTCAGCAAAGCTTTAAAAAAATAAAGGAAAAGTATTGGGGTAACAGTTTCCGGGAGGGTTTTGCGGACCCTTGAAATGCCCTCACGGATCGCATAGGGAACGCGGACACCCTTTCGGCAACCATTGCCATACTGGAGTCCATGGCGGTGCACCATCGACTTTGCGATTGACTGCGCCCTCCGTTTTAATTTCTCGATTTATCCCCTCTATTTCCTCAACGCACCCTTTTCCCCGAAACACGTTTGGAAGGTCATTAATGAGCACAAATAAAATATCAGGGTTAAACCACATATCCCGTAGGAGCGATGGCACACGTCAAGTCTCGCAAATTTGGACAGTGTGCATATGTCTCGTGTTAGTGTCAGGAAATGTTCAGGGGTTAAGAACAGTGGTTTCAGTGGGGAACACGTTTACGACATAAGGATGTTCCCTGTGACGTCATGTGACTTATGCGTTCCCGAAGTATTGAAACTGCATTACAGTGAATATCTCCTTTGGAAATACTCAACGCTCTGATTTTTTCAGTGCTAAATGGATCACTAAAAACGATTTTTTTTTCGCGCTGTTATAAAGCCGATGCTTTGTGTTGTTCGAAAGCGTGGAATTGTGTTCCCGGAAACTTCCGCAGCTGGTGATGTTCCAGAATATCTGAAAACGTACGTTGAAATGTTACGAGGCATGACTGGTCACAATATAGTTATTCTACAACAATACTAACCTTTAAAAAAATTACAGAAGGCTACACCCTATTTCGCGTTTTTAAGGTATTTCTTAACCAACATGTTGTGATAACACAGACAGCCTTGAAAGTGCGAGTAAATAAGGATATTTTACCACCGAAATTACAATCCCGAGGGGAGGGAGCCCAACCGCCCCATTTCGCATTCGTTTGGAGAGTGGTACCCCCTTCGGCACATTGCATACGAATGTGCCGAGTCGTTCTTGTTACTTTCCCTAGGCGACACTTACCCGTCATGTTCGGTTAACTTCCTCACAAAGCACTTCGTTTTTAACTTACCTGCTCCGACCTCAAAACGCTAATCACTGCCCTTATATTTACCCCAGAGATTTTCCTTACAAATGATAAATATATCTGCCGTGTACACCTCTAATGACGTTTTCGATTTTTCTATTCCTTTTTTTTTTCCTCCATTTCTCCACTTGTGTCTGCTTTGCCTCTTCTTTGGTTATTTTGGCTGTCTTACATCTACACATTTAATCGTCAGTCTTGCAGTATTTTCTATCCGATGGGTGTCTGCGCTTTTTGTGTATAGGCACCTAAACACTGGAGCTATTCCCTTACGCAGAACCATTATTCTTAACCTCTCCACAAAACATATTTTTGAGCTTCTCTAACTTCTATCGATGCCCAAGCCATGTCTCCCGACACTGCTTCGGTAGTTCTTTTGCTGTGTGCGCTTAAAGCCAAGCGGCCTACCGTTCTGAGGATTACTTCTAGGCGTGATAGCGCGTCTGATTTTCAATAAAGTATTGGCGGTGAGATGTTTGAGTGGCGCCCCCTGGCTCTGACGTCGGCTTAGGGATTCGCGCCGCTGTCGTCTGCTACACACCGCTCGTGAGGGGCAGCAGTGCCTGTGCTAGAAATCGCCCGCTTTGCATTTTTAGTGCATTAAAAAGCGTACTTCTAGTAATTCAGTTATTTTTCCCAACTTCTGACACATCTAAATAATTTCTAGCTGTACCTCCCCCAAGTTTGCAACACGCAAGGAGATAGAGAACAACTTTTTTCAGAGCATCGGTCAGAAGATCGTGTATAGCTCGCCCTTTCTAGCTTATTCGCGAAGATCAGCGCTCAGAGCTCCTCGATAAGTATTCGAAATGCGTAAGCTTCCCTGCAGTATTTTTGAGATGCTCTTATGATGACTCAACAGTCTAGTGCTACGTACCAGGCAGCGGGCCCCTACACGCGCATTGCACAGCAGGAAATAAAACGGATGTCTTCTATTTCTTTCGTTGTTGTTGACTTGTATCAGATTAATGTTTTTTTCTTCTTTTTGTGCCAAACGCACTAATTTTTCACCATTGGAGGCTCACAAATATATAGTGTGGATATTTTCTTCAGGTTCCCTTCCTCACAAATTGGCTTTCGTTACGGCTGCGTGCAATAAGGTGCATATCCGCAGCGTGCGTTGTTTATTCACATGTAAATACAATGAGAACATTTGTGCTACGCCACCGCGATCGTGCCCCAGACAACGTTGTCCAGAGTACTCGAAGGCAACTTTTGTGCTCCGAATTTCTATCGTAACCATTGCTATCATAACGACCTGACTCTCAACCCGAACAATGATAACATGATTACGGTGTTCAAGGCATGATATACTCGCTAACTAACGCAATAAATTGTATACATGCAGATATTACAAGAATCGAAGCTGATATTGAATATTTCCAAGCAGCTCTTCATTGGTTTCCGACCCTTCGAGGCGCAAAGAACAAATCCTATTCTATTCAGGATGGCGTTCTATGAATTGAAGAAAATTAATCTTACTCTCTAGTCCTGGACTGAGGACCCGGGCCACTAACCAGCTCGATTTCATTGTTAAATAAAGTTTTCTCCTCCTCCTCCTACTCCTTCACCTTCTCCTCTTGAGTACAGTTTTCCTATAACGCATGTCCGAATATAGGGAAGACATATAGCTGTGGGAAATGTAACGAAATGTCCCTCCAGGTCTGAACAACCATATTGTTATTTTATATTTACCGTAGACGTGACTAATTTTGCTCAATAAACCTCCATACTGGCTAGAAGCCATAAAACCAGCCTATACACAGAGTGGGTTATTTGGAACTCAGGTGACAGTTATTGCAGCCCATAGTGCATGTCGGCATACTGTCATGTCATGACAACGTAAAGCGATGTGGTACAATACTTTCGAGCGTTCGGCAAGGTTGCAAAAACTGTTTTACCTTGCATATGATTACCGGGAATCGTAATGCCTTCTGTCAAAGCCGACAGCCCTGAAGGCTTTCAATTTGTTTTGGTCTTGTATTTTCGCTGTTGTCGCTTACTAGCAGCTGGCTATTCCCTTTGGTCGAAAGATTACTTAATACAAACGCTGACGCCTATAGCTCCGAATCTTCGCTCTCCGCACAGGACCGGCTTCGCAAGGAATGGGGCGACACCGGTAGTGTTTCTTCCATAGCAGTATTGAAAACAATACTTTAACTCACATCTTAAGCTAGTGTATGCGATTTTAAGCCTATTATTATCACAAAAAGTTACGCACACGCAAATTCTGGCGCGCACAACCATCAGACGTCGACCGAGCGCTAAGAAACAGCAGGGAGAGCGAGCCTGGGTGAAGCAGACGACAAATGCGAGAATCCCTAAGCTGACGTCACGGAGGCGCGCTTCGCAGCGCCGCCAGTGTTCGCGCTCACCGCCAATAGCGTTCGCAAATCTCAGACACGGAGCCATTGCTCGATCCTTTCTAGATTCCTTTCGAATTTGTTATACCCCACAGACCTCTATACTTTATTAAAGCTGTGTTTCGCTTTCCTTTTTATTTAAGTTGCTCCTCGTGAGTGCATAGGTAATTTTCTCTTGGTTTATCTACGTTCCCAAATATTTGTTATCCTTGACTCCTGGTATTTCGCGATGCTAGACTGGCACTGCGTCAGTGCTAATGCCATTAAAGACATTGTTATCGACTCTTCAGTGTCAAAATTTCACCCGACGTCTGCAGCTTCCTGGCCACAAATATTTATGATCAGTTAACACATCTCTCTGGTTATCAGCCAGAACAACGACGTCGTCTGCGCATAGAAATACCAAAATACGCTGTTTTATCACTGTGCCTCACCATATGTGCGTCACGTTGAACCCTCACTGACTTTCTTCCAGTTTCATAACGTATAAACCGAACTGAACTGACAGATCATCCCTGCTCGGTGGCTATTAATCTGTCGTCTGCATGTCTGCCCTTCCCATGTAAGTGCGCCCTATTAATTTGATAAATTACCTGAGGAACTGTATTACTTCGCCGTCTAGGCCTTCGAGTTTCAGCACGCCCAACAACAATTCTCTGCTTACGTCGTCATACGCCCCATTAACGACCATGAATGTTACTCATAGTGGTCTGTCCTCAGCCTTCGAAATTTCAGTGCACTGTGTTAGCACAAACAAATTATCATCCAAGCGCTTATCTCGTCTCAATCCGTTCTGAAGTTCCGCGATGATTTGATTTTTCTTACATCCATGCTGGAATTTTTTTTTTATTTTATAGCAGCCCTGATGTTACTACGAATGATCTGTACGCATCAATATGTACTGGCTTCATTGCCTTTGCCTTCATACATTAAATGAATCCTACTCTGTAGCCGATTCTCCCGCGTTCGTCTAGCTCGTGTCACATTACCGAGTGCCATAATCAATGATGCCTTATTTTTTGCTGGAGCCATTTTATCAGTTGCATCGTTATTCCGCCCGGACCAAATGCTGTTTTGTGGGTATACCTTTTCCTCTTTACAGCGCACGGTACAGTTGGTTCTCTTGCAGTACACTTAAGCCGTGCGAGAAAGGCCGACGCACGTGAAGCGCATCAGAACCGTCGCAACGGGTCGTTCCCTGCTCAATTCGCCGTGGGCTTCTATTCATTGCTGAGTATAGCACTACTCTATACGATACAATATGATTGTTAATTTACGATCGACGACGCCATCGGTGTGGCGGATGAGGCGTCCGATACAGAGGGCGCTTGCAATGTCGCGCTCCTGACAGGTCTTACTGCAAGAAAGCTGTGGATTCTCTCGCTGTTCTGGTACGATTACTCTATGATGCTCCACGTAATACTCTTGCTCTTCACGGATTGTAGCACGTCAGAAAACTCGTTCTTTCCTCCCAGCTATCCGTTAATAGACAAACAAACTAGCATTACCGACTTCTTCACAAAGTAAAGGTACGCATAAAAGAATTGTAAGTGGGCGTTGTTGCCGTTCATTCGATAATTCGATATTCTGATAATTCGTATACATTTTGTCTGCTCTTTAGATACCCGAACTAACGGGTTTTCACTCTACAGTAAAACCCCGTTAATCTGGCCTCCGTTAATTCGAAATTCCGGCTAATTCTGCATTGTTCTACGGCTGAAAGTTCTCATTAATTCGGACAGATTCGGCCGCAATTCGGTAAACTTGGACTCCCCACAGAGTTAAGAAAGAGCAGCGCATTCCGCCACGGCTGTGCTTCAGCTAATTCGGATTTGCAGCATAAATCAAAGGCGCACCTAAAAAAAAACTTCCAGATTATAACGGGATATGAACCAGCTTGTGTACATCTCGGAGGCACAAAAAAGAAACGCATGGCACTGGCACACAACCAAGTGAAAGGGAGAATGCCCATCGCTGTGATCATAAGTCTAGCCGACAACCACAACGACCACAGATTTGCCTGTTTTTTTTTCCCCCTTTTTTTTGTGTCAAACACTTTTGTGTCATTGACTTTTTCTGTCATTGACTTTGACTTTTGTTTTAAATAAAAGTTTGGTGATTTTAAAGTATTTTTCACTTATTATGTCCCTACTCGCGATAATTCGGACACTCGGTTAATTCGGACATTCTTCCGGTCTGGTGAAATCCGAATTAATGGGGTGTTGCTGTGTGCGAACCACCGCTACTAATGCTATTCGCTACCGCAGTTGCTACCTCTACTACTAATCATACCGTAACCATACTGTAATTGCTGCTGCTACAAATACTAATATTTCTATTCCTACTACTGCTATTACAATAACAACGACTAGAACCGCGGTTACGATTGCTACTACTACTAATGCGTACTTTCACTCCTAAAGCCCCTACGAGTACTGCTACTGGACAACCATGATGGCCGAGAGTACGACGGAAGACTTAACTGGAACCATCTGGGACGATATCGTCAGTCACTCGTGGATTGTACCATCATTAGTGCCAACTTAGTCGTGACTCATCATTTTTCCGCTCCAAGTGCACGAGTGATAAATGCTTCGAATGAAACTAAAACACTCAAGAGCAACGTCAGGACTGCGTAAGGGCTTCTGGACGGAAGTGTTACGCGCCGTGAGGAAAGCGGAACGTCCTTTGGTTCTGCGAAGGCATTTCAGGGGCCCGCAAAGCCCTCCCCGAAGCTGTTACCCGCTTTCTTTTCTCCTTTTCGCGAACGCTTGCTGGCCAATGCAAAAATGAGGTGCTCCACTGCGTGACGTGTGCGTTGAACTTCTCCGGATAGCGCATGTCTTAAGGTTGGCTTCTTGCACAACACGCCAGCTATGCAGAAAAGCTAGACGGGCAGCCGGCTGCAGATAGGTTTGGTTGCTGTTATCTGCTAGAGCAAATTACTTTACAATGTGACACGTATCAGAATATATATATAGAGAGAATAACTTTATTGAAGACCGGCGAGGTAAGCCGAGCCGTCGCGCGGGCTTGCTACGCTAGATGGTAGAAGAAAAGTAAAAAGAAAACAAAAAAGGAATAGAAAAATGAAAAGGTCATTTGATGCGCCGAATATTTTGAATCACAAAACTCTGTCCAGTTCTGTGCTCCGAAGAAACTCCAAGAAAGCTTTCATTGCGCGTGTAGCCTGACTGGGACCCGACGGGTTGGTGCACGAAAGCCCACGATTTCAAAAGCCCTGTCTCATTTGCCCCGCGCCGGAAGCACCGCGCTTTTTGCCCCGTTCTCGAAAGCCCCATTCCCGTAAGCCCCGGACACATTTTCCCCGCCTCTTTTGCCCCGTATGATTTGCCCCGCGGCGGGAAACCTCGCTTGTTTTGCTCCGTTGTCGAAGCCCCGTACTCATAAGCCCCTGAAACATTTGCCTCGTGCCGGTAGCCCCGCGTTCATAATCTAAGCCCTCGGGTTTTTATGTTTGTTCGTTTTTTTCTTCGTAATTTTAGTGCGTCATACGAAACGATACGTAAAGACGGGAGAAGAAAACTAAAGGAACGAGAACTTGTACGACAACATTGTTAATTAAATTGATAATTGCCAGACACGAACTCATATAGGACGAAAACATTCAGCACTAGACGATCCAGCAATTTCGCTCAATGTTGTCGTATATGTTGGCATGGCATACTTGTAGCAATGTATGAAGAGCGCATCCTGCCCTTTTTGGGTCTGAATAACCAACATGGAAACTTTTGGTGCTGCATTGGTGCTGAATGTTGCATTTGGTGCTGAATGTTGCGCTCACTTGACGAGGCTGTGGCCCGGCCGAGATGGTCCCCCCAGATACTTCGGAAGGTCACTGGGCTTCACCACGGACGCGGGCATATAGCGCAGTTTACTGCGTGTTTGTCACTACCGCAGCAGGGGGCTTCAAATCCACCCTACTTAGACCACGTATAAAATTAGCGCTGCAACGGATGAAAGGCATGCTAATACAGTGCTAGTTCAACAGGGGAATGGTGGGGGGGAGGGCGAGGTGTGACATTTAGATAACCACTCGATTAAAGCGATTTAAAAGACAGCTTTCTTCCCTCCTCCCCCTTCTAAGCTAGGCCTGCTCCCTCTCGCTCTTTCTTGAGATGGTCGTCGAACAATGTCCTACCATTTGTACGGCATTTAGGCACCAAAAAATGACGTTTCTTCATGACGCCAGGGCAGAAAAATTCGGGGCAAATGGCACGGGGCGAATGACACGGGGGTTTATGGCGCGGGGCTATCGCTCATGATTTGATCCTGAGTGCACCTCAGAATTCCAAACATGGGCTCAGCAAGCTCGAGGAAGTCATTCTACATAGGCTGCGCTTGAATGTGGCTTACACGCGATATCACCTGTACAAAATTCACCGGGCATGCATCTTCACCTTTTTGTTCCACATGTGACTCAATGGAAGGCATTCATCACGTTACGTGCGTGTGTCCAAAGTACACCGCGTATCTGAATAGAGGTCAGACAAAAAAATTGGCATTGAGTAAGTATGTGAGCGACTTTAGCTGAAAGTACAAATTGTTTGACATTGTGACACAAATTAACATCGTTTATCACGGAAAAACAGTAGATTGGACGATTTTTTACCAGTGCAAGACGACGAAACACAGGAAGAAGGGTACAAACAGACACAGCGCTGACTCACAACTACAATTTTCAACTGAACAGAGTGCCTTTTTATGGCACCCATCTAACGAAAACGAAATAAAAGAAAGCAGCAGCTACGGACGATTACAAAAAAAATGTGTACAAAAGGGCTGTATCCCCATATCCCCACGCCCACAAGCCGTGCAGGATTGCTGTTCAAGGATAAAACAGATTGGAAACTGGTTCTAACCTTGAAGCCCCAGATTAATTCTGACCACCTGGGGATCTTTAACGTAAACGCTGAAATATTTAAGCAAGGGCGTTTTCGTTTCCCGTCCTCATAAGAGAATAGGCCGCAGAGATAGAACCCGCGTCCTTCGGCTTACACAACTGCGGCGGCTCAAATGATGAACTGCGGTTACATTTTCTGTCTTGGTTTGGAGGTACTGCCCAGCGTTAATCTTTTGAGCGAAAGTTCTGCTTGCCAAAGAGGTTAATTTTGCCTTCAGCTTTTTTTTTTACAGGGCATTCACACCCCCTCTGATAATAAAGGAATTCCTCCTCCTCCTCCTCTTCGTGGTCGGACCTCATTTGGTCAATAGCAAACTTTTAGGGAGAAATCTGGTTTATCTGGATTTTTACAAATATCCTGGCCCGTGCCATACAGTCATTGCAATAATGCAGGTCTATATGCACCCGTAAAACATACCTTGCGCAGAACCGCGTTCCTTTTTTTCCTTCCCTAAAAAAAATCATCTGTCATGCACAGACCGCTGTATGGACAACTTTTTCCTACAGCGGACACAGCGCCACAACAGTAAACGTAATTTCATCGCGAAAAAAAAAAAGGGGGGGAGCACGTTGCACGGTTTAACGTGAACGTTTTCTCACACGTTAACCACGGGCTATTTGTTGCGGGGCCATTTTTTTCCTACTTTGGAGTTGGTATCACCTGTACCGGGACCTTTTTTTTTCCTACGTGAAATTATTCCAAAGCCCGGTTCATATCAGAAAAACGGCGCCTCATTCCAGTTCCCACATTTCATTCCTCTCCTCCAGCTGGACGGACACAAAAATTAGTGGAAATACCCCGCTCCGCACTTTATGCACGGGTGTAGGAAAAAATGGTTGCGTAGCAAATTTGCTCAGGTAACATTTTTTTCCGCGACCGCTTTATGCATACGTAGCATTCTGTGTTTTAGAGCACGTTGCTGGCTGGAACTCGGGTTGACATACAAGCAATTTACAGAACTTGATATTACACTTGTCCCGGAAACGGAAAAAATGGTCCCGGAAAAAATGGTCCCAGAAAAAATGGTCCCAGAAAAAATGGTCCCAGTGACCATCTAGGAAAAAATGGTCCCATGCTCCAGTCGACGTGTTTCTCTTCAAGTTAGTCAGATCTGAACTCACTTGTCCACTAAGAAGGATAGATAATAGTGACAAGTTTTATTATAGCCTAACGCAAAGAGTAAGCATACAAGTTTTAAAACGACCTATGTGGCGCCTGCTAAGTGCTAACCCAGGAAAGCGCGCAATTCGAAAAAAAAAAGTTAACGGGTATGAAACCAGTTCTCCTGTGAGTTTCCGGAGCGAAGTTGCAGCCTTGTTTGCCTGATAGCCAAAAAGTAAAATTACTTCGTTTCATTACCCGTAGTAACCCATATCGTAAGCTAAATGTCGGTTTTGAAACACTCGTATTACTGCGGCACGCCACCCTGGCGGCGACGGACGTCATTTCAAGGCGGTCTGCAAAGCTCCCGGCGCCGTGTATTCTGGCGTTGATGGCTCCGTTGCTCACTGCAACCTCGCTCAACAACGGCATCTCAGGCAATCAGTTTATGACAACCACCCACACCTGCTTCGCATCCTTTAAAACGTTCATCGCACGTCTTCCAATCGTTTTATTGTTATTGGCGCTTCTCCAAGCGCATCAATTTCACTCGGGCGAACAATCAGCGTCCTTTGTGTTAGCTCACACTCATTGCGTCGTTTAGGCGCGCATCTATCTCAATACATCCCATCCCCGTTACAAGGCCCGTATACGAGTGGCGGCGCACCTGCACCGAGGAGCTTCGACGCTCAAAGCGGCCCGCTCTCAGAAGCCCATCAAATGTTGCCCGTCTTGGGCTGCGGTATGGCGGCGACGCGTTCCGCTCTCGCCTTCCGAGGAGTCGTCGGCCGGCGGCTGCTGCATTGCCGATGGCGAATTCGTCGCGCTGACAGGTACAGAAATAAACGTTTGTGTACTGCCGGTCGTAAAAATAAAACGCCGTGGTCATTGGCGGCGTCGAGTAGCGCTGAGAGGAGAAACGAGCAAACAAGACGATCGCGTCTCTCTTTTCCCGCGCTGGCGGGAAACGTACTATCCTTCAGAAGAAAAGTGAACATACTACGCACGGTGGCGTTGCGGCTTCGCTTTCGTTGTTTCTTTAATTTCCCGCGCCGCTCCCAGTCGCCGCACCCGCTTTCTGTTCAGCTGCGCCGCCAGTGCCACTTGCCCACACCACCCGTCCGCGGAATGCTTCTTTTGGTTTTTCCTTCTCCGCTTTGGTTTTTCGCGCTCTCGGCAGCGTCGTCACCCCCTTCTCCTCCAAGGTCAGGTCGCCGGAGGCCTTCGCAGCCCCCTCTTTCTACGAAAAGCGCCGGATTTGCGAGCGCTTCCACGGCAGGCAGCGTGTTTTTTTCTTTACTTTTCGGCATTCTCCCCTTCTGGTCGCAAAACTGCAGTCGACTTTGCAGCCAACGCGCGCTTTTTCTGAAGGATTCCTTCTCCCCGTTCCAGCCACCTCGCTCTCCGGACCGAGCGAACAAACTTGCGACCCGCTCAGCGTCATCGGCTCCGCCGGCGCCATTTTTGCGCGCTTTGTGCGCGCTACTTTGAGCCGCCCATTTTGCATTGCCTCTCTCACCTTCCCTTCGCTGGCGTCCTCTCTGGCGTTTGATTGTTGTTTGTCCCGTTTCGTTTCGCCCGCTGGCTGCCGTAACCTTACCTTAGCCTCCTCCGCCGGCGACGCTAGCGACGTTTCCCGCCAATTTTTCGTCTGCTGGTCGTTCTTTGTCGTCTGCTACATTTTTCCAGTTTTCCTCGGCGTCGTCTGCTACGCTCCACCTGTCCGACGGTGTGGAGAGGGCCCTCATGAGGGGCTACTTCCTCTTCATTTTTTTGTCTTCTCTTGGAGCTTTTCATTCGGGGGGGTGTGCCCGCTGGTGGTATTTATTTCCATTCGTGGAAAAGTAAGAGAGAGCTAGCCTCGTGTAAGGGGAGGCGGGGGGCGACTTTCTTACTGCTCGCAGCGAACCCCCCCCCCCCCCCCCCCCCCTGATTTCTTTGTGCTTGGTTGACCCCCTCCTTGCACCTCACGACTTTTTCGTTACTCTCGCCTCCAAGGGACAGACGCGCATCCCCGAACAAAAGAAGAAAATGCTGGGGTCGGGGCAAATACTCTCCCACAAAAGATGGTAGCCTTCCTCCCCGGCGAATTTCGAGGGCCTTTGCGGAGCCGCGTTTTTCGGAGGAACGTTCTTCTCATTGCAGCGGCGTGCCTTTCGCCTGCGCCCAAAGTCCATTGTGGTCGTTCCCGCCGCCCCAACCCTCGCGGCTTCCACAATCGGACCGAATCGGAGACTCGCCGAGGCGAGCCAAGGCCGATGTCGAGGCCGCTGCTGTGTTCGCCAGAGCCAGCGTAGGGCACCGCGCCAGGCGGGGAAGCCGAATTTGTTCAGCGAGCTGAAACGTCGTCTTATGTAAATGTTCCCGCGCGTTTATTGGAACTGTCGACGGGCGTCTCATCCAATGTATTTTAATTACTGTTTTTGTGTTCTACGAAAGCATATACGTTGCTTTTTAAACAAATAATCACGATAGTGGGAAACAAAATACTGCCAGTAGATATTCGGAGGGGCACGGAAAGGTGGTGTCGTCTGGGAAGGTCGTAACTACCCGCCTGAGTGCAGCTCGGTATTTTCGTATTTTACAAAGTAAATTCATGCATGTTAATTATGAATTAACTGAGTTCAAAGAATTTACGAAGTATTTCTGCTTTCCGTAGGAAAAGATTTGTACACCACACAAGAGTGGGGTTTGCTTGATACCTACTCCGCATGCTGGTCGCGGTAGTCTGTGGCGAAGAGAAGTATTTGGTGTCATCAATTTCATCGGCGTCCGCGTACTGTTTGATCCCTGTGTCAGCTCATAACATGAGGAGGAGGCAGGGATAACACTTGCCGTTTCAGTTGAAATGTTACAGCGCATAAATAACTCAGGAGGTCCCATAGTCATAGACCGCTTATGGTCAAGAGATCCAAACAGTCAAAAGGTCCAAAGAGTCAAAAGATCCAATAATCACGTGACAGCCGAGTCAAAAGATCCAACGGGTCAAAAGGTCCAAAGAGTCAGAAGATCCAACTAGTCAAAAGGTCGAAAGCGAGTCAAAAGATCCAACGAGTCAGGAGATCCAACGGGTCAAAAGGTCCAATAAATCCGAAACCGCGTCAGAAGGTCCAACGAATTATCATAGACTGAGGAGTGACCTCCTACCAACAAGTACAAACGAAAAGTACACCTAATGCGGTTAACAGAAGTAACAATCCTAAAAAACACAAAGAACATGATTACACAATCAAGCCAAATATTGTTACTAAAAATCAAAAGTATCATACAAAAAGGTAATTAAAGGGGGATATTCATCCACATACCACATATACAAGTACATAATAACAATCGCTTTGCCAAAGTGATCCGGCGAAGCTGCCTCTTAAAAAAATGCATTGAAGGAGATGATTTAATGGTTGGGGGTATTCAATTCCAGAATGAAGTCGCCAAAAAGTTAGTAGTTAGTTTGCCGTAGTTAGTCCTAGATTTTGGTAAAAGATAGTTGTGGTGTGAGAATTGAGTGGCATCAAAATGCGGGATTTGAACGTTCTATATTAACGAAATAGGTAAATTTCCTTGCCAAAATTTATAAGTTCGGATGCAAACAGAATATTTATTTAAATCACCAATTGACAAAATATTAAATCTGCGGAGTAATGTTAACGCATTACATGAAAAATGGCTGTAAGTGATTATTCTTAAAGCTTGGTTTTGTGTGTGCTGCAAAGGTGCCAAGTGATTTTTATATGTGTTGCCCCAAGAAGAAATGCAATATGAGATATGGTGTGAAGGAATGCATACTGAAGTGAGGCTAATACGCGTTCATTAAAATAGGGACGGACTCTAATTAGTATTCTCAGGCCATAGGGCGTTTTGCGGGTTAATAAATATATGTGATTGGTGAATTTCAAATGTCTGTCGATTCCAACGCCGAGAAATGCGGAATGGTCAGTACAATGAAGCAAATTCGGCCCGAGGCTTATGGAAGGCTTTCCCGGAACAGTTTTAAGCGGGGATGAAAAGATCACAGTGTGATTTAGTGCCATTAATATTCAGCATATTATCACAGCCCCATTTAACGACTTTAGCGACATCAGCATTGAGGTGAGATATTAGGGAATCCAAACATGTGTTAGAAGAATAAATTGTCGTGTCACCAGCATACAAAATACAACTAGAATGTTTCATTTGGTCTGTAAGGTCATTAATCTATAGAAGAAATAAAATGGGTCCCAAAATTGAACCTTCTGGTACTTCAATGTTGGTTAGTCTAGTACAAGAAGGAGTATCAGAAATAGGGACCACGTGCTTTCGATAACGTAAGTAATTGCGTATTAAGGAAAGCGCTGGTCCACATACATCTATCGCATTTAATTTAGCAGAAAGTATGTCGTGATTTAAATAATTGAATGCTTTAGAAAAATCAATAAACAGGGCACCGGCGAATTTACCTTCGTCAATGGCTGTTTTAAGATGATCAGTTATAGCAATGAGAGCAAATTCAGCAGAGTAACCACGTCGAAAGCCAAATTGATTAGATGACAGAATACTAAATTTTGAGGAATAGCAGGTTAAACGACTAACAAACAGCTTTTCAATCAATTTGCTGAAGAACGACAAAATAGCAATGGGGCGATAGTTTAATAACGAAGACTTGTTGGGATAACACTTGTTGTCGCACTAGTGGAAGTGCCTCCTCAACAGCCTCTTCGGACCTGACTTTTCTTTTCAACATTATTAATTCAATATTTGACTGCCCTTGTCTTGTGAGCCCAGTTCATCTGCCAGGGCGAAGCAGACCGCATGGCTGCTTTCATCTATAGATAGAACACTGACCCTGGCACCAGCTAGCCGATGCCAACACGCGTTTAACAGCCTGTTTTAACATTCCCGATATTTCTTGGGATCCCACTGTTTAACTTAAGCGCTCTTTTAAAAATATGATTTTTTGATTACTCATGTCTTGGAGTGGTCGCACCTGCACCTATCCCTCTGTTCTTGTGCGTCTTACACCAAAATGACCACATTGCTCACGCTTGCATATATTAACTTACGCATACGCCCCACACAACCTGCGAGCGTTGTTCAGAGATCTTTTTGTTGCCTTATTTGTTCACATTCTACTTTTTTTACATGTCTACACATTCATTTTCACCCATTTCTGGCTTACTACCCTTCTTTGTATGTTGTCGGCTTTTATGCTTCATATTCCTCATGTACACAGGGCATCACCCGAGAAGGAAGGCCCAGCCCTGTTGGTGAGCACTTATAATAAATAAATAAATAAATAAATAAATAAATAAATAAATAAATAAATAAATAAATAAATAAATAAATAAATAAATCGTATTGCTATTTGAGGATTAAGTTGGGCTCTTCTAAGTTGTTAATTGCTGTGTGTGAAGGAAGAAGTCCAGATAAAGTTAGCAAAACGGTGATGGCTAACGAGATCTGTGTTTGATTGAGTAGTCGTAAATGATTTCCATATTTAATGAAGTCTAATACTTTAGCTATTCACAGTCTTCCAAAAATAAGCCAGATACGGGTTGCCAGGGGAGAGCAGATCAGATGCAATGAATGCCCCGAGGAACATATTTGGTGTTTCGTTTATTTTGTCCACTTTTAGTGTTTTAAAATCCAACGTGATCGGAGGCTAAGAATAGTCGACGAAGAAACGGGTGGTGCCCGAAAGCCCACGGCAAGCCCACATACCCAAAATATACAGAAAACAGGAGAAGACGCATCATGTGAGCAGGTGCGACTCGAAAGCAGGTAGTGACATTTCGGTTACCTAATTGCTAGAGAGGTTGTTCCAATCGACAATGGTTCTTGTGAAGTATGAGTATTTGAAGCAGTTGTTGCGTGGATTGAGTGGTGTGACTGTTTGTACGTGTCGGCGTCTTGTATCGTAACCAGTTGGAAAGTGAATGATGTTGGAGGTGCCAACACCATACTGTCCAGTAACTATTTGATAGAAAAATTTAAGACGTAGGATTCGATTCTTTTCAGATACTGTGGGCAGGTTGCTCTTATGGAAAAGTGTAGTTAGCGATGTGCGCCCGTAAGAATTGTATATGAACCTTACCAATGTTTTCAAGGTTTTTTTAATATTTATTCGAATGTATGCATCCCAAATAATTGCCGCATACTCTAACATGGGACGAATAATTGTGTTGTAGGCTAGGAGGCGTACAGAGGGGGTTGAAAACTTTAAAGCACGTCTTAAAGCACGTTGTAAAGCACATATGCCAGGAAGTTAATGCTTTGCTCTGGTTCGCTTGCCTGTAGCTGGTGATTAAAGCGAGGAACTGATTTAGAGCATCAAATTGTTTTGATGGGTACAAATTTGTCTATCAGATCTGCAATTGTAATTTTACACAAGCTCCGGTTAGCCCTATAGCTCCTTATAAATAATCGTCTAGAAAAGCTTGTACTAGAACAATGGACCATTGCTGGCTAATAGTTTGCTGTATTGAAACCTTCGATTTGCGACTGAGTAAAAAGCTTTTTATTTGCTGGGAATGCCAATGTCCTCGTGATAGCTGAGTGATAGAATAAAAAACCATCAATATTAATCGCGCCTGAACAGAGATATATTTGTAGTTACGTCAAATACGTCATCCGAGGTTGTGGATGGTCATGTGTGTTCAGTAACCTATTGAAAAACGAGAAATCAAGGCAAGACTCGAGGAAAGCCCCAGCCTCAGGTTGTGCGTCGGCCACAGGTAACGTAGACCAATTGATGCCGGGAAAGTTAAAATCCCGTAACATGATTATCTCTAGACAATCGCGTTGACAGCATCAGCTTAACAATATACAAAACTCGACTGCAAAAAAAAAGAAAGAATCATGTGAACGCGACGATGAACAACATTACTTCTACTGCATTCCTTATGTGTTACACATGATCTAATCAAGTTACGTTTGTTTTTCTTTCAGAATGGACAAGATAAAATTCAGCAAGAATGGCTACAATTAAATTCCGTTGTGGCAGATTTGTGCCCACATGGCATAAATAAATATCAAAAGCGGCGTGGTGGCGTTGTGGCAAACGCCTCACGTAATCGATCCAGAAAGGAAGCAATTATTATAGCAGATAAAACAATCCGAAGGCGTCGCTCTAAGTTCAGACCACCATCGCTGCAAACCTGCGGGCGCCCGGCTTGCACAGGCCTCAATAAAAAAACGGGACAGGAACAAAAACGAAGGCAGCTTTCAAAAAAAAAAAATTAAAGCCACTCAACGTGAAAGCTGTCGGAAATGCAGAGTAGTGATTCGCCATAATTGGCTGTGGCGCCCTTATCCGCTCACTCCCACCACCCATCACGCTCTTCGCCTCCCTGTCTCACCTCTGTTTTGATGAATTTAATGGAGGTTTGTCCAATGCAATTCAAATTTCCCGCCTTCACAGTGCTCGCGCGCCCCATGCCTGGAACAGCGCGAGCGGGAGTTCTGTTCTTTTTTTTCGCTTGCTTTGATGTCGCGCGTGCCGGCGCTTTACTGCGCAGTTTGGAACGCGTCGTTTTTGGCGGCCACTTTTTTCGCTTACTATATATCGTAAAAACCGACAAAACTAGTGTTCTTAACTAAATTTGGACGTGGGGCCTGCCGGTTGTATACACAAATTTTGCCTCAAATGTACCTGCAGTTTTCTTTGCGCTAAACAACGGGGCGATATATGACAAGCGCCAGCGGTTCAGGAGTTTTGAATGGTTATGACTTTATTAAACGGGATCATGAACCGAAACCCTTCCCGTTCCACCGAGGTATAAGGGGTAAATTAAATACATTGAGAATGGATGTTTGGATTTAAAATTTAAAAAAATGTAAAAAGGTAATTAAACAAGATAATTACGCAGAAAATGACTCACTACAGAGAACAGATAAATACAAAAGATCTAAAAGTTATTATCGCATTATTTGCCGCTGGCTTTGTTTCTGCGTACGTGTGAAATTGTGACAAAATATTTGAGGGGTTAGTATTGTTGAATATTAGCGTTAATTAGTATTGTCATTTCTTCTTTGTATGTTTTATTAGCTCTGGTTTCCTTCTTACGAGATAATTTCTATGGATATCAAGAGGTTGTTCTCTGTGTTTGTTTGTTATTGGGCAGTCCTGTAAATAGCGGTCGAAACTGTCTGCTGGTAGGTTACATTTACATATGTTATTATTTGTAATGGCGAACCTATGAAAATAAAATGCCCAGTGATAAACTGTGACGTGTAATAGTTGGTCGAAAAGTGGTCCGTAATTTTGTGAATATTCTTTATCCATTGGAATGTGCAGCTTTCATTTCCTTCCTGTTGCATGACTATATAAACCGCTTGTTTTTCAAAGCCTCTGGGGGGCGCCGTTACGGTACGCCGTGGGGCTCTACTTGGGTCCGTTATCTCCCTGCGCCGCCTGATTCCGGCAGTCGCTTGACATTGTGACAGCGAGCGAGCTACGACCACAAGGCGGGAATTCAAAATCCGGTGAATAATCAGCAATGTGTGCAACCAGCAAACCTTTTCAGCACAAGACGTAGGAGTTGGCACAGAATTCGGGAAAAAGGTATGAGCGAATTTTATTTCTCTCGACCATGAACGTTGGTCGTCTATAAGAAAGAGTTTTGCGTCTCACACACGAGACGTACATGCAACCGTAGCCATAAATTTTGCCTTGGTTGAACGTGGTTAAGCCAAGTTGTCGAGCTCGCTTTTCGGGGCACAGCGCGGAGAGAATGCGCGCGCCCGGCAAGACAAACACAGACGCTGTTCGGCACAGTGCCCCTGTATACATATAGGGGAGAACATGCAGGGAACTTGGATGCAGCCAGTGTCTTCTTGCGTCATCATTTTCTGCTGGCATGCACCCTTACTCTTCCCCCTATTCGCGTCCCCGAACACCGAAAACGAGCGATTAGGCGCTTTCAGTGCGCAACCGCACGAAGTGCTGTCGCCCTATAATGCACCACACACCGAGGGCCCATGAAGTCGACTTCACCAGTGCATTGCTAGCACGCGGTGTCAAGGAATTTTGTGTTTCTTAATTGTTAATAATTATGGAGGTACCAATCATCTGCTTGTACTAGTGAACCGACGACATGCGTTAATTTTGCCAATTATGTATCCATATTTAAAATACAATTGCGTCACGCCGTCGAATGAACATATGTACAGTCGGTAAAACGCTTGTCTATAACAGCGATTTCAACTTCAACCAGCTACATCCGAAAACTGTCGAAACATACTCGTTCCAACCATGACGGAGGCAAAAGAGAAAGGGCTAAGACTTTAGAATTCCGCAGTAGTTTTATTCAAATCCCGCTCCGGCGGGGCAGGACAGGGCTGAGAGTACCAAAGCTGTGTTATAGACAAGCCTTTTACCGGCTGTACACTTATGAGCGCATCGCACTGTGTAACCCGTTTCAAAGTTTTTAATCTTTTTATTATTTCTCATAAACCACGAATGTTTCAGTATTAGCGCTGTTATGACGGTCACAGGTGTTAAATTAGTCCATCATGCCCTTATTTCGAAGTCACGCTGAAATGGCAACCCTTTGTCGGTGCACTGCACGGTAAAGAATAATGAAAAAATTCTTTTTCGAAACTGATTCACTAATAACCTATGGTGGCCTTTGAAGTTTGCTGTAGGTATAGATGATGGCAAGAGGGCGAAACCCGGCGATTTTTTATGATGATGAACCCGACAGTGAAGCAGGGCTTTCGGTCATCGCAACTGCTCCCTAGTTTAGGCTTCTCTGTATAAATGTAGCTCGTGGTTCACGTTTGGGAACTTCCAACGAGCGCCGAAAGAATTTATTCGCGTGTACGCTACCCTCGTCTCTCATAAGCAATGCTCAGTGTCCATCGCCTTTAACGAAAAAAAAAAAAATTGCCGTGGCTGAACACGCTTAAACCAAGTTTTTCGAGCGATAGCTGGGTTTTCGCACCGAGAGCGCGCAGTGAACGTGCGCGCAATTTCGCCGCAAGATAAAATACAGGCGCTGCTGTGCGCAGTCGGCGTTGTAGGCGCAGGCGCGAACGTAATTGGACGCTCTCACTGCGAAACCGCACGGGGCTCTTGTTTCACCGTGGCTGAACTATAATGTGAGGTTGACGCTACGAGGAATGGGGCGTTTTCTAAATCTGTACGTGGGGTAATAGAGCTTTCGCTCTAAAAAACGAATGAGGCTGGCGACGAACTTCTCGGAACTGTTGTTTCGGAATATCATTCACTGGAGTCCCATCTGCAGCCCCCGATATCTTAGTTTACGCGTGACCGTAGTGCCTTCACCTTGGAGATTCGAGTCGAGAGTGTGTGCGAGGCTGGGCGACAGTCAAGCAAGAGCGTTGTTAGGTAACGTCGTTCTGTCAGAGTGGGAAGCATCTCAATCAAAGTCATAGAGGGACAGAATGCCACGCGAGCAAGAAAACGCATTGCTGGGCAACGCCCAGGTTAGTCGGCGTGTGGCGCGGCGGGTGAGAACGTTCCGAAGCATGTCGTCTGCTGCCGCGCACAACCACGCTTCGCTCTCACCCCTCGAGCGCTACCACTAGCGTTCAGCTTGGTGAAACGGTTTTCAATTTCATGCGTCGGCGTGCATGCCCTAATTTTGACGATTCGCTCTGCGGGTGTATGAAGCTCGTCGATAGAACTTTGCACGGCGCCAGGAATGAGGTCAGCGGCGCTGTCACGACGGAATGCTGTGGGTAATTGTGCTGTCTTGAAGCTGGATAAGAAATATCAGGAACAATCCGGCACAGAAATAAGGTAAATAATTAGATAGACAAGATGACACAATAAATGAAAAATGACGGCAGAAACCTGAGAACGTATACGCTCGCCTTGAATGCGGGTACACTTTATGGGACAACACAGTATTTTTTTTTCTTTACAAAGATGCATCTGCGAGCAATCAGGCCATCAGTGTAGCTCTTACCAGCAGTGACCGTCTGTGGCAATCAGTTCACCACGCACCTGTGAGAACCGTTTGCGCGCAGCGCTGGTCGCTGTCGGCAGCGCCGCCGCCTTGAATCGCGCACGCGGAAGAGCGCTCACCGGGGCGGAACCGGAAAAGGGAAGCATGCCTCGCGCCGCGAGGAAAGCGTTTCTCGCCCCACTTCCGGCTCGGGTTGACCTTCCGCGCTGCTACGCAACCGGGATCAAACTAACCGGGCTGCATAGCCGTCTCCGGCGCATATTTTCCCGGCCCCCATCCGCGTTGACATAAAGGCGAAACGCAACGGCAGCCGGCCAGGCGCACGCATGACTTTACTGCAGGGGCTACGGAAACAGACGGGGAAAAAGCAGTGCGTGAGCGCTAAACGTAGCTAACTCGAAAACTGATAGGCTAAAAGAAGACGAACGAGCGAGCAAATTACAGTAAACCATCGGTATAACCTACAGCTCAAGACAGACAACTGGCTTCGTAATAAGCGATGCTTCGCTGAAAGCGGATATGCTGTTCGTGAAACAGCTTGTATCAGAATGTTTCATTGTTACGAGGGTTTATTTCGCATATCATCTTTAAGCAATAGCTCGGTAATAATAATGTAAATATGTAAAAATTCTGCCATCAGAAATTCTGCCATGGCACAGTGTATCCGACTAATCAACCTGCACTGGTTCAACCTTCTGGATCAACCTGCACTGCTTCATCATCATAATCATAATCATCTTTATTTCGACGTGCCCACCAACAGCCAATGACTTTAAGCGGTGTGCACAGGATAAAACATACAAAATTTAAAGCAAATACAAATAATTTAAATATGTAGCCCGAAACGGGAAAAAATAACTAAAAGGAGAAATAAAGAAAAATTCGATCAGTACACTTGAGTCAAAGCAAGCTTAAACAAAGCAAATTGTTGTTAAAAATGTCAAGGTGACTTGCCTTTTCATTGTACAATCAAACAGCCTATTGTGGCACATGCCTCTGCAAGGCTGGAGTCTCGACCCGCCGCTTGTTGAGAGCGGCCACGTAACGAAAGCGTAACTCGCAGTAAAAGCGGTTTTATAGAAGGCGTTCCGTGTATACCACTTCGTGGAGACACATGGGGAGTATTACTTTTGACGCAGTGCTTCTCAAATGGGGGTGCGTGAAGCTACTTCTGGGGTCCGCTGAACCCTCACGCCCTTGAAGAGTATTTTCAAGCGAAACTTAAAATAATTGGCTCGAACGTGCGATGTTTGCATTCCAAACGCAATGCAGTAAAGCCCAGCTTAAGCAGCTCTGTTGATGACGATGACCTGAATTCACGTTCGATGGTCTATGGGTAGGACACGGATGATTCTTTCTACCGAAGAGCAGGCAGGCGTTTACGTGGCCACGCGCTCGTGGGCGTCAAAAAATCTTTTTTATTATTAAAGAAATTAACAAATTATAAATAAAAAATGCTCGTTACACAAATAGAAGCATCAGTGAACAAAGATGTACATATACGGTGCGTTGGATGAAGCTCAGGCTCAGTTGTCGTTCTCCATTGTGTGGTTATCATCAAGGGTGGCGTGTTTTACGTTTTATATAGTTAGGAAAGGCACGTTTGGTTTTTTTTTTTTAGGAGGAAGGAGGAGGGAAGGGGGGAGGGGGGGTTGGGGAAGGACTCGCCCGCTCCTCTGAGTCTCTTCCAGTCCGGCAGTGGCGCATTCCCAGTTGGGCAGGAAGCCGCACAACATAGCTTTTGGTCAACCCCTTTCCCTCCTCCGCCATTTCTGGCGAGATGCTTTTGTAAATAGATTCAACCTTAGTTGAGCCGGATGAGCAGGATAATATGTTGTCTTAATATTCCCGGTGATTTTCTCGGCTCCGCGGCAGCACAGAGTTACATTCATAGCTCGTCTGAGCTCACTAAGTTGTCAAATCAGAACTTTATATCATCGGTCGCCAGGCCACCAGTTCCTCCAAGGCAACGAGGCGGCACACGCCGCTGCCCTTGCTCATGCCCAACGGGCCCTTACCGAAGAAGGAGAAAACAACGACCGAACTGCCTCAAAGCCAGCACCACTCCACACATACACCGGTATCTTAGCCCACTACAAAAACAACCCCCGCCGCTTCCCACCTACCTCATTCACAACTAACACGCTACGAAGGAACCACTTCCCGGCGCATACAAACCAACTCATATCCCCATAACGCCCCCTCTACTAAACGCTACATACCCCACCCTGGAACCTGTAACTTCTGCCGTGTTGCTGCTGGCACCCTGTACCACGTGGCAAGAGAGTGCCAACGGACCCCTACTCTAACCCCAAATCCCAACCCTGCCTATGAGCAGTGGGTGGAGCCGCTGACCAGCTGCGAGCTCTCGGACCAGCGCCGACTGGTGGAATGGGCCCGGACGGCCAGCCAGCACCAAGGCATCTTGGAATAAGGATGCACTGGATGGAGGCCCTAAGAACTTCCTCCTGCTCACGAGTACAATAAATGTTTGTCTCTCTCTCTGTGTCAAATCAAGGGCTAGTTCCCGGTATGTGCCCCAGAGAGAGAGCGAGGAGAGAGAGAGAGAGAGAGAGAGAGAGAGAGAGAGAGAGAGAGAGAGAGAGAGAGAGAGAGAGAGAGAGAGAGAGAGAGAGAGAGAGAGAGAGAGAGAGAGAGAGAGAGAGAGAGAGAGTAATTTACTGAATGTGAGGAAAACACAGAGGTCGGCCGGATCGTATGGTCTCTGACCTGCTACTCTGTGGATGGGAGTGAGCATTGATAGAGAGGGTGACAGGTATGACGATGGGCATAGAGGTGATAGTACAAGTATATACAAAATGCCTATGTTATGTACAGTACATGTTGAATAGTTTACCACAACGGGATTGAGCTACAATGTAGCTGCCAAACCGCTGCTTTTCAAGATTTGCACATGAGCGTGTCGAAGATAAGAGTGAGTTGATGGAGCTCCAGGAAGGCACATTTTTTAAGGCAAAGTTTGCCCCTGTGTGCCTTTAGGAATTTTCGTTGGCACTGCATAAGTGTTCCCCCTTCTACATAATGTGCCTGTAAAGCTTCTATTACACTTTTCTGCTACGTAAACTTGTGAACATACTTTTTCGATGATTAACTGCTTCAAAAGCAAATGCCGAAACAGGATGAATGTTGCCGCAGATATCAACTCCATTAAAAGGCTACGGCGCCTTGTATGAAGTGATGCGGCACTCAGTTTGTCAGTAAAGGGACCTCTTTCACGTACAGTTGTGTTAATATAAATGAATGGAGACCTCCTCCCCCCTATCCCCCCGCTGCAATGGGTCCCCCACTACTTCCAGCGATCGTCAAGGGACCCCGGAGCATCTATGAACGAGAACCACTGCTCTGGGTATTTAGACAGACAAGGGCGCGGGAAAGCAGAGCCAGAAGAGCCTAAGATGACGATGAAGCGTAGTAACGTAAAAAAATGACCGAGTTGGTAAAGGTTCACCTTCACAACGCAATGAAGGTGCACGGATGGAGGGAAAAGAAAACGTGGACAGATGAAGATGAAGGTCGCGCGAGGCACCGGATGTGAAGGAGACTGCCGGCGGCGCGTGGATGTAGACGATGCTGATGATATCAGTGTTTCTGGCTAATGTGAGTGGGGAGAATCGTGTAGCCATTGTAGAGATCGAATAAGGCGGTGCTAACAATATATTCCCAGCAATGCATGAGTGCACAGTAGTGAAGCTGACGTTACAAGGCTCGGTATACCGCGTTTTATAGAAATACATGGAGTTTTATAGATGTATTTATTGGAAAAGTCCCTGTGGTCTTCCCACTTCGGTATCGCACTGTCTAAATGGCGCCTCAGAAAAAATTCTTCACAGCAGTGCATGGGCTAGAGTGATGCCTACCTAAAAGGGGCACGGTGTACAGGAAAGCGGCGTAAGAATTCATTCGACAATTTCCGCTATAGTTTCAGCGTCAAAACATGCGTCGAAATACGCACCACAAGCGTGGCGAATGCCTTATAGAATTTTGCTGCAGCTTCATGCATACGCCTCAAAACATTCGAAAGGTGCCACTGTTTCTGTCTCTCGGTTAGTCACTACAGATATCGGCGTCCATTTACAGAAACACGAAAAAATATCCCCGGACCATTGACCTGTGTCATGTTGTCCTGGGAGGTGCACGGTACAACCTTATCACCGGTCCCCCGTTCCTGCTTCACAGGGTCCATGCCGCAACCGCGCCCGCATCTGTAACCGACCGCGTTCTAAAATTCTGAACCCCGTCTAAAACTGACAACATACTCTAAGAGACTATCAGCCTGAACATCCATTCTCATTGACGGTTAACAAAATGATATCGCATGGTCATTTATTCCTCCAGGAGGAGAGTTTCCTGGTAATGACCCGTTTCTCCTGCGGATTCATTTCCGCTTCTTTTCGCGCGCCGGATACAAAGCCGCAGCTGGATTGTTTAATATAATGCTTGGCATTTATAATAAACAGGGCTTAGGTGGAAGCCAGCCCGCATGATCCCCGGAATACACGTCCAACGCTCTGCTTATTTATCCACGCAGGGACCTGCCCCACATCTCCTTCATTCTGGTAACCAGCATAAAAAAACCTTGCTTCTGCCTTCAGTGGACGAAAAGTTTCTGTCAGAGAGTGACAGAAAGTGGACGCATGGGCAGACGAGGTCCAGGAACTAAGGGCCACGTTTGCGTGTTTATATGTCCCATTCAGCTTAAATAATAACTCTTCTAATTTAAGATCACAAACGCCAAAATTTTGGATCATTTAGGAGAGTTCGACAAGTAGTAGCTGGTGTATTTGTATTGTCTTGAGTAACGTATTTATTTATTTATTTATTTATTTATTTATTTATTTATTTATTTATTTATTTATTTATTTATTTATTTATTTATTTATTTATTTATTTATTTATTTATTTATTTATTTATTTACACCCCAGTTACATAGACATTACAGAGGGGAGTGGTTAGGGAGAACTGTCAAAAAGCTAAAAACAAAAACAAAACAAGAAAGCTGCAATAATACTTATACAGTTCGGGGGTGGTACAGACAGATGTTACTAGAAGAACAGTGTATGCATAAAGCATGTGCTCGAAAGGGAAGGGGCGCTACGCGGAGACAAGCTGAGAGGGAGTGCGATGCACGGACGAGGCTCGACTCGGCTGTCACCCTGACGACTGCCTGGCCGTCGCCTGGTTGCATAATGCCGTAAACAAGCCAACTCCCAGAGCGATACATGCCCATACACTGAAGTTGCCGTGTTTGTGCCACTTTGTAGGAGACGCGTGGCAGTAATGGATGGCCCTACTGGCATACGGTGCTTGGTTGCGCCACGTTGCTTTCTTTACAGCGCACTCCTTACCAGCACTCGGCTAACGAGGACAAGGCCCGCCGGCGTGCTGCACTGATGAAAGAGAGCTCACTCGATGTTTTGAATCTGCCTCCCGGTAAAGTGCAGAACCTGCATACGTGACTGCGAAGGAGCTGTTCATAGCGGAGTTCTCTAGCGTTATTCCTGCAAATCCATAAAGCAGCTGATCACCAGCTTTATTTTCATTTTGACTGGATTAGTCGACATTAAACCACGTCCTGCCATTAATTTTTTTTTATTGCGATTGTATGCCCGTTGGCACAAATAATATGTCACAAGTATAGATTAACTCCCGTTTCGCGAAGAAACGCAAGGAAGGAGCGATGATGGGGTCCCCAAATCCCCCGATGAAGGTCAGGTGGTCTGCCAGGGTGGAGGCCCTGTGCCTCGAAGGTGTCTTGTTCTCGCCGCTTCCAATGAAGGGCACGTCCACAGCAAATGTTCAGTGTCCGCCTCTTCGGCAGGAGCCGCGCAAAAGGGGCAGTTCTGTGCGAACGGGGCATGGTAACGTGGTGGCCACTCCCGGGTAACGGCGGAAGAGAGGGCTACACCAACACGATGTCTTCGCAGCAATTTGAGACCTCCTCCCAGCGAGCGAGCCTGTAGGCAGGTCCGTTCCACGCGGTGGAATTAGAGCGTGTGGCGCGACGATCTTCTTTCCTTTGGAGAAACTGTCCTGGGGTACCTAGTGCCAGTGAAGGCAATGGTCGTGGAACGAATGCAGTGTGGCAGGCCCGATCCACCGCAATGTGAGCGGGGAGAGTATTTCGCCAGACCCACTAGAGCTGCAGAGGGCAGGGGTTATGAATGTCCCTGGAGATAGCTGAGTTATTATTTACTCGACGTAAATCACGTATGGCCGCCGTGGAGTCTGTATAAATTTGTAAAGTAGTACCTCAAGGGGCTTGATGAAGAGCAAGCAGTAGTGCTTGCAAGCCGTCCCGGATGGCCGTAAGCTCGGCCAGCATAGACGGCAGGGTGCGGCGTGTTTCGTAGAAGCACGTTTGGCAGGACTCTGGTTGGGAAGCACATTGTAGTGTTGTGGTCACCACGTCGACCTTGGCCCCAGCGTCCACAAATGCCTGCACCACCTGGGGTTGAGACTCAGCCGCAAGTTCTTGCGCGACCTTGAAAAGCGTGTCAGAATGTCCGTTGGATCGATTGTGCAGTCGCGTTAGTGGCCTGTTGTCGGTCACCTGGTGGTATAGCCAAGGTGGCCTGGTAACGACGCAGGGCAGAGATGTGGGTAGTGAACGACCCATGTAGTTTCCTAACGCTGCTGCCTCAGCAACAAAGGTGTTTATGCATGCGGGCGGACGACACTGATGGACAAGCTCATCCAAGGTGTTAACTTGAGCTTCAGCCTGAAAAGCAGGGATCGGTGTTATCCTAGAGAGGCAGGTAATTGCACGCACTGCGGCTCGGTTAACTGCCTCAAGGAGAGCCCACTCCGCCTGGTTCAGGTGTTGAAATTGGGCCTGGTAAACAAGCCAAGGCTGGAGTACAGACCGCACCAATAGACGGGCCATTTTGAAACAGGAGCCACCAGACTTCTGTGAGATGCGTCGGATGAGGTGGAGCATCTGTCGCGCTTTTTGGTGAGCGGAACGTAGCCACATAGACGCTGACCCAGACTCATAAATTTCTAATCCCTGCACGCGAAGTGAAGTGGCAGTGCGTACAGGTCGGCCGCAGAGTTGTAATGCGATTGGAGACACCTCCAGTCGGCGACGGCCCCAAGCACTGGCCACAGGCAGAATAGCTGTCTTTTCGGCTGAAAGTGTTAAGCCGGCACATTCACACCATTTCTGCGTGTGCCACAAGGCTTGATGGAGGCACGCGGTTTGCCGAGTCAGGTCTGAGTGTGCAGTCCACACTGTGATGTCGCCCGCGTACATCAGAAAGTGCATGTCAGGTATAGAGCCGAGATGCCAGGCAAGCGGTAACATAATAATATTAAAAAGGAAGGGCGAGATTACCGATCCCTGAGGCACTCTGCGGACAGGCGTAAAGCGGCCGTAACTCGTCGCACGAGATGCATATTTACCAAACCTCATTATTTCAACTTTATACGGTGGACCGAAATCTCGGTTGGTTTCTGCGAAAACTGCTGGCCACACAAAAAAATCCCGGGCCGTCTCCACTAACGTGAAACCTGGGGAAGGGCGAAGCATGGAGTGTATAATTGTATTCAAAGATTGTAAGTCTCTCTCTTGTCCCACGGCGCGCACTGATTGGGCGCCGGAGAAGCACCGGTAGGAGCAGCAATTTCGCGCTTGCTGAGGCGGTGGTGCCCTCTCCTGCGTTGAACGGGATGACAGACACACTGGCCGTAGGTTGCCTTTGTGTCACACGCCGCGGCATGCTAGGAAGTATGCTAAAAAGTAGCGCAAGGCGTTGGAAAACAATTGTCCCGGTGTGTTCTTTTAGTACGCGCTTTTGCCCATGAAGATGAAAAGTTCCAGCGCGAGGCGTAGGAAAACGAGTGTCCCGGTGTTTTAGTAACGTGACTACATGATACCACGACGACATGAGTCGACGACGACATGAGCGCCGACAGCCCGAGTCCCTAAAGGGTTTCGCCCGTAAAAAGAGAGCGACTCCTAGAATCGATGCAACGTTCCATGAGCAATAAAAGAAGTCATGATGACACTAATACACAATCTTGATTGCTGGCCATTGATTGTGCTCCGGTGAAATCTTTCTATTGCCTTCCTAGCCGCTTTGTGTTTACCTAAACTGCTTTTCTTCGTGAGTGATGACGCCGTCGGTGGTGTAAAAACTATTCCCAGACGCAACGTCGTTTCATCGAAGAGGCGCCCGTTTTAATCTAACGATAACTGTTTCATGTGCAAGTGGAATCACCATCATCATCAGCCTAATCAGGTCCACTACAGGACGAAGGCCCCTCCCATTAACATATAGATCAGCCGAGGCACAGTTTTTGTCAAAACTTTGTAGTCCACGACAAAGCTTTGTGGGCCACGAAGAATGCAATAAAATGTTTTACCCTTAACCGTTCCTAAATTATTTTATCACAGCAAGAAGAAAAGGTGTTTTCTCTACCTTTCTGGCATAAAACTTTTCAGCATCGCTCGACACATAATCTTGCACTTTGAATCCATTGTGGCATATGCACTTTTGGCGTGGCCCAGAAAATTTTGACAAAGACTGCACGTGCCTTCATCCACGCCTCAGCCTTTGTCTTCCGGCTTGTGTTGTCCGTTCGGGTATTACCGAGGCGCCACAAAAGGCAGTTTTAGCATATCGTTACCGTGTTTGCGTTACCGTTTACCGTGTTACCGGAAGCGCTGGCGACGGTGAAGCCTGTGCGGTAAGTTACCGTTCGCGGTAACTCTCGCGCTGCGCAGTCTACTCCCGCAAACACGGTAAACGGTAACGTAAACGCGGTAACGATATGCTAAAACTGCCTAAAATACGCAGTACCGTATCTAAAGGTCGCGATGACCATACGGGCCGGCGACGATCGCGAAGCCGAGTGTAGCATGTGTGAGCCAGCAGCAATGCCCAGAACAGGCCAGCTTGTCTGCCTGCATAGGTCGGCAAAACAGAAAGAACTCACTCAAACTCAATCACAATTTTTTTCATTCACGCTGTACTCAATCAAACTCAGACTCAAAAAGTTCGTCTGTTCACAAAATCACTCGTACTCACTCATCAAATACTCATTTGTAATCGTACTCACTTGTACTCAAACTCATTTGTCCTCACGAGTATTCGTACTCAATCTGTACTCATGAGTACTGAATCTGTACTCATGAGTACTCACTCTGTACTCATGAGTACTCAATCTGTACTCATGAGTACTCAATGAGTACTACTGCTCATGAGTAATACTCATAAGTACTACTCATTTTTCACTCATGAGTACTACTCATTCTGCACTCATGAGTACTACTCATTCTGCACTCATGAGTACTACTCATTCTGCACTCATGAGTACTCAATTTGTATTACTCACGAATAATCAACTTATCTGCACTGTTAGCTAGGTCGTAGCTCGAATGAAAGACTAAGTAGAAAAAATAAATTGTTTAATTGATTAGAAAAGCACAGGTTACATATAAATCAGGACAGAGGGAGAAAACGTCTGACGCGGTGCACTGTCGTTGGGCGACTTACTGCGCGAAGGCAAGTACATGTGACAAAGCAAAACGGAACGTAAGCACTCGCGTTGCGTCTGGTGTCTCCTCTTGTTCTCAGGCCGGGTCGGGATCAGGGGAGCTCGGGGGTTGTCGGTGCAGCCGTGGCCGTAAACTGCGTTTTTCTGCGTGTCTTCTGGTGGCAGCTTTTGTCGTCCGTTTTCTTGTTTGCACTACTGTTTGCACTACCGTATAAACCGGATTATAGGTCGACCCGGTATATAGGTCGACCCCCTACCTTGAGGTGGGAAAAGTTGACAAGAAAATTAATTCGGCACAGAAGCGCACTCACAATGTCTATATTTATTTTCGACGCCCGTCCGTCACTGCCACTCACTATGCCTGCCGAAGTCACTCGTCCGAGCTCTCAGAGTCGTCCGAGGATGACTGCTTCGCACTGTCATCTTCCATGCCATCAGGCCCGTTGCTGATGGAGCACTTCTTGAACGCTCGTGTAACCATGTCGTCGGGCAGCGACTGCCCAGAGAAGGACACCCAGCTTTACACGGTCGCAACCGGCCCGTATAGGTCTTTTTGTTGTCGCCGGCTATCCACTCATTGTACAGTTCGCGGAGCCGGTCCGCGCATGGCCTCCGGAGCGATCGTGAGCGAAGTTCCCGGACGAAGTCCGCCACTTTGTTCTCCAACTCGGGGTGCACCGCTTGACGTCCACAGAACGATCGGTTTCGGGGATTGCACGCGCACAGTTTAGCTTTCTGGCTCCGCCAGTACCGCACACTTTTCTCAGAAACGCCTAACTTGCGTTACGCCGCCATATTCCCATTCTGCTCGGTGGCTCAATCGCCGTCAGGTTAAACGCCGCGGTGAACTGGCGTCGACTGCCGCCACTCATCTCGGAACAGAGACGTACAGAAATGTACGCACGCACGCGTAATAGACGAGTAAAAGACGAAAAACTAGAGAAAAGCGAAATCAAATAAAGGCCTGATGAGCGAGAGAGCAGTCCGACACGAATGGCGATTGGCGACGAACTACGCTTGCACATTGTTGCCAGACAAGGATTTACATTCTGCCAATGACCGCTATATAAGACGAGGGGTGACTTTTGTGCGGATTTTTTTGAAAAAAAAACTCGACCTATATTCCGGTTTATACGGTACTGTACTCAGGAGTGCATATACTCAAGAGTGCAAGCACTTGCAAAAACAGTATTCATGAGTATTGTACTCATGAGTGCTGTGTACTCATGAGTGATGTGTACTCATGAGTACTGTGTACTCATGAGTGCTGTGTACTCATGAGTGCTGTGTACTCATGAGTACTCATACTCATTAGTACTCAAACTCATGAGTACTCATACTCATGAATACTGTACTCACGAGTACTCATACTCATGAGTAGTGTACTCATGAGTACTGTACTCACGAGTAGTGGACTTACCCCTATACTCACTCGTCATCGTACTCACTATTTTTTTCTGGGTGTGTGATCACTCATCATAGTACTCACTCGTGAGTTTGAGTACAAATGAGTACAAATGAGTGTACTCACGAGTGAGTACGCCGACCTATGTCTGCCTGACCGGCCGAGCCACACCTTTCTCTGCGGGTGCCAATCATTTTTTGCTTGTTTTTCTTCTTTAGTTCTTTCAGGCCGCTTCTTCGTTTCCGCCACACAGGGCGGGGGCGGAGGTCCCCGTTTCCTTATTTCAGAATCCGTTGCGCGGGAAAGTTTCCTCAATGGACGGCGTCGGTGTGCGGAAGCGCGTGCATTTGTAAACAGGGCATCCTTCGCCTCTGCCACGCCGTTTTCTCGCTTCCCCGTGCTTCGTTTCCTGCATTTTCCATCTCCTCCTCCTCATAATCTCCTCATCTATCGCCTTTTATGTTCAAAGAAGCGTTTCTGCTCCAAGCGGGAACGAGACGGAAAGAGAGAGAGAGATAAGGAGAGCGTGTGCGTTCTGGGAGAAGTGTAAGCGAAGGCAATGGGCATCTGGACAGCGAAGTAAAGGAAAATAAGGACAGAAAAAGGAACTGAAGCTGGCTCCGGGGTGTGCCGAACCCGTTTTGTGCTCCTTACTGCTTTCCCTGCGCCCGTTGGCCCCTCGAGTTTGTTTCTTACTTTACTGCGGTACTTCTTTTAAGGCGCATTCCGCTACCCAGGCCCGGCAAGCGTTCAGCTTTCCTCGTGCGCCTGTTGCTCTGGATTCCTCCGTTTTGAGGTTTTACTTTCCCTTCTAGGGGTCGTATCGGCTACCCTACTGCCCTCGTTGCTGCGTTCCCTCTCACCCCCAATTTCGTTCTCTTTTTTTTATCGTGTTTTTACTGTATTCCGTTGTGCACACGGCCGCTCGCGTCCTGTTCCTGGTGCCATGTTTTTGGACCCAACCCCGCGGCGATAGTCAGGCCGGTCAGGCCCCTTTTTTGCGGGTTCGACCTCCTGCGGTGAGGACTGCGACCGGACGGGTCCGAGCCGGGATGCCGTCTTCCCCTCGCCATGCACTTACTCTCTCGTTCGTTCCCCGAGGAGAAAGAAAGGTTTGGTTCCCGTTTCAAAATGTAGCTGTTTCTTTTTTTTTTTTTTCCTAAAGCCAGCCGCCATTGCAAGAGCCTTTGAGTTTTCGTTCCACCGCCCACGACTTCTGGCGAATCTACCGGCGCCAGGGAAGGAGCAGTGCACTGCTGCGGGAAAAGCGCGCGTGAATTGAACGTGTGTTTTGTGCCGATCGAGAGGGGGGCGAAACAGAAACGGCGGAGTTTGACGAGAACCGTAAGTTGATTGCCATTCTTCGCTCACTTCTTGCGCGGCCTGGTGGTCGTAGGCTGCCGAGCGGGTGCTGCCGCGGCATGGCGAGGATTTCAACGCGGTGAGCGCACGAGCTGGTGGCGTCGCGATTTCGTGGCGACGGCGTGCTGGACGCCGTCGCCAACGGCACCGCGCGCGACTCGAGAGTTCGACGTTTTCACCGACAGTTGGACTCTATTTCACTGCATTCTGTCCGTAGCGACGTTATTCTTGTTCAGTGGCGTGCTCGTAATTAATCGCGGCTTGCCTAACATGGGCTGCGATTGGTTTAGGTATTTCGTTTCCCTTTTCGGTGTGCAGTTTGGACTGTGATCCGGCGTCGTAATTTGTGCTCTCGATACTTGTTCCTGCGGAATCCACGAACGGCAGCGTCATGAGAGAGTTATAGCAGAGCGTAGAGCCGGTCACGGTACGGGGCGCGTACCGTGACGCGTCGTACGGTTTTTCCATCGTGCGCTTGCGCAGAGAAGGGAAAACGGGTGGTGCGCATGCGAAGGAGTACCGGGTACCGTACCGGGACCGGTTCTCCGCTCTGGTATAACTATCTATAAACTTTATAAAGGCGGTGTCGGGCTAACTGTTGTCGAATACGAAATGCGCCCGCGCGGACGAAGCTGTCGTGTTGTGTTTTGAATTGTTTTCCGTGTAATCCGGTCCACGGATTAAACGTCGGTTGCGTAGCGCCGAATTTGATATGCTGCTTACGCCAACGTTTCAAGTTGCCTTTCTAAAAGCGCAACTGAAACTCAATATGAAAAACAAGAACACCGCAGGAAATGCGGCGAACGGCACTTGTTTATGCTTCTTAGTTTTTTCTTTTTGTCCGTGGACTCTTGGTGGACACTTTTTTTCGTTTTTAACTTGCTGCTTAGTATCGGAAAGAGATGAACAGCTTTGATCCGGAATTTGATTAAGGGCTCGACCCATTCTAATGTCCGTGATTCAATGCAAGATTCGATTTCCTACGAGCAGCGGATAGGAAAAAATGCCTGCAGCTTCGGGTACATATTCCTAACCCAACAATGCTTGCTAGTCAAGTCAGCGCAGTGGCCCAGGGTTCCTACGATTGTTGTTCGTTGTACGGAATAGCCAGGTATGCTTTCTACAATGAGCTATTCATAATGGCTCGGCACTTTCCAATTTCAGCCACAGCAACGCTGCAATCTACAATTAAACTTGGAAGAAAATTGTAGCATCGAATGGGCGCACGGCTCAAGTTTTCGTTTGCTCCTTCAGGCCTTCGGTCCCACGGCTCACATATGCACTAAGACCACAGCGTCCGTTGACTTTCGTAGAACTGTTGGACAAATAAAAACGATGTTAATTTTATCGAAAACTTTAAACATTTTGATTGATTGATTGATTGATTGATTGATTGATTGATTGATTGATTGATTGATTGATTGATTGATTGATTGATTGATTGATTGATTGATTGATTGATTGATTGATTGATTGATTGATTGATTGATTGATTGATTGATTGTGAGGTTTAGCGAACCGTAGCGACACCTGGGCTCGCGCCGTAGTGGCGGGCGCCGGATTAATTTTGACCACCTGGGGATCTTTAACGTGCGCCGGAATCTCAAACACACGGGCGTTTTGGCTTTTTGCCTACATCAACTAACTTCAAACAGATGATCTACATATTAGGGAAAACAGGTTAAGAAATGACGAATCCCCCGGTCACTGTCCCGCGACGTGTCTATGACGCCACAGGATCTTGTTTGTATGATTGGTGGCCTCCGAAGCCACTGCCAGCAAGCATGACCATGCGATTGTAATTGTGGCTGTGGTTCCGTTTGACTGCAGCACTTGAGTTCTGATGTGCAGTTAACGCACTGATAACTATGCTTTTGTTAGTATTACCCCCATAAAGTTACCATTGACGCCATGTAGCACAAAATTTGAAAGCTCTTCAACATTTTCTATCATTTTCCGTTTAACAAAACGCCTTTATGGACTGGAATTGAGTTGTGTAAGCTACCAAGGGCCAGTTGTTTTTTTTTTTTTTTAATTAGACAAGTTGCATCTTGTCCCCACGGGCCCTTTGAAGGCTGTCAAGCAAGAAAGAAAAAAAAGAGAGAGAGAGCAGGTTATATAGGCAGTGTAATGGGCGCAGCCTGACAGACCCAAATTACTGTATACCTGATAGTGTTCTGACACGTTTATTTGGTTGTCCCCTACAGGCGGATTAAATTTAGAGCCGAAAACTTCGAGACTCAGAACTTCAAAAGCGCACAGCGAGCAGGGGAATGCCTGGCAGGGAGTTGACGTTAAGTGATTGGCAGGCTGAAAATTGTCAAGAAATAGTTTCCCAAGTTAATAGGCACTAGAAAGACTAACCAAAGAATAACCAAAAGCACGATTGATGGCTACGATGGTTATGATAGAAATCCTGCACCCTTCCGTCTAACGGCGACGATGGTTGAACCGGGAAGCTTTCCCGTGAGAGTTGTCGTCCGGGCTTGGACTTTGACTCGCAGACGGCTTGGACTTTTGATCGCAGCGGCTTTGACTTCGGCCACTCTCCATTTGATTTCGCACGAAGGAAGCCTCGCGTTCAACCGCCCTCTTCGTTAGATGGAGGGGTGCATGATTTTTATGTTCCGGAGCCATAAGTTCCGGGACCATTTGTTCCGGGACCATTTGTTCCGGGACCATTTGTTCCGGGACAATTTGTTCCTACTTTGAAGTTTGGACCATTTGTTCCGGAACCATAGGTTCCGGGGCCATTTGTTCCGGGACCATAAGTTCTGGGACAATTTGTTCCTACTTTGAAGTTCAGACCATTTGTTCCGGAACCATTTGTTCCAGCCTCGCCAAATTCAAACTGCTTCGACCGTGTCGGAATGGAGCAATCGGATAGACTCAGTTTCGATTCCGACCGGGGGAAGGTCTTTTTTTCTTGAAGCGCTTGATCCACAATCATCATCATCATCATTTTTAGAGAAAGTTTGCTTTCCTGCAGTGCATTTTGTGGTCCGCATGGACGCCATCAGTGAGATACAGAGAGCTCCGTTTTATTATGTTCAGGCTTACTTTCCATCAGACAAGACGGAAATTGTGAAGTGACGTCACAAGTGGTACACCCTCAATGGGTCCAAGGAGCTGCACAAATTATTGATTTATACCCTAAATGGCCTTCGGCCTCTATTAAGATTGAGTGCTGAACCCGACTGCTTATGTACTTCTGCCCATAAAACCTTGAGAAGGCTCAACTCTACGGAAGTGAGCTTATTTGAGGTTGAGCTGAACGCCATCTGTGCTACCCAGTCTTTGTAAGCGTGGAGAAGTGTGCTTAACGTGGTTGGTAAACCTTTCTTAACTTAACTGAAGTTGTTAAGCCTTTCTTAGGGTACTACTGGTCAGCCTTTCATGGTGTGGATCAAAACAGCGTCCGCACAGCACCCCCCCCCCTCCCCAATCTTCCCGGGTGGTCACATGACACACGCTTGGGTCACTCACCAGCAGTGATAACCCGCGGGTGACCCACGGAGGTCACTGACAGGCAGGTATACCCTGTGCGTTGGGCGGGGATATTCAGTGATTTAGTGAACAAGGGCAATGGATGCTGAAGTACTCGATGCCGACGTTTGAATTTGGCGCTCATTTTACTGTTATTTGCCTAGTTAGGAATGTTAGTACCCGCGCCGAAATTCTGGTCGCCGGTCGATTAATGCACCGTGCGTCCGTTTCTATCTCGCTTGGGGCACGAGCGTACAAAAAAAATTAAAAGAGCGACATTAGTCACGCCATATTCCACCGAAAGGAAAAAAAAATGCCAAGATTCCTTTTTTTTGCGTTTTAATAAACGTTTGATTTATCTCCATACCTGTATCGACAGCTTTTTACTACACAAGTCCAAGGGACACGATCTTCTCTAGGCGGAAGATTACGAAGAGTTCATTTCAAAGGCATGTTCCCCAAGTGTGGCCGCCGTGGTTACGCAACTGACGAAATTCATTTCTGGTGAAAGCGAGGTTAGTAACCCGAGAGAAACCACATGTGGTTCGTGGTGCGTAGTGCGTGGCTGACTCAACAAAACGTTTTCCCCGAACGCGCGTGCGTCGGACGTGTGGGTACGTTCAGACTGTAGTACGTCGTCGGGATCGTCATCAAGTGAATCACAGACTGATGCGGCGGTGCGCGCACTTCATAGTGGCGCATCGTGAGTCACTTTACCAAAGAGCGGTATTCGTCTCTGCGGCGTACTGACGGTGGGCGTGGGCAGTGGCCGATTCACGACGGTATATGCGCTTCACCCGCGAACGCTCACTTGGCTAGCAACATGCCCGGATTAGTCTTTCGAATCTGTCTTAGAGCCTTTTCAGGAGACTCAGTTCCCGCGCACGCCCCACTAGTTTTCGGATATGAGCGCGCCGAAATATCTACGTACCCTGTAAGCTTCTTAGAGCTGAACGGAGCGATGTTGCTGTGCTTGCACGATTTAACTAGCTCAGTCAATAGAAGTACCTCAGTCAATAGAAGACAGACAGACAGACCGACAGACAGACAGACAGACAGACAGACAGAGACTGCACGATTCTCAGTCAGGCACGACAGAACAGGACAGACTGACGGGTAGACAGACAGACAAAGCGGACAGACAGACAGAACAGAAGTGAACAGACAGATAGACAGTTCAGAAAAGAAGAGAACAGACAGACAGAACAGAACAGAGCAGACAGACAGACAGACAGACAGACAGACAGACAGACAGACAGACAGACAGACAGACAGACAGACAGACAGACAGACAGACAGACAGACAGGACAGAACGGAGCAGACCAGACAGACAGACAAAAAGAGACTGCACGATTCTCAGTCGCTCTGCCCGCAGGTAAACCCGATATCGATGTGCCGAAATTCCAATCTCATCTTGGTATTTAGTGCTCGGATGTGACGTTTTTTGCTAAACGAGGGGCGTCGCAGTAGGGGGACGCCCACAAATTTAATCCGCGGCACCCGAGGTTGTCATTACTGCGCAAGTGTCGCGACCGAGCACGTCAGCCTTTTCGTCACAGCGAGGGGTTCCGTGCTGCCAGTGGAAGCGTCACGTAAGCGGCGCCGACAGCAGCCGACATCGACCGCTCCGTCAGCGTCACGCACCGCTGGTCATTTCACCTTTGCTGCTGCCGCGGTAGACACCGCGCGTGATCCGTGGAGCGGTCGATGATCGCTCCCGTGCACATGTCCAGGGTTCAATGACAAGCCACTACACGGGCGCAGCACGCGTATACGCAAGGTACAAACCCGCTCGCCGTGAGCAAGAATAATAATACGACGACCTTCAAAAGCACTGCGCCAAAACAATAACAGAAAGGAAAAGCTGTTACTGCATCACAGAGTCGAATCTCAAGCCCTCTCACGAGACACGCACATACGACGCCAACGGTCACGGAGAGACGTTGGGACAGGACGAAAGATACGACAACAAGACTTTTTTTTCAGCACTGGCAACGTACAGGGATGACATTTTAGGTTGCGTCGTAAATATGTGCAAATAGACCTTGGGTGCATGGCAATCACAAGTGTGTACAGTAGTGCTGCGCACGGAGTGCATGTTACTGCGATGTGCCATAGCCTGCTTAATGGGTGAAAGTCCTGACTCCTCGCCTCATGCGACTTAGAAGAAACATTGCGCATATATTACCACGGGGCACAGTTTATTAGAAAGAAGATCGCAGCATCTACGTTACTGTCATGGTCCAGCACTGCAGAAGACAAAGGAAAGACCCCGATGCGAAGAGGGCAATTCCTCTGAATCGGTACGGCCATCATCACTACCATCTACAGCTAACCGTAGACGAAGAAGCTTTGATGCGGGTGGCCAATCCCCCCTTGTGGGTATCTGCCAAAAACTTTGAGGGCATCATCATTCATCATCGTCGTCGTCTGCGCGCGATCCACCTGAACATCTGAGCTGCGATTCCCTGCTACATTCATTACTTGTAAACAATTTGTAAATGGATTATTTATGTGCATAGCCTGCCGTTCTGCTGCGTAGCAATGTAATTTTGTATGTAGAAATAGTATGTTTCTACAGGGGTAACACGTATGTGATACAAATGCGATCGCTTTTTTTTTTTCGCTCACAGTGCAGTGCAGACTTTATATGAACAATCGTCCCCTCCCCTTTTCCCCGTGTCCCACAACAGGGCCTATTGGCCTCCTCCTATAATAAAGTCATCCATTCCATTCTATTTCTCCCCAGTTGTGAGATACGTTTCTTATTTTTATGGAGGTACCGTTTGAATTCCATGAAGACAAAAAATACGCGCAGGGATGGCGCAGTTGGTAGAGCACTGGGCTGCTACTGTGCAGAGTGAGTCTTATCGAACCACACATGAGATTTTTATTTTACTCTTTTCAGCAGCAGCCATTTTCTTGACCGAAAGGAAAGGCTCTTGACCGAAGAACCGGACACCTCGAAAGGAAATTTATAGTTACTTCCGTTTCCCGCGCGGAGTATTGTGAAACTTCATTGAGCCGCAATGCCAGATTCCTTCCGCGCGAACATCAAACGCCTATCGTAGCCACAGACCATGCGCGAAGTACTACGCTGTTACGCCGACAACTGCGAGGAAAGTGAGCCTTGCAGCCCACAGCGCGAGGAAGCTGCCAACCGCGGTAGGTGTTTGTTGCCTCGGACTGCGCTTGGCTGCGCGCCGGCGCCCCATCAGAGCGCGCCATCATCGACACGCCCTGGCCTCGACGCAGTCAATGTACTTACGGCTGACGCGCGAGACCTGCCTGCCTGTTTTGCTCCTGCCGGTTACACTAGGCTCGGCACGTTCTCCCGCGCCAAGGGAGCAGCTCGAGTGCAAGGCCGTCGAACCGCTCACACGTTGTACGAACATTAGCGGGAGGCCGATCGCTGCTACAGAAGAAACGTAATGCCAGCGCCGATGGTAATAGGCGGCAAGCACTTCGTAGCAGGCATCGTGGCATGGAGCACTACTGGATGTTGGCGAACGGTCCTATACGGTGGCGCAATCTAATTTCTGCAGCATAATTTCTGCTTTCCCACCCTCCATTCTTCAGTTACTGATGTCGGCGTAGCATCAATGTGAGCGAAGCTTATATGGCTGAATTATGCGTATTTTTCAAAGCAAGGCGTCGGAAAACCAACATCATGGTGCGTGTCCTGTTAACACGCTGTCAGCAGTAAAGCCGCACGCCGTTCAAAACACGATTTGGGCGTCAAGTTTATACGTCTCATCACTTGGATATGCATCTTCCGTAGATTAGTTAACAATAGGCACCAATTGCAAGACCGAGACATGACTTACACCTCAAGCCTGTACGCCTCGTCACTTGGATATGGATTTTGAATATATTAGATATCAAATACGCACCATTTTGAAGACCAGTGGAGTAACACTAAAGGCATGTGCGTGTATGTGTGTGTCTTGCGCAGGGATGACCGCCGTAAACGGTGGAGGGAAATAAAATCACTCATACCTTTCCCTTAAGTGCTGTGGAACCTTTATGTCATGTGCTGAAACGCTTCGCTGGTAATCCACCTTCGCATAGAAAAATGGTTCATTATTTTTATTGTTTGCTGGCTTACTTCGAGGCCACCTGTAGCAACAAGAGAATACTCTACAGGTTTTCCTTGATATATAGTCAGGAAAATGAAGCAGAGGGACACGGAAAAGAAGCAGCCTCCACGAAGGTATGCTCGGTGCGCGAATAAAAGTGCTTGAGGCTACTTTTATACCTTTTTTGTGTTATATCACTTGTATTGTATTACTTATTTGTATTGTACTTGTATCGTATTACTTGAAACTTGTATAAATCAAACTTGTATTGCAGGTTACAATTATAAAAAATAACTGCAAATGTAAAAATTCGATGATTTACATTTACACACAAAAGGAAGAGGAAAGTAGTACCGGAGTCGATTCCGACTGTAACCAGAAAGTAATTAGTGGTGCAACTCATATCACTACTACTATCAGAGTTGTGAAGCCCACTTCTGTTATCGCGCATGCTTGCAACTATGAAATTCCTGCCGGCGCAGCAATATGGCGGATCACGTGTTTTTTGTCATTCATACGCGTGTGTGCATGCACGTAACGCCCGTGTCCCGAAAGGTCCGTGCACCGAAAAGACCGTACCGAAACGCCCTGTACCTAAACGTCCTGTACCGAAAAGACCGGAGCCGCATGCACGTGCGTGTGTGGACGAATGAAAGAGCAGCTCGCATTTTCCAAGCTAGCTTTGGATTATGAAGGAATATGCTGTCGTTTTTACCAGGTGGGCCACGAAACAACCCGAACCCGTGCTACACCCGTTTTTACCGGGTGTAGGAACAAATGGTCCCGGAACAAATGGTCCCGGAACTTATGATCCCGGAACAGTCCCAGGCACCTGTTCGGGCAAAATGATTCTATAAAACTCCACGTGGGTTCTGTTTAAATTGGTTTTATTTTTCTGGAGTGCAGTTTCTAATTTCTTAGGTTTCTTTATTTTTGTTTTCTTTTTTTCAGATTTCGTTAAACCGGTTAGCTCAATTTGGGCGATTAGAACGATTAAACGTGGTGTTTCTGCCAACCACGCATTTTTGTGAAAGTGCAGGGCATTCATTACACGATTGGGCATTTTCGGAATTTTTTTATGTGTATTTTACCCGGCCTTTTTATTTTAGTCGTCGCGTCTTTTATACATTCAAGACGAACATTCTTATTTATTACTTCCCTCTCTCTTTCGGTATTTGATTTTTGTAATATTTTCCTTTTTTCGGTTTTCCACGTTTTGATTGTTTGTGAGTCCGGCCGTGTTCCAGGAAGCCGCAGGTGTCGCGAGATGCCGCTAGTAAGCGAGGGGGGTGACAGGCACAGTGTCGAGACATGCGGATGTCTGGTCTGATAGCAAGCATCAGCTGAGCCGCTGGTCAAGCCAGGCTGTCGCGACGGTCAGCACTGTTAAGTTCGTGCTTCTCATTTAATTAATGAAAGCCGCCGGTGGCTCATGTATTGGCGTCGCCTCCGCTTCTAGCTGTACGCTCAGGTCCTTTCATGCAGCCGCAAAGACGCGAAGTTAGGAGTCGCGGAGTGCATGCTTTGTGCTCCTTCCTCTTTTGTGTGGCAAAAGACTGGAGTGCTGAGCCCTAGTACCTCTGTTGGTATGCGGTCGTTCGGTGACGAGCTGACGGGAAGCGAAAGGGTGCAGTCTCTAGTTTTTGACGATTTGCGAAGCCGGCGTCGGCGCTGTTTGTTGATGGTCATTCGCCTTAGGAATTCGCCTCGGGTTGAAGGAGCTCTTCTCGGTAGTCCGGCGGGTGGCGGCGTCAGTCTGGGAAGGGATTACCCACGACTCCCTCACTGTGCCCGCGTGCGCGGCGACAAAGGCAGGGCGGGAAGGCGACGACACCGTAAGGTGTTTGCCGCGCGAAGACCGCTCTAAACGTTCGGCTTTGGATTTTGAGGAGATGCCGCCCGCCAGCAAAGTATTGCCTATTTTCGGAGAAAAACCAGTTTCTAAACTGCAAGCTGTAAAAATTATCGAGGTGCAAAATCTTGATTAGTGTTGCTTCGCTTGCTTCGAACTGCAGTATTTCAGGTGGTGAGCACAGTAACTCAGCTTAGCCAACCCAATAAACCCTCATCGAGTAAAGTTCCCTTTTGAAATAGCGACAAAACGGCGAGCGCAATGCACCAGTACATCTCTATGTTGACTGGCGGTCAACAGTACTGTCCCACTCACGTTTTTGATACTTTACATAACCTAAATAATACCGTCACTGTAAATAGGCTCAACGCACTGGATGAAGTCAGACTCACGTCTCAAGCATTAACAAAATTTTGTATTCTTGCGAGTATTGCACGTCAGCCATGTTAATTTAAACAGTTGTGTTCCTCCACTTCACAAGAAAACTGCATTCACGAAGAAAATTACGGTAGCCCGTTATTGTATTCACTTTAAACACCGGCCGAGGGCAGCCCAGTACAAGCAGATTTTTGATTGAAATGTTCACCACTGGTTTGCCTGGCACTCGGATTAACAAAAAAATACGAACAAAGCAAGCACGGGAGATCGTACACGTACGACAAAAAAGTTTGTATACAGCATTGAGCTCAAGCAAATTCAGCATTAGCAAATATACTGTGTACGATCAGATGCAGAATACAGTGTGCAGATACAAGCATAAATATAAGTATACACTGACCCCCCTCCTTCCCTCATGCAGGCGCTGAGGCGTAGTAGTGGTGGGACCATTTCTTCCTACTTTGAAGTTGGGACCATTTGTTCCGGGACCATTAGTTCCGGGACCATTTATTCCGCGACCGGTTTTTACCAGAGTGACGCTTTTAGTGTGACGTCTTGTATCTGAAAAATGAGTCAATAAATGATCTAGTAAGCATATGTCACAGTTACAATAGTGGACTTGCAAATAAGGGGCCTTCGGAATCGATAATGAAGTATTCAAAAAATAAAAAAAATAAATAAATCGGGTGACATGATTCGTTTTATAGCTACATCCGGGGGTCATGCCCTAACTTTTCTGCAAAATGAATGAATAAATCATCAGTTTTACGCAAGGAGTCACTCTAACAATGATACCCCGTAATTGATGAGAAATAAAAAATAAGATAAAAAACCCTTGACACAATGCGCTAGCAATGCACTTGTGTGAAGTAGCAAAGCCGACTTTACAAAAACCTATTTGCACAGCCACAGTCCCTTAGTGCTTTGAAAGACTCTGGTTCAGCGTTTCTTTTGCAACATCTGCGCGGGAGCCTGCGCTTCCGTTTTAATCTCGGGGATCCGGAGATTTCGGTGTAGGACATTTCGGTGCACGGACATTTCGGAAGTCAGCGCTTGACCTGTGTTCCGTCTTAGCCTTCGCCTGCCTCCGTGCTGTAATGTTTTGATATAACACTGCTTACATTGCCTCCGGTAAAATGATTTTCCGACAATAAATTTCCGTATAGCAGTGAAGTCGACTTTAAAGGCGCTCATTGTAAAGCACATCGGCTAGAGAGAACACTGCGGTACAGGGGTACCGGTCGAGCTCAGCCAATTTAAAAAATGTGTTCACGCAGAGAGGGGGTGGGAGAGGGGGGGGGGGGGGGGGGGAGGATGCTCAGATGCAACATCAAAAATTAAGTTCAGTACAGTTCAGTTTATTGTAACCGATAACAAAGGTGCCGTGCATCGTGCTTAAAAATACAGAAAGAGGTCCCGAAATGTGGCACTGCGGTGAGACCTCTTGCAAATGAACAGGAAAATAATACACAAACACAATCGCAACAGAAGGAACTTACAAAACAAGTATTGCGAAGATTATTGCAACATTACACAAAACTCACACAGAATATGTTCTTTCACACACAAAGAGCCCACATGTCGCGGTTTTACAAAAAAGTACAAAGACAGAAGAGGCAAAAGGAAAAAAAGTTAGAAAAAGAAAAGCAAAAAAAAAAAGAAACTAAGCAGAAACAGAAGAACAAAGTCGTGCGGACTAATCAGCTGAAAGGTGGGGGCCTTAGAGGATAAATTTAAGAATTGATTAAGAATTAATTAAGAAAAGATTAAGAATTAAGAATTGTTTGTAAGATGAGCGACTTAGAGAGACTTGGACAGTGAACCGAGGGTAGACAGGCTGTAGCGAAGCAGTCCAATAAAGAGTGCCCTGTAGAGTCGTAGCAGCGAAGCAACCGAGCGACCCCATGCAGTGCCTGCAAGCATCCGTAGGATGTGCACAAAAGACTGTAGTTTGTCTTTGAGGCATCGAATATGATAAGTCCATGACATTGACCTGTGGAATTTTTAGCATCAATAGGCAATTCCTTTATTATGAGAGATTCTTAGAAAAACGGTGACCGTCACAGCCGTGCAGCTCACTTTTGAATTCTACCGAGGCCTCGGTTAGATCCTACGCGTGCCCAATTGCTGCAAGGGAAGCGCAGCTTTGCCAAAACACATTCCACAAAGGATTAACACCCCTCCCCCACTCCTTCAGCCAGCCGAGCAACCACAAATGCCCATCTCACCGCGAGGAAGGCCGGCGTTCCGAATCCGTTCCACTGCACAGCGGGGTGCAGAAACGTCCTTCCAAGGCCCCACCGCATATTGTCTCTTTTCTTCGGCCGGCCTCCGTAGAATGTGGTGGTGGGTTACAGGCGGATTACCTGAGAAGAGCGGCGTAGGCTCCACAATGCTACCTGTAGCTCTTGAAATGAACCCTACCCGTCGTTGCTGGAATGCCAGGGGCGCCTTTGGATGAGCATCGTGGTCCGATGCGAGCGATGACAGTGCAATGAGCAATAGCGAGGCGCGCATGTTCGGAGGAGAGTCATCGATGAGGTCTTCGCGGCGCTTACGCACGGATGCTTCGACGGCCGGGTTGTGAGAGGATGGCATCTGGTTCCGTCTGACCGATCATGAACTCCCGCGAGCTCCGCTGAGTGTGTGCCAGCGTGACAAACAGCGCCGTGTCGACGCTGCCGCGTTTTCGGCGCGCATGGCGGATTACGCCATGGGTGACATAGCCTCCCGAAGCATCCCCTCGGAATAACCGCACCTGCCAGGCTTGCAGCTATTGATAGGGCCAGTTTTTCTTCTATTTTTTTAGAAAAAATAAAAAAATAAAGTATTTTGAGAGTGTAATAAAACATTGAGATTGCCACTCTCTCCTGCGCCTTAACATTTTTTTTGTTTTGCAATGGTCACTCGCTTGTGTACCTTAGCCTTTTCGATCTCGTTGATTGATCGATTGTAGGGTTTAACGCACCGACGCAACGCAGGCGATGAGGCACGCCTTAGTGGAGGGCTCCAGATTAATTTTGACCATCTGGGGATCTTTAACGTGCGCCGAAATCTCGAACCCACGGGCGTTTTTGCTTTTCGCCTCCTCAGAAAAGCGGCCGCCGCGGCCGGGAATCGAACCCGCGACCTCGTGCTCAGCAGCGCAACGCCTTAGCCACTGAGCCACCGCGGCGGGTGCCTTTCCGATCTCACGGTGCTGAGAATTAGTCAACTGTATCGAAGTCGCGCAATCAGCAACAAGCCCCCTTAACTTAGACAACGGCAGTTCCACGAACCAATGCGAATTCAATGGGGAAACACCTTGAAGTACGCGTTTGCAGAGAAGTTGGATCACATTGGACTGCGCTGACTCTTTACATAAGGCGAAGAAAACACACAAGGAACATTCACAAGGCAAGCACAAAATACAGGCGAATATGTAAAGGAGGGTGTGAGGGTGAAAAGACGAGAACAAAATCAACTTGTGCTCGCACGTGTAATACGCCATACCATTTTCGGTTAGCTTTATCTCTCAGTGGGATAAACATTGAAGTGTTCGTCTCTATTCAGTCTGAATTTCGCGCTTGTCTTGTGAATGTCCTCTGTGAGTTTTCTTCGCCCTATGTAAACAGCCAGCGCAGTCCAACACGAATTATAATCAATTTGCCCCTATCGTAGCATTGCAGGAGCTTGACGGTGGACGGAAGTTTTATTCGGGGGACTCAGAGGCGACGAGGTACTGCCCACGGGTTAAGAACAACGACAACAGGAAGGCGTCGTTGGCAAGATGGCTAGGCTTGGAAGCATTCCATGGTTAGCTGGCAGCAGAAAATAACACGAAATTTTCTGAAAGAAAAAATGAAACAAATGAAACGCGATCATGAACAAATGAAACGCGATCACGAAAAGTATGAACCATAACACTGAAATAGCGCGATTTCTTTCCATGCAAGTCAAATTGACGCGTGGCTTAATTACAATAACGAAGTTGGGAAATGCGGCTTTTCAATTATAGCCACAGCGCGCAATTATTGGACTTCAAAGAACATTACTTTTCAATTTAGCGTTGCGTGTTCTGGATCATATTTTCGTGTTCGCATTTAATTTCTCCATAACTGCATACGTGTACGTCCAGGCAAAGAAATATGAAAGGCAGGGGGAGAGAGAGAGAGAGAGAGAGAGAGAGAGAGAGAGAGAGAGAGAGAGAGAGAGAGAGAGAGAGAGAGAGAGAGAGAGAGAGAGAGAGAGAGAGAGAGAGGGGGGGGGGGGGGAGGGGAGGGGAGGGGATAAACAAGCAAGGCAGGTAGCTAACATTCAGTAGTCGTTACCCTAAACAAAGGCGAGAAACAACCACAAGCAGCGGACGGAGGAGGAAAAAAAGGAAGGTCGTATTTGCGCTTCAGGGAGTACACTTTTTATCGAGAAATCTGTACCCGACGCAGGAGTGGTAGCCGGAAAAAGCGAGGCCGTTCCTACCCCAATGTGAGCTAAAGGACAATGATGTGACGTCATGTAGCGAACGTGTTTTAGAAAGCGGCGAATTGCTCACGCCCCCAATTGCCGGCTCTCGATGGAGCCCACGATGATTCCCTGCTGGCCTTCTGTTGTCAACTTATCAACCTAAGCCATCCTAGAGCACCCTGCTGTTAGTTGTATACGTAATTGGATTTCCCGCTTCGAGGTTCCTTACCGGGCCTTGACGTGTGGCTGCAGCGCTGTTTTGGGGGTGAGGACGGCGGCCATTTATTGTTGTCGATTCATGCGGGTCCGGCCTTGCATGCGGCAGCCAGCATTTTCACGCTGCGGCCTTGCGCCACTATGTGATATGGCTATGGAAGTATTCAGGGCCTTGCGCTCAACGTGCGTTCTGAAACTCTGTGTTTCTATTTCCGAACGTACATGTGAAGAACCTTGGGTCAGCAAGACGTATTCTGCCTGCCTGTCCTTCTAGATTTGAGATATTTTATGAGCTGGTAAAATTGTTTCATTCGGTAAAACGTTTGTTCAAAAGGAGAGGAAGCCGGGTGATACCTTAACCGAGCATACTTCGCAATGCCTGTGCCGTATGCTATCCCACTGAAACGTAAACATTAGGTTTACCGAATAGTGCACCCACTTTATTAATTTATATATTTATTTAGCTCCTTCGTATTCCTAGTCTAGCGCATGGCTTTGGTATGTGGCCGAAAGGAGAATGGACGGCAAGTACACACAAAAAAAAAAACATTTTTCTTGAAATTTTTACGTACCAATTTTGCCAGCAGCATTCCCCGAATTACATCAATTTTTTTACGCTCCATGCTGCACCAGTGAGGACCTTACAGCAGCAACGTACTGCTTTACTTAAAAGAAATGGCCCAAAATTTAACGCGAGGCAAATTAGTGCGTGTAAGGCCACTTGTGTTCGCAAACCCCCGTGTCCGCCCGAAGTGTGCGAAGATGGTATTGCCAAATAATGATAGAAAAAGACATACCGGTTGGATTCGCGACTTTCAAATCGTATTCCAGAAAACATTTACGAGAGCGTACACTTTAGTCAGACCATTCACGTCAGCAGCATCAGAGGCCTGCAAAGCTTTGAAAGACTCTGGCAGCATCTAGTTACCGTTGGGACCTCGTAAAGCTGTTCGAGCTTTTAGTCTCTACTCCTCCTACCCAAAGAAAGCAACGTTTCATTGATTGATTGATTGATTGATTGATTGATTGATTGATTGATTGATTGATTGATTGATTGATTGATTGATTGATTGATTGATTGATTGCGCACCCAAGAGAACAGCTTGTGCCAAAGCAGCTTGTACGGCGTATACTGCCGCACAAACTTTTCTTAAAATAGTGCATCCACGCGTCACCCACTTCGTTCGCCAACGTCCTTCAAATTTCCCGTTCACAGGCGGGCACGGCGAACGTCGCAGCCGTCATCCACTGAACCGACAACCCCCGAGTGACTTCACACCCCGTGTTTCCTCCCGCGCTTCCGGCTTTAACTGTCCTCGCCTGCATTCAATTTCCAGGGCTGGCCGGCCCAGGCCGGGTAAAACTTTCTCTGGCGTCCCTGAGTCCGCCATCTCCTCCTTTCCCCTCTTTTTCTCGTTTCCACCCCTCGAACGAATCACTTCCGGTCGCGTCCTCGATGAGTCACGCCCACAAGCCCACACCCACCTACGCACGCACGTGCCGCTTTCAAATGGCCGAACGCGGGGAAACTCGGTAGCTCCAGGAACCGACGACCGCAGTGAAATGAACGGCCGCCTCGGGACACAGGCGAAGCTTTTCTCTGTGAACAGCAATACAATGGAAAGGAGAGCTACATTTAATTTGAATTCATGGCGGGAAATTTTACGCCAACCACAGGGAGACAATACAAAAAATAGACACGAAGACCATCGATACTAACAACTGATGCTTTGTTCATAAGAACAGTCTTATGACCATCGCACATGAGCGGAAGTGAGCACATTTACATTCTTTTTTCATTCCCAATGAAACGGAAAGGCGAGCTAACTGGTTTGAATGCATGGCGGTAAATTTTCCGCGCATTGCACGGGGACAGTACAGCAATCAGCGTATTAGAGGGGTTGTGGCGGCATTGTATGTGTCTGGGATAACAAAAAGAAAAAAGGAAACATGCGTAAGCCATCCCTATCTGGGTGAAAAGGAAATTCAAATGCTCACCAGCGTGCGATCTCATGATTATTGGGTAGTTGAGATTTTTATGTTCTCTTAATACGTGTGCGCCTCGGCTCAAGCGCGATGGTCATTAAATGCTTTTTGATGGCATATAGGTGGTGTTTTATGAATAAGGTATCCGTTGTTGCGCATATAATCTGTGCTGGTGTCTTTTGTTGTATGGTCCCCGTGTGGTGTGTGCAAGATTTCCCGGCATGAAAACAGCGGGGTAGGAGTCGTGCGCAAGACAACCTTGTAACCCTTTGCATACAACGGAGCTATTTTCACGAGCAATACTGAACACATCATTTGTAAATCATTATGGCCAAAATCTACAGCTTCGAGTGCTTCCCTGGTGACGCCTGCTTCTTTTTAAGAAAGCGTTTATGCCTCATTCGGACTTACTTCGACCCATGGAGCAGACGTAGAAAACGTTCTAAAGTCTAAATTGGAGTTCTACGCGTTAGATGACCTCTGCTATGAGGCGCGCCGTAGTGGAAAGCCACAGATTAATTAAAACCGCCTGGGCTTCGCTAACGTGAGTCGAATCTCGTGCCCACGGGCGCTTTTTCTTACGCTCATCAAAGAATAGTGACCACGGCCGCGGCCCGTGCCAATGGACTCCTGGAATGAGGAGGCCACCCAAAAGACTCTTTACTATTAAACAATAAATATGTTTAGGGCCCACGGACGTTTTTTTCTTACGCTTATTAGAGAATAGAAGCCACGGCCAGGAGCCGAAACCGCAACTTCAGTTGTCCAGCCGCTCAACCCCAGGCGGACCCTTACTATGGCTGCGATGTTGACAGCTACCATTCCCGCGTATCGTTGCTTAGGACGCGTTGTTGGCCAACAAGTACCTGCATAATAACGTATAACAAACCACATACATTTGAATATTTCAACAGAAAAGTTCCCATTTTATGAAGATAATCAGGATTGCAAGCCCCGTGCGCGTAGGACAAGAAAAAAAAAATCAGCGCAGCACTCTGTCGCCGGTCGAAAGCAGCGTACATGGTAAAGGTGATTATGTTTATCCCGGAAGAAAACAAATTTACCCGGGTAAACATACAGAACTTTACCTTGTACTGCGTGGTGCTGCCGACGAGAGACCGCAGCTCTGATTTTTGTTTACTTCTACATGCGTGGGGTATGCAATCCTCATAATAGGCCGTTTTGTTCAGAAATATTCAGAAGAGTGCATTTTCTAGGCACTGTGCCCGTATATGTTTGCCAACAACGCGTGCTAGGTAACGATACCCTGGACTCAAAGCCATAAACAGCGACCAGTCAAGAGCACCCATCTTCCGCAAACGGTGCTTGGCTTGTACACTCTTTTACTCACAGCCGGCTCATGGTCCAGCCCAAACGCGACGAAGTGAAACAAGCGAGTGGGCACCGTCATGTTTGAGACGGGCCCTGGGATGGTGGCGGCGTGTGCGTTCGCGCCGCACAGCGCGCTGACCGCCGGGGGTCATTTGGAAGGACAGGGGTCAGTGACCGTCCGCTGAAAAGGTCGCCTCTTCACTCACTCTTGACCAGGGACAACGCGTGGGTCTTCGCAGCAGCCGCCGTTGCCGCCTGAATGGAAGCCATGGGAAAACTGCCGCCAGAAAGTCCCGCCTCGATGACCAATAGCGACGTCGTTCCCACGTGCTCTCTAATTACGGCTTCCGGCCGCTGGCGGCCCAATCAGCGTGGCTTGATGATCGAAAACGCGAAACGCACCATCGGAAAGTATCGGCCCGAACAAGTTAAGCAAGTGCTAACAGCGATGACTGCTTCCGTCCTGTTATTGGCAGCCAGTAGGAAGTCCACTGCTTTTCAAGTACCGGGGATATGCGTCTCTACACTTTCCTTCTTCTCAACCGTGGCAGCTTATAGCTTCGTTGCCAGCTGATGCTGTTCGTTTGTTTACTGCCTCTTTGTTTCGTGCTTCGTCGGTTGATTAGGACCACTTGTTTCTATGATTCTTCGCTCGAACTGTTCGTACAAGACGTGAACAGTTGGTCAGGGTAGTTCTTATCTTTAATGCTTTTGCAGTCATTAATACTGGCACTGTAAAAGTGCATTTTATGTTATTCCTTTTCCTCCGGGAAGCCGCAAAGTAAAAGTTCACGTTTGGAGACGCGAGCTTGTTACCAGTAAGTTCCTTTATGTTGAAAACATCCCTCGCTTGTGATGTTACACAGTGCGGAAGAGGCTTAAGTGCGTGACAAGAAGTGCGGAGAGCATGATTCGGTTCTTTACCTGATGTCTTGCGCTTTTTTCTTTATTTGATGACCGAATATGATATGTATGCCTGTACACGTTACAAAAATATTCCAGTACGTAGTACAGTGATTGTTAAATGTTTCTAGGCCACGCCACGCGTTTCTGGGCCATATCGAATTCAGAGCAGGTACTCAACTTTCAAGTGTGACCAAAATATTTTATGAAAGTAAGAAAGAAAGGTACCTTCGCTGGCGTTCTGCCACTGGATGTTTCAATGCCACTCGAAAGGTAACGTTTGTATGCTGAATTATTGGCCACCTATTGATTTTTTTTACATGGCCCAGAAACTTTTGACAAAGACTGTGCGTACGTCGGAAGCATGGAGTACTGTTAAATTATTAAGCTGCCGCTCTGGTTTCTCCTTTACGAATCTCCCCAATGCCACTAGCAAAGCGGTTGTCGAGGGGGAATGTTGTTTCCGAACATATGGGCTGGCTCCATGGCCGTTTGTATACGTACATCGCGAAGCATTGCCATCGTAATGACTTCGTCCTTGCTAACCGAGGAATTAACCGCTTTGAAATAGTGCACAGGTGCAGAAGGATGACTACAATCCCACTTCCCATTGAGAGGCGTCCCTCGATGTGCGTGGCATCCTCGATTTTGGCTGTTACTCAAGGCCCCGAATATTACGGGATGTTATTGGTCGCCTGTGGGTAACGCGTGTCCGGCAATGCTACGCGTTAGTTTAGTTCCCGTCCGCACACACGGTTGTTACTCGACCACATTTAGGGGAAATCCCCAACCCCAAGGTGGAGTAAGTTTCTACGTAGGAAAGTTTGCATCCACCTGAGTGCAGCTTGTGCAGCTTGAGGTTGATTGTGACAACCCGAATTCGCGTGAAGCTGCGATGCTGAAAGCTGAATTGACGTGATTCGACGAGCCAAGTGCTCACGTGTCCCGAGTTATACAGTGCTCGAAGAGTGTTAAGTCGCGTTCACTTTTTTTTTTTTTTTTCTTCGCTGGCGAAGTTTTGCAACCGAAAGAGATGTTGACCGCATTGTCGTGCCAAATACGATACGAAAAGGTTTTGTAGCATTCGTGGGAATGGTAGAAAACCGCTAGCAGTTGCGCAACAAGGTGTGGTTAACTGCGATAACAACGCACAAGCCGCTGGCAAATGGTGACCGGGAGTTCAGTAGTTGTCCGCTAATAGCAGCTTTCTATCGGGCCGAGTTCGCGTATGGGACGGCAAACCTGTTGTTACCGTTGTTGCCACCGGCACTTCCCAGGTGCACCGATGCTGTAGGAGGCACGGTCGTTTACGAAAGGTATTCTGATCGATCTTAGATCACCTGAACGCCTGATGATGCCCACCAAAATTCAGTTCGATTACTTCCGATCGTTACCGTTTCATTTTTTTTTCCTTAAAAAAAGTAGCCGCATTGTCAGAGTCAAGAACCTGACCATCATCCTCGTGACAAAGAGAAGCCTATTCTAGGTGACATCCTTGTACCGGTCACGAAGTCGCGCAGGGAAAGCCTGACAGTTCATGGAAGCGGGGTGCGATAGTTTCCTGGTGTGGGGAACATTAACGACAAGCTCCGGGGGATTCAAACTACAGCCAATTGAAAAATTTCCAGTGAGAAAAAAAACATCTAGTGACTTCTGTCAGCCAATGGCATACGTCGTGACCACGCCTTTAACTAAACAGTTGAGAATAGCTAGCGCTACCTGACGGTGTGCTTGTGCAGTGGCGCGTAAGCCCGCGTCCCCGGAACAATACCTTACGCAGTTTCGAAAAATCAAAATTAATCTCCCCACAGCCTGAGTGAGAGTGGCGCCCTAGCACCCGCTCAGCGTAAGTGATTATCCGAGGTGCAATGCATCCCTTACAATGACCAAGCGAGTGCAAAGACAGTAATTTTGAAAGCGGCCTGTAAACTTTTGATTCCGACGAGACATCCAATGGTTTCGCGCCTGTATACATCCCCCATCAAGTGCTGCTCTCGTGGTTTGTCTGCTCTCCGTGGAACGGCGGCGCTTTTATACGCTCGGGCTGTGCTCGACTTTTATATTTTGACATTCAACGCGCCCCCTCTCTCTCCCTCTCTTTCTGGCATGCCTCCTCTCTTCCGCTCCCATTGCGCCGCGCTGGTGCTTTGAGCTCCCTTTCCCCCGCATGTCATCGTGGCCACGCCCCTGTCTCTCTCTCCGTCTCATTTTCTTTTTTTTTTTAGTCGGTATATAAAGTCAAGAATTTCTTTTTTCCCATTCCTTTATTCGACACCTCTCCACGAGAGTGCTTTGTCGCGCGAGCACACGCGCTTGGGGGCCTGACGTTCACTATGAAGTCACTTAGCCTGTGAAGGGTGGTGATATAGGCAGCTAGACTAGCATGGGTCGTTATGCAAGAAAAAAAACAATGCCGACAATCCCAAGTTGGTGAGAATGGTCAGACAAATGCTTAAAGTCTTTTTGCAGTCGGCTTCACTGCTGCACACACGTGCGTTGCTAAGAAGACATTTTTTCAGGCGTCATTGAAGCAGTCTTAACACCAAAGTACGAAGGCCCACGGGAAATCCGTAAGACACCATGCATCCATTTAAAAAGCTATACAAAGAGCCTCCTTAAAGTCGGCTTCACTGGGTACATTGATGCATTGCTAGAAAAGCCTTTTTAGGGCAGAAATAAGGAGTCTGATATCAAGGCGTGGCAAATAAAAAAAAACTGTCGCACATCAAGCGTCACAGACGGACAGACTGAATCCCTTCAGAAATTCTTAGGCACTTAAGTAAACCACGACCTCCTATACCCCAGCTACCAGGAAAAGTAAAGTCAACAAAAAAATAAATAAGTGATATCGGCTTCCCTGCCGAAGTTCATGTAATCGTACGCTATAGGAATAAGGTCTTATTTAATGCGCCAAAGATACGTATGTGCTTTGAGACGCTCAAAGTCTGAAACTCACCTTATCCGGCATTAAGTAAGTCACGCGCCCGAGGTTTTGTGTTTTGTAAACAGATAAGTCAAAATTAATAATATATTGTTGCGCGTGTAGAACCTTTGTAAGCCTCATGGGGTGTCGAGTAAGTTGTCCCCTCCAACGACAAGAGCTCTGTACGGGTTCAGGTATTAGAGACCCCAGCTCGTGCTCGCGTCACGTGGCAACATAGGGTTCGTGCGTGTGTGTGTGTGTAGGGGGGGGGGGGTAGCGTGCTTGAGTGCGCGCAAGTGTATATGTTCCCAGATCTCCATAAAATCTCCGAACAGCGACGTTGTGGTCTGTTTTGTTCCTAGCTAAATTGAAATGAAAGCTTACAGCCAGAACTCTCGTGTCTTTACAGTATTGCGTACGCTTTTCTTCATTTTTTCCCCCTTGAAATAGGGTTCCACTTCAGTACCGTTACTGGCAGTAGCTCCCGTTTGTTGGAGGTAACAGCGCAGGCACCGTGCTGCTTTTCTGTTTTTGATCCCTAACGCGAACGAAGGCTTTGTCAGTAATCTTCGTGACGTCACTCCAATGAGCTTGTCCATGCGGCGCAGTTCGAGTTCCCTGTTCCCGGTTCAAATCAAAGTTGCTTATGGACCCCTCAACCTCCACGATCGCTAGGCAAATGCAATGGCAAATTCTTAGGGGGTAAGGCGCTCTGCTGGTGAACCCAAACACGCGAGTTCAATCCGGGCCACCCACGCGGTTTTTCCGGTGGTGGCGAAAAACTAAAAGAAAACAAGAAACGCCCGTGTGTTGGGATTTCAGGGCACGTCAAAGATCCCCAGGTGGTCAAAATTAATCCGGAGCCCTCCGCTAGGGCATGCCTCATAGCTCAGGTGTTGCTTCGGCACGTTAAACTCCTATATTTTTTTGCCTACGCATTTATACATGCATCGCGAAAAAACGCTAACGACTCTCGTCAACTCTTGCCAGTCTAGTCCCCTTTTCGTCGCGTTTGATCTTTGAAAAAAGGACCCACGCACGTCGCGCTGGCCTGCTGTAGCTGAAACTGCGCCCGAGCTTTCAGGTGGCTCGTCAAGTAACTGTACCGTCGACAGGCGATTCTCTAGAACATAACATTAAAATTATTTTATGTTTGAGAAATTCTGAAACCTCATACTCCTCTTACTATTTTTTGGTGAAATTGGGATGCAATAATAGGAAATCTAGTCAGACGTAAAGTATTTCTGACTGTTAAAGGACTCGAGGTTGCCTTAAGACAAAGCATTGTACGAGAGAGAGAGAGAGAGAGAGAGAGAGAGAGAGAGAGAGAGAGAGAGAGAGAGAGAGAGATAGAGAGAGAGAGAGAGAGAGAGAGAGAGAGAGAGAGAGAGAGAGAGAGAGAGAGAGAGAGAGAGAGAGGGGGGGGGGGGGGAGAGAGAGACGTTACGAGCAAGCATCCAGTAAACAGTTTGAAAAAAAATTGTCGCGTATCTGCTTGCTCGGCTGCAATTGTCGTCACTGCATTGACGTTCTTGTAGCGGCCATCTTGGAGCACTGTTTTTACAGTGGAAGGCTGCGAACTTACCTGCCGCTGTTATCTCAAGCGGAGCTGTGAAAGCTGAGAGAAAGAGCTGTGGTAACGCCACGTGCAAGCTATGTATTGTCATTTGCCGCCCCTGCCACGTAACTGCCTCTCCTGTCTCCCTCTCTTCCTCCCTCTCCTCCCCCCCTCGCTCTCCCCGTGATGAAGGCGACGGAGGTTTCTTGAATTCAATTTTCCCGCGTTCGCACTGCTCGCACTCCCGCCATCTGTTGGGCAAGCACGCGTCTTTTATCTTTTCTCTTACCTCCTGTCTATTGTTCTGCTCAGAACAGCACGAGCCGAAGCATTTTGTGTTAGCGTTTGTTTTTACCTCGTTTCTTTTCGACACCGTTTTCAACGCGTTTCTTTTTATTCGCTGCCGTATAAGCCAATCGAACGTGTATTCTTAATAAAAAAGACGCTGATACTCAGTGCCCCAAATATGGCTGAGGTTTCCTTCGCGCTGAATAATGCGGACATGTATGAGTCAGGCCAAAAGTTTTAGTGGTGTGGACGGCTGGATCCAGTGAGTGAGTGGTTGAGTGAGTGAGTGAGTGAGTAAGTGAGTGAGTGAGTGAGTGGTTGAGTGAGTGAGTGAGTGAGTGAGTGAGTGAGTGAGTGAGTGAGTGAGTGAGTGAGTGAGTGAGTGAGTGAGTGGTTGAGTGAGTGAGTGAGTGAGTGAGTGAGTGAGTGAGTGAGTGAGTGGTTGAGTGAGTGAGTGAGTGAGTGAGTGAGTGAGTGAGTGAGTGAGTGAGTGAGTGAGTGAGTGAGTGAGTGAGTGAGTGAGTAGATGCACGGGTGAGAGTGCGTCAGTGCGTGAGTGAGTGAGTGAATGAGTGAATGGGTGGATATGGGTGTGAGAGATTGAGTGATGAGTGGATGCATGGGTGTGAGTGAGTGAGTGATTGAGTGAGTGAGTGAGTGAGTGAGTGAGTGAGTGAGTGAGTGAGTGAGTGAGTGAGTGAGTGAGTGAGTGAGTGAGGGGGTGAGTGAGTGAGTGACAGACACAGACAGGCATATATACAGGCCAAAGTTTTCGTGTATGGGCAGCCCAAGACTCAAATATCGTCTTAAAAAGTATCGGCTTCACTGCACAGCTTTCGTGTTCCTACAGCGGCGAATTTTTCCTCTTCAAGTATTAATTAAAAGCGGGAAATTATGCGCATGCAGTTCGGTATAAAAAAACTAAGAACTTTTGCTACCACGCCATGGGCACGTTAGCCGTGGCGTGAAACACAGTACAAACACCCAGTGCGCCAAAAAAAGGAGGAATAAGACCTGTCTTTTTCCTTCGTTTTTTTTTTTTTTTTTGAATAAAGCAACACACACTACGAGACTATTTTTCGTTCTCTCTTCATTTCTTTCTGTCTTTCTCTTTGTTTCTTCGTTGAGTTTGAAACATATATTTTGTTGTTTTTGTTTTTACTACGCAGGTATGCATGTGTAATTATTCCACATATATCCATCATGAGGTCAATTATTGACCTGATTATGGATATATGTGGACCCTGATGTTTCCTCGTATGAATATAGTACGTTGTCAATGTAACCCATTGCATTGACCCTTGGGAAATGAACTTTGAACTTTGAACCTTGCGCTACCGACAGCACTAAACGGCCTGTACACTGCGACAGCGATCTCACGACGGTTGGTTTGCAAGCAAATCAGGAATATTGAGGGTACCACCCATCCCGTCTTATTGCTCTGAGGTAACTGTGTTGTTTTTTACGCTAATCATCCTTGGTGTTTAAGTATCTATGAAAGGCTGGACGCGGAGAATAAAAGCGCTGCTTTCTTGCCTTCGTGGGGCCATCGACGACGATTAAAGTGCTAATGTCTTTCCGTCTTGATTTGCCCCCTTCCTTCCTCTCCTTTCTTCTCTCCCGTGGAAATTTTCCAGTGTAGAGAGGGGCGACCCAAGTGCTTGCGCAAAAGTGTCATCTGGCGTGTGCGTGTGCGGTTGTTCCGTTGGCATGAAAGCGAGCCCTATGCTAGGCTCGCCGTCGGGCAGCGGCAGCAGCTAGCTCTTCGTGGAGGTCTCGCCCGCACCGCGTGCGCTCGCCATCAAGGCAGCAACAGTCGGCGGCATGCTAATGAGCAGAAGGGCAGGTGGACGGAAGTGGTCCGCTTCCCCCTCACCTCGCTCTCTTTTTATTGTCCGTTTTCACCGCGCTCGACCTCGACTCCCGAGCGCAGGCGGCGGCGAGCAGCGCCGTGGGAACGAAAGCGTTGGCCGCCGCGTATGCAGTCCGGCGCAGCCGTTACGACGACGCATTTGAGTGACGCGCCGCACACGGGCGCGGGGAATCTTTCTTGGAGCCTGAAAAAACACACAATTAGCCCGAATTTGTGCAGACAATATACAGTCTTTAATCGGCTACCTAAATACGAGGATTTTGGTCTGTCTGTCTGTCTGTCTGTCTGTCTGTCTGTCTGTCTGTCTGTATGTCTGTCTGTCTGTCTGTCTGTCTGTCTGTCTGTCTGTCTGTCTGTCTGCCCGTCACTCGAGCTCATACTAGTCCACGTTATTAAGCGCAAAGGAAACTTCCAGCATAATTGAGGCAAAATGTAAGCGCATAACCGATAGTGCCAGAGAGAGAGAGAGAGAGAATAAACGTTTATTTAAATCAACAGGGGGGATTGTGCTGAAGCTTGAAGGAGGCGTCCTCAGTCCAGGATGCCTTGAGCGCGGGCAGCATCGACAGCCCTTTGAGCCAGCCGAAGCTGGTCGTCCAGGCTGGTGCTCGCCAAGGCGCTCTCCCAAAGCTCGACAGTGGAGATAGTGCCAGCACTGTCTTAATTACTGAGAATGCCACTTCGGGTTGGTTTTTACGGTAGCGAAGGAAAAATAAAGCAGCGCGTTAAAAACGGCGCCGAAGAGAGGCGAGGCAAAAAGAAAACGATAGCAAAGGCTTATTCGAGCTGTTCCATGCACAACAAAAGGAAAAGGGCCCCGACAGATGACGCTCGAGCGGTGCAAAGGCGGTAAGTTTGAATTGCATTGATCAAGGTTCTATCGAATTCCTCACGGGCGTAGAAAGAGTGCGGCGGAAAAGCGTGAGGGGTGGGAATGGGGGGAAGAGCAGAGGACTTACGTGGCAGGGGCGGCAGACGAATATTGTCTTTGGACGACATGTGCCTTGAAACAAGCAGATATACGGGAGCAATTTTCGAATTCATTCGCGCGTAACAACCCCTTCCACCAGGATTACAGACAGTAAGGAAACTTGGCACCTTACTAAACAACTAGTAAGCAAACTTACACCCTCGCAACGTGCCATGGAGCGAATAATGATAGGAAACGAGAGGTTGCTCGTTTCCTGCCTTAGGGGCAGGAAACGAGCAACCCCTCGTTTCCTATCATTATTAGGGAGAAAACTCGAGAAAACTCGAAAAACATGGATTAGGGAGAAAACTCGAGTAGAAGATATCGTAGGTAAAATTCAGGAAAAAGAAATTGAGTTGAGCTGGCCATGTAGTACGACGAACGGACAACAGGTGGGCCACGAGGACAACATAATGGACACCGAGAGACTGGACTAGGAGATGGGGAAGGCCACTAGCTCGATGGAGAGACGAAATAAGAAAATTCGGAAGCAAAGAATGGACTCGGACAGCGCTGGGCAGAAGTGGGTGTAGGTCAATGGGAGGGGCCTCGTCCTGCAGCGGGCCAAAGCAGGCTGTTGTTGATGATGGTGATGATGATTATGAAGCAGTCTGCCTGGCGACCTGCGAGACAGTGACTCAAAGGCAGCATGAAGACAACACATAACCTTCTTTGTTTGAAAAACTAGAAGTTGCAGGGATAACTCGTTAAACTCCATTCCGTCCCCGAGTGACGTTGTTTTCACACGCACAAAAAAAAAAAAAAAAGATAAGCGATATTGACGCAATTGCAGATGCACCACCTCCTTGCAACGTCACCAGTGAAGAGAATCGGGGAGGAATCAGTTCTTAAAACTCCCCGCTACCATCCAAACGGCGCGGCTGAACGGAGCCAGAGGCATCAAAGTATTTGCACAGTAACGTTTATTGGTGGCAATTTTTGTCGGGGCCCGTCTATCACCTAAAATAGTTCCTGTGACGCCATAGCGCTAGTACGAGAGACGGTGTAATTCGGCAGCCTTCTACCGGCTTTCCTTACTAACCGCCTTAATTCACGTTTGCATGAAAAACTATTATTGTGACGTAGTAGTCTTTAGAATGAAACAAACTTTCGTTTTGTCCGCACTGTTCCCTTAAATTTGGTCCGCAATGCCGCCTACCAGCTAACACGGATTGTCGATGCATTCCGTGAAACTTTCACCAGCTACGCAGTGAGTCCATTACAGAAATCAACGGCGTAATTTTATTTCTGTCATTTTTTTTATTATTAAGACGAGAGATAGAGCAGCATACTCGACTGTGCATACCTCCGAAACTTTAAAATGCTTAAACATGTCTAGGTGGACTCAGAGAGGTAACCGGCTGTCTACCTGTAGCGCTTTATTTGGCACACTTTCGTCGCACACGAAAATGATATTGATAAAAATTGAAGCCGCTCCACTCAATGTGAAAGCTGTCGGAGGTGCAGAGCAGTGATTCGCCATAATGGGCTACAGCGCCGTTTTGCGCTCACTGCAGCCACCCAATGCATTTCAAATTTCCGGGCGTCGCAGTGCTCGCACGTCCCCAGCCTGAAACTGCACCAGTGGGAGTTCTGTTCTTTTTGTGCTTGCTTCAATTTCGTATGCTGGAGCAATTTTGCGTTATTTCAAACGCGTTTTTTTTTTTTTTTTTGCGCTGCTGGAGCCTTCTGCGTCATTTCGAACGCGCCATTCTATTCTTGCGTGGCTGGAGCCTTTCTGCGTCCTTTCGAACACGCCATATTGTTCTTGCGCGGCTGGAGCCTTTCTGCGACATTTCGAACGCGCCACTTTTCTTGCGTGCCTGGAGCCTTTCTGCGTCTTTTCGAACGCCCCATTTTTTTCTTGCTCGGCCGCTTTTTTCGCTTACTATCGTAAAAATCCACCCAAGCAGCGTTCCCAACTAAATGAACGCAGGCGCTGGCGGTTAATTACGTATATTTTGCCTTAAATGTACCTGTAGTTTTCTTTGCGCTAAACAACGGGGAGATGTATGACAAGCGCCAGTGGTTCACAAGGTTCGAACGGTTAGGACTATTTAAACCACGTGGTTTTCGAAGCCTCAGCGTGACTCCCTGACGACGGTACAGAAGGCTCTACTTGGGTCCATTATCTCGCTGCGCCGCCTGATTCCGGCAGTCGCATTGACCGTTAGCGAGCTACGACGACAACGCGAGCCCATAAAGTGCTCTGCATTTAAAATGAGCTAGGGCCTTTGTACTTTGATAGGATTCCTGTTTTCCCGCAAAAAACTGTCTTTCTAGCAATGCGTTTGCGTATTGCGTGAAGCCGACTCTGAAGGGGGTCATGGCATAGTGCTTCAAAGGGATGCTGGACGTGTTATGTGGTATTCAATATAAGGCCACCCAAAAAAAAAAAAAATCCTTCCCAGCAATTCATGTGTGCGTAAATTAAAGTCGACTTTAAGGGGGATCGGTGTACAGCAGCGCCGTTTGAGCTCTTGATTCGCCAATCCACAATTCGGAGTTTCTGTAAAATTTTCCACCCAATACTAAAAAAAAAAATACTTTAGAAGCATGCGTTTAACTCAACCCTATTTGAATTTGGTGCCGCATTGGGAATAGGGGGATTACAGATGTGTTAGTTTTTCTTTTATTTCATTTTGAAATGTTCCTTCAAGTGAGGTTTGCTCGACAAAAGTTCTACTGCGTAGGCATGGGCACGTTAGTTTAACCACCAAATGCGGTGAGGGTAGGGGGGTGTATTTGGTTACCACGCGTTTGTTTCATTCAAAATTCAATTTGTTTCTTTTAAGTACCAAAGCTTAGCATGGGCTATGAGGCACACGGAATAACGTCGACCCCCTGGGGATCTTTAAAGGGGCAAGCAACCGATTTTTGTCCAGTATATTTCCTCTATCCCACATGGAAGGGCATCACTTAAGACACTTTAACCCGAAACGGTAATATTGATAGCGCCCCAGAACTTTTGAAATCGGAATGTTAAGAATGTTAAGAACTGTTGAAATCGGAATAATGAAAAGAGGTATTTAAAATCCCGCTTAAACAACAATAATGTGCGGTCTTCCATATTCCTTTACGCGGTTTTTGAATCAGGCATTAAAACCGACGGAGTTGTTTGGACACGTATGGTAGTGTCACGTTTTGAAACTTCCGAAAATAGTCTGCCAAATAAAAATTATTTCCTGTCTTTCATTCGGAAATTCCTTGCGGTGACCATACTATATAAAACGCAGGCTTTCATATGAACTAGACTCCACAAAAATCGGTTGTCTGTCCCTTTTGGCAAATTTTGGCACACGGGCTGTCGTTTTTCGCCTACATCAGAAAAACGGCCTCCGCGGCCGGGATTTAAGCCCGGGTCCTCGGACGCACCAGGCCAACGCCTTAGCGATAGAGCCAGCGTGTGTGCTCAGTCCTTCCCTGAGTTGAAGGTCGCTAGAGGGGTTGAGGACACTTCGCACATTTCATAATATAACTCAAATGTCCCTTGTCGGATATTGGTGCAGCTGTAAAACGGTTCCTTGGAAAGCCAGAGTCGGCACATATGGGCTGTGTTGACTCATCATGTCTCCAAATTAGGCCGCAAAGGAAAAAAATGATTACGGTTGCAAGATTTCAAATCTAGGGTATGCGGTCGCTGTGGGGAAAAAAAGGAAGATATCGAAGTTTTGGTATAAAGGTCCGCTTTCCGGCACAGGAAACAGCCAAATTATCTCTACAACCATGCGCCGCGGGGTCGACAAACCCTTCAACGTTCGGAACTGCCGATGAGATAACAAGAAAGCATACACTGACCATTTACTTTTACTAGCTGCCTCCACATATTGCGCACATAGCAAATATAGTTTAAACTAGATATAACGAAGTCACCAGGGTACGCGAATTTGTTCGTCCAAATTTGCTAAATATTTATTTGTATCGGGCCCTTCGCAAGATCCGGGTTTGCGAAACGATTTCGGTGTATCGGGAACTTCGCGAAATTGACGCAATTCGAATTGGCAAATTATTTTGTTATACCGGGAACTTGGTAACATCGGGGCAATTCAAATTCGTTCGGTAATTCGGGAAATTCACAAAATCTGGTTTCGAATATCAAGGTTCAACTGTACTTCGTTGTCTACATGTAGGTAAATGGGGAAGCCGACCGCGTGGCGTCAGTTTTCTGAAAGCCCAACGTAGTCCGAAACTTCCAATTGGGAAATCTAATTGGAAATAGGAGCGGTTGGAATGACAGTGGTGATGTAAAAATTTCCAGCAAGCGCCGGTAGTCATCTCTTGACTGAGTAGAGAATCAATCTTAAACGCTCCAACAGACTCACTGGCCAAAGAAAGGCAAAAAATGTCCTTCGAGAAAAAAAAAAAAAGCTGTGAGGTTTGGCCGACGGCACCTCAAGGCAGCACGAATAAACAGCACGATTGTAAAAAAGAAAAATTCCTTAGCGCAGCGAAACAACGACGATGACTGTCCGAGATAGCGCCAGCGTAGTCTACACGTCATTCCTTTAGCTGTACAAGCTCAAAGCGCCTGTGCGATGCCAGGCGCTTTGGAATTTCGGCCGGAATTTCGCCAGGAAAGTTGCAATGAACCACTAACTTTGTTTCCTTTTTGTTATGCTGCATTACGGTCAATTATCACACGCATGATAAATTGAAGTAGTGCTTGTTTGGCACGGCTTGTAGACCATCAAGACATAAAATCTGTGAAGGGATGAACAGAACAACCATTTTATCCGCGGCAGGCATTGCGACCCTCCCTGTACGAGTTGCGTGCAGCGGCGGCAACTTTCGCTGTGATATTTGAAAAGCAGTGTCAGAGCCGCGCGCCATTTTTTCCGCACCCGGTTAGCCCGCTACCAAGCGAGATCAAACCGTTGTTGCGCCTTGTCTTGACGAGACGATCGCGTGCAGAGAAAACTTTTTAGAGAGAGAGAGAGGGCGCCATTCGCAGCATTTGGCGGGGCAGCAATTATGCAATCGTTGCTCCGAACAGGTAGGCGCCCCCAGCGTCGGTCTCTTCAGACCGAACAGCAAACGCGACCGCCCCGCTGCCTCGCTGTTCGCAGCAAGATGTCGGGAACCCGAGCCGCAGGCTATGCACGGGGAAAACCCTGGTCACTTGCCGTTGTCAGATGGAGGGGGGGGGGGGGAGGGGGGGGCGCACAGAAGTGCTCGCCCCCAGAGCAGTCAATACACTTGGCTCGTCGGGGGAATGCTACAGCAAACCATAAGCTCTTGCCGAGCAAACTACAGCGCAGCGAAACGAGTGAGAGGGAGTGAGAACGGGTAAAAAACCAAACAAACTAAAGCGCCATGACAAGACAAACAGAAAGCGAGAGGTCCGCGCAGGACTGCATGAAGCAGACGACAAGAAAAGAACGACGGCAGACGAAAGGGTCGAGCTGCGTGGATGGATGTACTGTATGAGCATACGACGGCTTCACAGAGTGATAGGAGGGGGGAGCGAAGGGGGCCGAAGAGAGAGCAACGAACGTCGTCGTCGTAGACGAGAGTGAGAGAGACTGGACGCTACAACCGAAGATTTTCGTGACGTCAGAGTGTCCAGAACGCCCTCTCTTCGTACACGCACGAACACACACTCGAGAGCGCGGTTACGATTGTTCCTCGCGAACCCGTGCGAGCAGGCGAGCCGGCGTGCCACGCCACCGGCACAATTACCGTGCGTTCACTCCTGCGAGAAACGGAGGGGGGAGCCAGATCGGCCGGGCCAACCTACCTGACGGGGCACAGAGAGGCACCAGAAGAAACTAAACAGGCAACGAGAAAAGACAAAACTCGTGCGGCACGTTAAAGAAGAAGCGACTCTCGAGAGCGAGCGAGCGGTGGTCAGACGGGTGAAGGTGCGTCGAGAGTACGCGCTCGGGCCTCGAGGTTAGTTCCGTGCAGTGCAGGCAACTCGGATGGAGTGCTCAGCGAAGGATCGAAAGGGTCGCGCCGGCTTGAGCTGTCACGCGCTCGGGTGACTCCGGAACTGATGCACTTCCGTACTGTCCGTTTTGCATTGAACGCGACAACAACCACTCTTGATTACTACTTTTGAGGCGCCAAGAAAACGCAGCTGCGATGGAACTACCCTGAAGGCGTTTTTCGGTGCCACCGGCGGTACGAACGTGGCTTCCACAGCGGTGCACGCAATTAGCGGCGGGGGCTAGCGCGCGGGCAAGTACCCAGAAAGATGGGGTGAGAAGAAGGTGGGGAGCGAAGATGGTTCGCGAGGAAGAGAGAAAATGGCGGTTCAACGATTTCGGACTTCCGTCGGCTGATCCGGCTGGCCAGCACGTTGGGCCAGCAGGGCCGGCCAGCCGACCAACTCAGCAGACGACGAGCTCCTCCTGTGCGGCGATGCTTTTGCCACGCAGAGAATCCGATCCGAGTGAATCGCTCTGCTGCGTTGAGGGGCTGCACTGAAAAATGCTAGGGGCGTCATCAGCTCTTTTTTATTCTCGCTTTTCAAGACCATTTTTTTCCTGGCTTTGTGCCGAACTTTCGGGCATTATCTTCAGAAAATCGCCGCTGGTTTACTGCGGACGCTGAAAGAAAAACAGTACTGCGGCAACAGTGTCGCTTTTGTGCTGGCCTTCGCCTGAAGCTTCTGCGCTGTTCCGGTTCCTCGCCTATCCGTGGGAGTGCATCGCAGTCGTTAGGTTAGAAAAAGAAGGGGTTGGCAACGTCTGAACGAACGCCAGAACATGCACAAATGGTCATACGTCTGACGAAAGGAATAAGGACGTAAAGCACTGGAAGCTGGTGGACCTGAAACAATGTTACATAAACTCGGACAGTAGTTGCCGCCAAGAAATATCGCAAAACGAACATCTGACTCGCAACTTGAAACAAGGCACGTGGGAAAGTTGAAGCACCACGAAGAAAACGTTTTTTTTTTTTTAATAAACATCTTCACTACTTTGATGGCTGCAACGCATAGGCGACAACAGCGCATAAAACGCGGTGGAAATACGGTGAGGCTACTTTCAGAGGCAGTAACCTTGATCTTGACGCTGGATGAAATGCTGCAGTGTTCTTTTTATCAAACCAAATTTCGTCGAGCAGCGTTGGGAGATATGAAGGGACTTTAGATTTATCTGGAGAGTATGCCTGCGTTTTTTTTTTTCTTTTTTTAGTATGGCCAGCGTGCTTTGGAAAATTTATTGCTTATTTTGCCCCTGCAACAACTGAGGACAGCTGACGCGCATTAGAGCGTGCTCACAAGCAAACGTTGGCCTGCAGGGAATTTCCTTCGCGTAAGCGCTTTGCATTGCCTAAAGCAAGGCGTAGGCATAAAAGCTACGACAGGTCATCGCAACAGCACTCACGGACACAGAAGTGGTTCTTTTATTTTATTCGCACTAGCCGGTCTTTGTAACTCGCCCGACTCCTGTACGTTGCTTTGTACAGAAAAGTCGATAAATATGCACAAACTCAAATTTCCCGTCATTTCGGCAAAAATGACATCAGGCGTGACGTGACGTTATTTCCGAAATATGGCAGAGCGACAATTTCTGCACTAAGTGCATTTGAGCATCCGAGTGATGCAATCTAACAGAGACTCAAGGACCTCCTGTACTACTTTATACGCCCACGATTCTTTGTGTTTGTAGGAAGGTACCATTTGATTAAACTAGCAACATTTGCGCCTCAGGTGCCGGTCCGGAAGTCGATGGGCGGTACCTCCATTCATTTGATTGGCATGTTTTCTCAGTTATCTATTGAAATTTGGCAATAAAACTGGTGAAATGGTAATCGGCGTGCGCATTGCTGCAAAATGCGGCTTCGGATCGGAATTTTCAAGAAGCAGTTCCTTTGGGAGGAGGAGGGGGTGGTTGACGTCCTAACAAAGATGTCATCGTCATTGGCGGCCATCAAAGGTAAAGGGTGCGGCTGTTCTCATCCCCTTTAGTTAACAACACAACGAAAACGTTTTTAAACATTCTGCAGCAACTTTATGAAGTTGAAGTGTCCAGAGTAAAAACCTATAACCCGAGTTCTTTCGGCGAAGTTTCTTTTCGAAGAAAGGTTAATTGAAGGGTGCAGTTTCACTTCTTTGAAGGAGAGTTACATGACTAATCCTGTCAAAAGATATCGAGAAGTCGACATATTAGTCCTAGCGTGATACTCTTGCGTTCTGTATAGATATTACTTTTCCTTTTGACGAATTTGCTGTAGTCTTGAAACCAAACTGGTTAGACGTTTCGTATTTTTCGAATAAAGTGGACAGGCGCTTGGAAGATCAGCTTTTTCATACCTTTCGAAAACACCGGCAGAATTAGCCCGGCAAATTATTTCCGACCTCGCTTACTTCGCAGCTTTTGGGCGCTTTATACCGCAAATGCGCAACGCGTTCGCCGAAGATCGCGCTTCAGCCGGAAGAGTTCGTTGAACGCGAGCGCACGGAGACGGCCAAGGTAACCGAACGACGCCCATGACCCGAGCGTCGTCGTCCACACCACCGTGCTTCGGTGTGACTCGAGGAGTGGAATGAAATGGAAGAAAAACGTCTAGACGACGCCGGAGAGTCGGAGGGGGTAGCGACGGCAGCAGCGTTCTCCGCGCGTCGAGCACGAGATCGAGTTGTTTCGATAAGGGAACGCGTTCGATCGACTGTACAGATAGATAACCGCGCGAGGTCTGCAGTCGAAAAAAGTCTCTTAAGATAACAAGGGCAAAAGCGACAATGAGCGACTGAAAGATACGGAAGGAGGGACAAACTAACAAGAAAATGAGAATGAAACACCTCGTAAAAGACAATAAATGAAAGGAAGACGACGAAAACTGCAAAGAAGAAAAAGGAAAAAGAGAAAAAGCGAAAACCGGTCGGGCGGAAGCGCGGGATGGGGTGAAGAGGTTTTGCTGCCCCCGCTGCCTGTCCTCCTCTCGCGAACATTTTTGGCGGGAAACAACCGGACGCTCTTTCCCGCCTCTCCACGTCGTCGCAGAGGCCGGCCGGGAACGCGCGAAAAGAGAAAGCGAAATGGAAACCTTGCTTCCGGATGACTCGCGTTGCAGAAGACGTCGGAGGTTCGCAGTTAGCTTGCTTCTCTTTGAAGCCGATACCGCTCTTTGATTTTTGTGTCTTTTTTTTTTAATTATCAGGATGCGGACGTCGTAGTTCCCGGGTCTCGATCGCAGTTTTCGGGTGAAAAAACAAATTCAAAACCGTAGCGTCTCAATGTATGTGTATTGGTTGTTGTTGTGTAACCAGTTTTAACAGCGGATCTATCCTAGGGCTGGGATTGACGACAGCCTGTCCCGGTATCGCGTCACGCTCCCTCCGGGGCAGGTTTCTGCAACCCGCAAAAAACGGTTCCCAGTAAAGAAAAAATAATAATAAAAAAATAAAGGGAGGTCCATATGAAGGTCTAACTTCAAGTGTTAACATAACACGGCTTATACCAATACGACTTAACATAATACAGCTTACATGCCAGGGCTTGTAAGCGGCGGCTATTTAGTTAAGTACTAAAATAGTAAATACTGCGGTAAAAATCTAACCAGAGTTATTTCGTAGGGACGGGTGAGATGGAACGAAATCATTGTTTCACGTCTCTCAGTGTCATTTCGTTCACTTCTTCTGTTCACTCCGTCGTTGGCACCAGAGGGCACATCTTTCGCCGACCTCCTAATTGCAGTCTGAATACATAATAAGTCATCTCCTCCGAAAAGCCAAAAGAAAGCTTCCGAAAACACTCACGAAACAGTCTGAACACTCAAGCCAAAAGCAAACTCCCATTGGGCAAATGGATCTGGCTAACTTACGATACGAACTACGATCTGCGTACACGTTTTCAGGGCGTTATCTCCACCTTTTTCTAGCCACCCCTATTTTAGAGGAAAGTTGCCGAGCGTTTCTCGTCACTGCAGTTTTGTCCGACTCAGTTTCGCTTTCTGTATCTGGCTAATTTCGACACAAAAAAACGCCTCATTTGTGTTTCGAGGTGGAGCCGACTTCAATGGGGTCGGTGTTGATGATGATGATGATTATGATGATTGCTATTGGTCTCCCCTTTGAAGCGGGGTGATGACATGTCATCTTACCAAAAAGGACTAATATAACCATGTTTCACACTCTTGGTTTAATACTAGCGCTGCTTAGGGCAGGCACTAAAGCTTATTAGGCGCGAAATACTTTCTTTTCCCTGTTACAGGTGGTAACTGTCCTAGGCAATATTCCCCTCTCTGATTTTCGTCCACCAGCATTCTAATCTTCTTTTCGTCCCCTCGACAGCCTCGAAGTTAACTTCCTCTGGGCTACCCTTTAATCCTAGCGCTTCTGGAAACCGAATATTTCCGTCATCCAGATTTGGATGGATACCCGCGCATTCTAACACTAGGCGCCGCATAGTTTCTGTTTCTTTTCCGCAGACCACGCATACCCCGTCATTTTGTGAATACTTCCCCACAAAGCTCTTAGTTCGCAAGCAACCTTTGTAAGTTGGCTTTCCCACGTTGCGTGCTGCGCAGTGAACCATGACCCTCTACGGGATACGGCCCGTTCGTCACATGGCCTTTCGTCATAGGCCGTTTCGTAATAGGCCGTTTGGTCACATAGGATCATTCGTCATAGGCCGTCTCGTAATAGGCCGTTTGGTCACATAGGATCATTCGTCATAAGCCAGTTTGTCACAGGTCAAAAAATGAATTTCCACGTGTTTTTTTTTCGACTCGAAAGAGAAGCTAGGCACAGGTTTAGTTAGTTTTTTTGTGTGTGCTTTGGGTCGTAAATCTAGCAATGCTCAACAGAGAATGCAAGCCAGAGTGGGAATTAGGGTGGCGTGTTAGGACAAGATTATAGATACGCGTTCAACAACCCAAGACAGAAAGTCTCAAAGTTCTTGGAAGACGGGCCAGGCGTCTGGTTCTAAGTGGTCCCGTAATAGGGAAAATGGTAGCACCCATTTTCTCGTTCTTGGAAATTTCACATGGGCCATTTCGTGTCACTTATTAGTGGTTTAATACAAGTGGTGCAACTAATTATTTGATGAACCTTTCTCCAGTAGCCATCTGCGCATGCGCGGGGCGCCGGTTCACCATTCTTGACAGTAGCTCTCGGGCAAAATAAACAAAAGGGCGCCCCCTCAGCTAGCTGCTTGGGGAGAGGATATGCCTTCTATTGGGCTGCACATTTTTATATCCTCCTTTCGGACAGTTCGAGTGAGTTCTAATGTGCACACGAAAAAGGCTTTCCAAGGAAAGGGGCAAAAACGACCACGCTGCGAGCACTTGGCTACCAGTGAGGGAGCAACGAAAATGAAAAAAAAGTGAAAAAAAAAGGAGTGCTACGGCCACTGAAAATTAGTCACGCGAGCGTGCGCCTGCTACGGTGACATTGATGGGAGCGGTATGGACTGCAAGACCAGGATAATTCGTGCACGGGTTCCCCGAAAGCCAAACATTTTTTGGGGAGGGCCTTACTGGCAATTTAGGATCGCCGTGGCGGCCGCTAAGAGGACCGGCACTGCGAAAAGGTGTGCAAAGTAGTTATAGTCATGCCTCATCACCACTTTCGTCTAAAAAAAGCAACGAATTTTGTTTTTGCGTTCCTCGGACGAACTTTCCTAAGTGACAAACTGGCCTATGACGAATGATCCTATGTGACCAAACGGCCTATTACGAACCGGCCTATGACGAATGATCCTATGTGATCGAACGGCCTATTACGAATCGGCCTATGACGAAACGCCATGTGACGAACGGGCCTACACCCACCATCTACGGAGGGCGTATGATTACAAAAGATGGCTCTACCTCTTGTGTAATAGAAAGTATGGGGAAACGAGTTATATAGCATTTAGCCGCTAAGACGACTCTACCATTATGCCGAGTTTCATTTACTTGTCATTATTAGTCAGTCAACAGTGAAGTTGCAAAGGTTACGAAATTTCCGCCTGCCGTCAATACAATACAGAAAACGGATGTAACTCTTTTACCCGAACTACACGAAAACAAATTATATGACAATTAGCCGCTAAGACGACTCTAACATTACGCGACACAGCTCTGCTGATCATAAAGTATACGGCCATTCTGATTTTTTTAAATATTTATTTCACAGTAATCAGTTTCGAATTATTCTGTTATTAGTTGTTGTGTAACCAGTATTTTATTTTTTTTTTTCAATATTATGGCACCGCAATCACACGTCTCGAATTAGTCTGCTTCGTGTTCTGTGGTCGGCCATGCCTTTGTGTATGCTTTGTTCGAGCCCCCCTACCCGTTACGTAATACCCCATAAAATCTAAAGGCAAATTAATGATGATTAATAGTGCATGCTGCTGACACCTGGTATTAAAGAGTTTTAGCAGTCCGTCCGTTCCGTCGCGTACGTAGCTAGCGTGTTGACCGGGACCCGTTAGGGCACTTGGGCATTCGCCGCGGTAGGCGGATTAGTTCCGCGGGCCTGCCTTCGCCATGTACGCGCCTCCTCGCCCTTCCTCCTCGCCCTTCCTCGCGCGCAGACGCAGACGGGTCCCGGTAAACCCGGTAACAACGTAACCAACGGAACGGACGCACTGCTAAAACTCCCTAATGATGATCCGTGAGTAGAAGGAAAGAAGCCCGCCGAAGCATGAGCGTTCGCAGGATTTCGTCTTGAAGGGAACAAAGCCCTTGCTTTGTGGGGAGAGGGTGAGGGAGAAAGAGGGCAATTGTGCTGGTGTGGCTTGGGGGGGTGCCCCTTTTGCATTCCCTGCTGACGCTCGTGGGTTAAAGTTTTTCCCGCCAAAGGACAAAGAAACGAACGCGAAGCAAACGACGCAAATACGAGGTCTAGGTAGCAGTAAAGAAGTTGGTTGCAAGCATCTCCAGGCTTTCGCGTTCAAAGCATGTAAGCAGACTGCAGTGCCCCGAGGAACTTTATTTCGTTGGCTACCGTGAAAACCAGTTACAACCGTTTTCCGTAACTCGTCGCAGCCAACTCGTCCTAGGAAAACTTGCCCTAGGTGAACTGGTCAAAGCGGATATCTGGTTCCAGGTGATCCCGTACTAGGGAAAGTGGTAGCACCGATCTTCTTGTTCTTGGAAATTTCGTCTCGCAGTTCCATTTTGGGGGGATGTCGGGAAGGGAGGGAAGGTGAGGGTGAGTTGGGTGGCTTCAATTGTTTCCAGGTTGGCCTCCTCGTAGTTCGTCGGTTGGCGTCTCCTTTTGTTTGTTTGCAGTTTATTAGCAAACGGTAGTTAGCATTTTCTGCTTACACTTTCTTTTTAAGCAGGACACGGTGCTGTTGTTAGCTGTTCGAAGGTTGTCGACCTCTGCTCCTAAACCCGCCACGCTTCGGTCGTGCTCGCTCCGATGTGCTAAACACAGAGTCAACACTCCCAAACATGAATGTATTGCTTCCTGAAGCTCGACTAACTAGTGCTTCAAACGCTGAAGGCCCGACCATGCTTTCTGAAGAACCTTCAACAGATAGCGCAAAAATTAAGAACGATGTTTTCTGTGCCAAAAGGGTGCAATAAAAAAAGGAGCGAAAGTGAAGATTGGACCAAATAGTCGACCCCCTTCCCCAAAGTGTGACAAATATTTTTTGTAAGGGGAAAAACTAAGAAAGGGAAAGTGAGACTTGTGTCAAAACCGAAGAGCCAATTTCAACCACCACCTGCAAACAAGCAAAAGCAGTCCCATTACGGTGCTAAACTCTGCGACCCCTTTCTCTATAACATTTTTCACACATTGCATATTTTGTTACGGATAATAAACTGAAACTGAACTGAACTGAACTGAGATTTAATTATGCTCCAACCAATACATAGACAAAAACCCGACGTTTCGAAGCCCGCTCGGCTTCTTCTTCAGGGGTGACTGGGGCCACGCTGCAGCTGCGTCTTTTAGTCTTTCACTTTTGCTGGCCTCGCTGAAAGGCCCTCGCTGCGACACGTAACTGAACTGAGAGGCCAACCCACGAACAACATAAAGGTCAACCGGGAAACAATTATCGGGTTGAAGTCACCCAACTCACCCCCACCCTGCCTCCCTTCTCCGCATTCGCCGAAAGTAGAACTGGGAGACGAAATTTCCAAGAACAAGGAGGTCGGGCTACCACTTTCCCCAGTGCGGGATCAACTATAGGACCAGATGCCCGCTTTGACCAGTTCACGTAAGACCAGTTTTCCTATCGCGAATTGTCTGAGAGGAGTGGGCCTGTTCCCAGAATGAATTCATAGTGGAGAAACTCAAGGAATTGGGAAGTAGGGAAGCAAAAGGGGGGATGGGGGAAGTGCGAATCCCTTTATCTCCGGTTGCAGTTTGCGTAGCAGCGCTTCGCAATCATGGCTCTGAGAAGTCAGCTGCTCATTGAATCCTGTTGCAGACGATGTCCGCGACAGGAACGAGCTCCCGAGAACGCAATGTTGCCTCCCTGGACCCCTTCTTCTTCTTTTGTCAGGACAAATTGATTCCGTGAATGACGGCTACGCTGCGCATAGAAATCCCCTCATTGAGGCGTCTGAGGGTTCAAAGGAGTTTTGAACAGAGAACGAGGAAGCTGACAGCTGAATAAAGAGGGACGGTGCAAGGTCCAACCTCGCACTATTGGTTGCAAGCCAACATAGTTGCACTAACCCACACTGGGTTACGTTCGGATTAGGGCACGTGGGTTAGGGCTAATCTGCAGTCCACACGAGTTAGCACTAACTAATTTGCAGCTGCAAGAGGGAGGGTACGCTGCTTCTACGAACGACGAATGTGTCTACGAGAATTCTACTTCTGAAAAAAGGAAAATTGGGGGCAACGTACACTAACGTCACTAAATAAGCATATTCCCTACTATTACTAGTAGTACTACTGCGCTACCTGAGTGGTTTTGTGAACACCTGCAGCTGGCAAGTGGTGTACCGGCGAGAACGGATGAGTACGCGATGTTACTAGGTCGCATAGGAGTCTTATTTACAGAAGTCATAACACGAGGAGCGCGACCACGCTAGTGCGAATTCCAGGAGTCGGGGAGAGGTGCCGGGAAAAGAAAATTAGGGACACTAATTAGCACTGATGTGCTGCTTTAGTAATGCGTTGTATAAAATACTAGTGATAATGACTAGCCGGGAAAAAAGCGAAGTTACGGAAAAAAATAAGAATATTTGAAGAGTACGCATATTACGGCTATTATTCTGCAATTAAATAGACATTGTTCGTTTGGCAAGCCCACAAAGCCTTCCACTGTACTAAAATAAAGCAGAATCGCTAGTAAGAACATTTGTAATAAACAGGGGCGATTTGCGCGCTTGCAAATTCCACGTCAACAACGCGCGCATGTTACACAAGGACGCCAGTGTACCGAAACGTCCGCGTAACGAATCCTCCGGACCCACCCGTGTCCCCAAAGGTCCCGTACCGAAAAAAAAAAAAAAAAAAACGAAGTCGGTTGGAATTAAATAGCGGCAGAACAGCAGGTGTTTCCCGGAGGAGGTAATAAACAGACATCGTGCTGCTGAGCACGAGGACGCGGGTTCGATTCCCGGCCGCAGCTGCCGCTTTTCTGATGGAGGCTAAAAGCAAAAACGCCCGTGTACTACGAGATTGCGACGCACGTTAAAGATCCCCAGGTGGTCAAAATTAATTCGGAGCCTTCCACTACGGCGCGCCTCATCGCCTGCGTTGCGTCGGCGCGTTAAGCCCGTCAATCAAACCAAAATCAATTTAAACAGGCACAAAAGTTCCCAAATTATACAAATAAACTTCTGAACCACGCCGTCATTTAAAAAAAATATTATCAGTGCTATAGATTGTTATCTATAACCAACGTTCCCCGGAAATAAAACTGTAACGAATGTTTCAAATAAGCAAGCTCGGCAAAACTTGTCCAGAGAAAAAGATTGCACACCGCGATGTCCGTGCACTTCGAATCGTCCTGCACAGAAACACTGAAATGTGTCAGACTCCTACGGAATCTAGTAAGCCTGGCCGATGACCCCGCGTTAGAATCAGCCCAGCCTTTCGCACGCCCTTGGTTAGGTCCGATCACAACGGCCTCGTGCTCTGCGGCCCCAGGATGGCCGACACGGTTTTATCTCGGCCAAGTTTGTGTGGCCACGCGGGTTAGGAATTTCAACCCGTCTCGTTATCTGCACGGACAAACTTGACAAGACCGCAGTATACGACCGGGCCGTGCATGGCGGCCGAAACAACCTTGCGAGATTACTGTAGACTGCTGCAGGCCCTTTGTGTAGCCGGGGAGAAGTAAGGAGCTCGCATACTTTTAAAGCGAAAGCTTTCTTAGTTCTAATTCATTTTCCCATAGACCGATTGGTCGACCGAAAAGTTCTTTTAACATCTCTGGACACGCGGCGCGTGCGCAAATCCGGGCTTCCATCGTGTTCAAACGGTCACTTGAAAATGACGAAAGAGGAACGTTCCTAGGTAAGACAATACACGCATCGATCACGAAGGAGGAGTACTATAGTATACGCGTATCTCATAAACCACGTATCGGTGCGCGAGAAATCATCGCATGGGTTCGGTCTTCGTTTGCGATTTGGGTCTTCGAGAGCGTGACGATCGCTTGGACGCACTTTCAGCGAAGGTTGGGGGTTCGCTTTTAGTTTTCGCGCTCCTCTTAACTTCCTCTGGGAAGAGACGGTAATTTTTTTTCTTTTATATTTACAATATAATGCAATGAGGCAAGTATTTTGACGGTGTAAACTGGCGCGGTTGTTCCCATCATATAGCCCTTTATACGCAACAATTTTCATCAGAATGTCGACTGTACTGTATCCTTACTCTACGACCTCCTTTGCACATTCTCCCCTCACAATATTGCCATATTGCCGGTGGGAGCGCGAGTAGGTATCTGAATAAATAAATAAATAAATAAATAAATAAATAAATAAATAAATAAATAAATAAATAAATAAATAAATAAATGAATGAATGAATGAATGAACGAACGAATAAATAAATAAATAAATAAATAAATAAATAAATAAATAAATAAATAAATAAATAAATAAATAAATAAATAAATAAATAAATAAATAAATAAATAAATAAATAAATAAATAAATAAATAAATACACAAATTATTAAATAAATAAATAAGGAGCTGCACTTGCAGCCTCGATATCCCCGACGGCGTCCAACTACGCGATTCCCGATGAAACAACAACCCGGAACAAGCAACGATTAAAAATCCTGGCATCTCGTCCCAACTGCTTTGCAAAGGCAGGAAACAATCACCGGTTTTCACAATGCTCTCCCACGTCACAATAATGACAAGGCTCTCACTCGATCTCGATTTCAGTACGCTTTGCGTAAACGCTACCATCGCCAGTTCTTTTTAGTGTGCGCGCATCAAAGGAGGTTCTTGAACGAATCGGTCAATCAATCCAATGCGATGCCGGTTGAAATTATCAGAGCCTTGAGTGAATAATTCGCATCATTACGAAACATCCGTGTCCAGCGCTACAAGTGCTTGATAACCGCGTTCCATCATTTTACTGCAATAGGCCGATCAATCATTCCAATGAGCGGCGCGCTTGGTTGGTTGAAACACTTTGCGAGTGCACGCTCCGTGACGAAGTCAGGAAGCCTGGGTGAAGCAATGAGGGTTCGTGCAGCGCGGCATATTTTTGGCCGCTTTATTGTGCCATATATACGAACGAAGGAACGAAGGGCGGAAAGAAATTATGAAAAAGAATAGATAGGAAATAAAGAGAGAAAAGAAAGGCACGTAAGAAAGATGGGGAGAAAGGAAAGCGGAACACATCAAAGGAAGAAAGATAAAAAGGTAGAGAGAAACTAAAGAAAAAAAAAAGGCAGAACGGAAGAAGAAGAAGAAAACTTTATTTTTGCAAGGATCCCCTAGTCCGGATCTCCCGGGATAGCCGACAGGGCCTTCTCTGCGCGTTCAATAAGTGTTCTTTGCACTTCCGCGCTAGAGTCGGCCAGCCTTCTTTCCCATGAAGTGGGGGTAGGATTGGGTATGGGGGAAAGGTTAGGGTTCTGTGCGCATTTCCAGAGAGTGTGATAGATGCTAGGGTAGTCCCCGCAGTTAGGACACTTGGGGGTACCCGGTAATCGTTGGAATCGATGTGCTAGGTGTACAGTAGGTAGCGTGTTTGTCTAAATTTGCCTTAGTACAGCGGATTCCCGACGAGTGAGTGTTTTGTGTGGTGTTGGGCACTTTTGTCTGCTTTGAGGGGCTGTCCGTAGCAGATCCCTGGTGTCAACTGGTCCTTGAGTTCCTGGTTGCGCCCTACGTTCACTTGAATGTGGAAGTGCATGCTCAGGCGCCCGGTGGTTTAACGCTCGGGCGAGTGCGTGTGCGCTCTCATTTCCTGGCATGCCTTCGTGCCCAGGTACCCAGATTACCTTGTAGCACTTTTGACTTGAAGCGAGTACCTTGTTCAGTATGTTTTTCTCCGAGATGTCCCATGCGCGCAAACATGACCGTACAAAGCTGGAGGGATGTCTCTTATTAGTTCCATTCATTGGGAGGCTGGTTCGGTGTAAGTGCCTATATGAAGTTATTACTAAAGAACTTCGGCGTCGTCTTTGATCAATTGCGTTCCCTGTCAATCGAAACGTGGATACTGTCATTGGAAAGATAATAATGTGGATAATGCGCTGGAAAAATTAAACATAACTTATGCTCATGTCGCAGGGTGTCTAGTGTTTGCTAATTGGGTGGGGTTTTACAAAAGCATTGCCGTCTGACACAACTAGCACCGTTTATTACCGTAACTCCCCGCCACAACATTTCCCATGCCTGTAAACAATATCTTTTTGAATTTCGAGAGAGTTTTTGCCAATGTTGAAAATTTCCCGTTGACTATATACCAAACCTTTTGATTAGTCGGCATCCCCTTGTTAACGCCAGCAGTTTACTCATTCATTGATGTCCTACATGCTTCAGAATTGATTATATACATGAAGGGGCTTCTCAATAAAATTTGAACACAGTAAATTTTTAACAGCATTTAAAAAAAATGCTCGACCTACTGTAGTAGGTCGAGCATTTCCGGAATTGATTATTCAGAATTATTTCAGAGCTTCACAATTGATTATTTACATGAAGAGGCTTCCCAATGAAATGTTTAACAGCATTTAAAAAAATGCTCGACCTACTACAGTAGGTCGAGCATTTCCGTCCGTCTGCTGTGGGTCGTGTGTCACGCAGGGGCACGGAGCAAGAATATAGATTGAAGGCAATACGGCCCAGTGCGGCAAGCGTGGGTGAACGACCAGGTAATATCGCAATGAACCCCAGGTGGTCAAAATTAATCCGGAGCCCTCCACTACGGCGCGCCTCATCGCCTGCGTTGCGTCGGCGCGTTAAACCCCACAATCAATCAATCAATATCGCAATGAAAACCAACTCGGACTTCAGAGCGTCGTAGGTGCGACAGAGGAGGAGAGCGTAGCGGCACCTGATGGACAAAATGACAGCGGCCACAATTCCTTCAGGTGTTTCTTCTCCCGCTACAGATACCGCTAGCTTAACCTAAGCCAATCGTTTGTGACGTTATCTGGACGCCCTATAGCAACGCATTTCCCCTCCTGTCTTGTTCTTACTCCGTACCGGGGGTAGCAGCAAGTTCCAGGGCCCGCCGGCGGCCTCGCGGAGACCGGCTCCCACACCCGCCGTTAGAGGGCGCAGTGGTCTCGTAGGGGCTAGAGCCACTAGATCAGGTATAGCGTATGTAGTGGCTCTAGTAGGGGCGTCCCTCTCTCACACGCTAGGGGAGGGAGAAGCGAGGGCGCCTCTCGACGCTGACGTTTAGCTGCCGATTCCTTCACGCGAATCGTAGAATTTGCGTGGCGACAGCTCTGCCGTTCTCGAACGAGCGCGCGTTGACGTTCGAGTCGGTACAAAAGAGACATCTCCGCTGTTTCAGAAGAGTTCTCACTGGGTTTAGTTTCTTTGGAAGTTTTCTCATTCGCAGAATATAACGTGCGGAGTATTTCGGTCATAATAAAGCACCCCAGTCAGTCCTGCTCTATGCTGAAAGTTTAATTTACGTCAATGCAAAAACGAATGTTTTGTTTTGCACCGCTCACTAGACGTTTCTCGAGACAAAGTACATCCTGTGCGGCTCGGAAACATGGTGCGAGCATTCACACAACTAAAAAGGGCTCCAAACCCAGCCTACCATGTCCTTTTCCAATCCCCAAACGTTTGTCTAATCTCGGATTATTGTAAAAACATTGCCAGGCTGGGACTCCTTTAAGCTTCCCTGCAATTCCGGTGACAGATTCGTCCTTTCAGGAACTGATTGTATTTTCATGCGTTTCTGTCCCAGCCTTGCAAGACTGGTTGTCCATGGTCCACAGCTTCACGCATCGGTATTTTTTATTCATGCCATCCGTTATCGAAAATGAAAAAAAAAAACACAAATAAAACAGGGAAGCTTGTACTCGCGCGCAAGACTTGAATGGCGAAGCTGTTGTGGGCGATCATGGACGGACACAAAGTTGAGATTTACTATCGTTGTGGTGTCGTGGGCGACGTCGGCAACATGGCATTTCAATGCCTTATGTTGAGCAAGGCCAGAGTGAGACAGTCGTTTTGGTCGGCGTTTTCGTAGGCCACTGTGCAAGCGCGACTTATCGTCGTCTCTAGGGGATGCTAAGCACGGGCTAAGCACGGCTGGCACTGTGTACGAGGGACGAGAGGGAAACGACGCGTTGCGGATATCTGCAAGGGGTCTAGGAGAACTCGTCACAAGTAAACTTGTCATAGCCAATTCGTGATAGGTGAGCTCGTCAAATAGGGCAGGTCGTCATAGGCCATCTTGCACAAGGGAAACTCGTCATCTAGGGCAACTGGACACTTGCCAAACTTGTCACAATTTACGTTTTTGGCCAACCATGTTCAAGTGAAAAAAAAATTAATTCGTATCCTTCTTTACTAATGTGTTAACATACTTGCGCCTCCTCATCAATCTTACGTTTCCTTGGGGGCCTTGGAAGAATGCACCAGACCAGACAGCGTATTTTGTGCGTGCGTGCGTGCGTGCGCGCGTGTGTGTGTGTGTGTGTGCGCGCGCTTTGTTCAGCTAATCGCGAGGGGCTACTGTATTAGTTTTCGTTTGCTCATTTCAGTTTTTTACTTTTATTTTTTTATTTTTACATGATTGAGTAACGTAGGCGTTTGCAATTGGTTCTGCTTTTCGGTTTTTAATATTTTACTCTTTTTTGTTTTTTGACTTCTGAACTACCATCCTTTTCAGGTTTTGCCATCAGTAGTTCAATTGGGTAACTTTCCTTTCGTTATTTTTGTTATTACAAATCCATCTGTACACGATTTTTTTGTATTTATGTTTATTAGCAACCACTAATTAGTGCTTGTCTGCTTGCACTTTCTTTCTAAAGAGGACATGGTGCTATTGTTGGTCAACTGTTCGAGCGCTGTAGACCTGTGCTCCTAAACGCGTGTCCGACAGATATCACCATGTTTTCTTTGGTCGTGTGCGCTGCCTTTGTAATAAACGGTGTCAACAATCCGAAACAAAAATGTTTCTGAAGCTCCACTAACAGGTGGTTCAAACGCTGAAGGTGTATTTTTGCTAGACCGGGCAGGGCTGTGTGTCGGTCCGCACATTTCGCTTTATTTATGTATGTACAAGCGCGCAAACAATAGCTTCAAAAGATGACGTAAAACGTAAGAACTAGGTTTTATGGGCAAAGATGGTGCAATGGAAAAGAAAACGAAAGTGTAGATTGAACAAAACAGTCTACCCCTGACCGCGCAAAAAAAAAAAAAGGACAAATGTTTTTTGTTTTTTTTGGAAAGAGAACGAAAATAAGAAAGTGGAGGCGAAAGTGAAGTTACAACCGAAAGGCCAACGCCAGCCACTTTCTGCAAACAAAAAAAAAAAAAGAAAAGAAAGGGGGAGAAACCAGTGGGGAAAATACGACGGGGTTAATGCGACCACTCATTCTGGTTGACGCCACCCGTATCCCCCACCCCTCCCCCCCAAAAAAAATGGAAAGTGCGTGACGAATTTTTGAAGAACGAGAAGGTCGGTGCCACCACTTTCCCTAGTGCGGTGTCACCTAGAACCAGATGCCCCCTTTGACCAGTTCACAGGACCATTTTGCTATGACCAGTTGGCTGCGACGAGAGGGCCCGTTCCTATCTGCAAGCCGGAGCAAGACGTTCGCTCGGATCGAGCCTCAACTTCGCGAGCGAGAGGAACGAGATGCTTGCGCATTCTTAAGGTATTCTCTTTCTTATAAGCTCTGAAAATGCATCCCAACTGCAACGCATAGCAAGCGTGTTTACCTCCAATAACGGACGTGGTATGACTTATTATGATAAGATCACGAGCGCTTCACATTCCCGAAACGGTTGTCTCTCCGCCATACGAGTTGCATACGGATGGAAAACAAGCGCTCCCCGAATCTCAGCGCTCATATCGCTGCCGCGGCTTACCGTGCTAAGTCGTTTCCCGCCCCAACTTGGTTAAGTTTATATTCTTTGATAGCGACGGGAAATGAGATTGTTAAACCGTGCTGGCAGCAGCTGACAGCTGAAACCCCGCTGTGTGTCAGACGGGACGACAGAAATGAAAAGGGGAGAACGCCGCGGGGGGATCTAGTTTTCAACCCCTTCGGATCAACTCTCGTAAATTCCAAGTCTGACAGTTACCAAAGGTTCCACGAGAAGTGGAACGCATAGAGTTCCTGTAAATAGCTCCCTGCGGGAGCTATATACAGGAACTCTAGGAACGCAGGATAATTGAACGATGATGATGATTAGAGGCCCTCCCTTTGCATCGGGACGTCGGTTGTCGCCAACCGACTTGCCTGTGTTATTCTACTTATTTGTCCTACCCTTCACTAACCTAATGAATTAGCCCCCCCCCCCCCCCCCCCCAGTATTAAATTCCCATCGCTCCCCTCCCCGCTTCCTGCCCTTGCACACCTGTTTACCCCCCCCCCCCCCCCCTTCTGTTCTAAATTCTGATTCGGTATATTACTCTTCCTACGTCCCACTCCCTTCCCTACTTTTCATCCACCACCACTCCAGCCGTCTCTTCGTCCCCTCTATGGCCCTGAAGTTGAGGCCAACGGTTTTAGATTAACTAATCTAAAGATTAGATTAGATTAACCTAATCTAAAAACGTTGGTTGAGGCTCCCCCTCACACCAAACACCAAAGCCTCCGTCAACGTCGCTGCCCCATCGTCCCACCGCAGTCTATGACAATATGTTCTACGGTTTCCCGATCCCTGCAGCAGCATACACAAGTTTCGTCCTGTTGCCTGTAGTTAGCCGTGTGTGCCCGTGTTCTCAGACACTCCCCGTGCTTTCCAGTACCTCTTTCCAGTACCGTGCCGCCTAGCGGCCACCACGCGTCGGGGATACGACCCGTTCGTCACATGGCGTTTCGTCATAGGCCGTCGAAGTAGGCAGTCAGGGCAGGAAAGATCTCGCTGTCAAACAACTTAAACGTAATCGCCGGAAAAAGTGGCCGGGGAGTCGCCACTGCTTCCCCTGTTTCCTTTACTATCTCTATTATTCGTTTGAAGTTTGAGATAAAATCGTCATAATTGGTATGGGGCAAATCAGTTTTCTTAATTAACCGAACTTGTATGCTGGCTTCATGGTCCCTTTAATTTGACGAGCGCACGAGTGGTAATAGCAGTGCTGCAGCCGCTTCCAAAAGAAACGTAAATAAATGCATTACTCATCACCATCAAGTAAAGAGAAACTCATTACCTTTGCAAAAAAAAAAAAAGGGGGGGGGGGGGGTAAGGCACGTTACTTTGTCGCTACTAATTTTCTTTTTTCACGAATTAACTGTAGCCATTAACGACTTGCACGAAGAGCAGTTTTAAAGGAAGATAAGAAAGCAATACGTGCACGGAGTATTGTAAGGAGTGGACCCAATAGGGACTCACGTCAGACACTTACCTGTAACCTCTACTGCAATAAATGTTTTCCAACGCCACCGCCACCCCACAAAAAAAAAGTGTTTTACCAAAACAAGGATATGTTTTGGTAAAAAAAAAAAGCGAACACTGGCCATGAATAAAAATAAAAATATATTGACGTTTCGGAACCACATACGGGTTCCATGTTCACTACGTAAGACAAGCCGTCGTCGTCAATTACGTAGGCATCACATGACGTAGAGAGCATGCGTAGACGGGAGGCAAAGTCCCATCCGTCCGGTTCATTGTGGCTGGCGTTGATTGGATAAAAAGTGACTCCAGCAGGCGCCGGGATGATGTGTTCTTTTCCTTAGCTAAAACTGCAGTGTTCTCCCAGTCAATCCTGTGGGAATGTTTGTGCGCGTGCTCCGCAATGGCATTCGTCATGTGATTATTATTTCTAACATCACGCTGGTGCTCTTTCAGTCGTCGCGAAAATTTCCCTGTTTCACCAGTGCACACATGACTGCAGTCAGCGCATGGTATCTTGTATACCACTCCAGGGAATGACTCCCTCGGCACTTTATCTTGATGGAACCGGCTCCCTCGGAATTACTCCCTCACGAGGGAATGACTCCCGTGGGAATGACTCGACTCCCTAGGGAATGACTCCCTCGGAACCGGCATTCATCAGCCGGTTCCGGATTGCAGTCATGCGCATGCGCAGTTAGTGCGAATGGCTGGGGATTTTTTTGTTCACGAAAAAGACAACGAAAGTCCACCAGCATGCAGGCACCGGAACCAGGGATTTATACACCCCCCCCTACACCCCCCCAGAAGGACTTCGACACCCCCCAAAAAAACTTCCACAACCACAAGCACCCTGCCTAGGGATTTATACAACACCCCCCCCCAAACATCCCACCGACACCCCCCCCCCCCAAAATCGAAATTCTGCTAGTGTAGGGAACGGGGAGACAGGCAGATAGGGAGGGAAATAGTGCGCATCTACAGGAGGTACAGAGTAAAGTTCGAATACACATACGTCTGTTGGTGTGCATTCTGCGCAGTAGACTCGCGATAATTCGAACTCGAAGGGACCCCAGGAGATTGTTTGCATTATCAGGCGTCTTCTGATTTATAATAAGTTCTCATAAATATCGACGCGGGGCAACATATATCAACTCGTGTTGTAACGAAATAAATTCGAATTTATTTAATAATGCAACATTCGCACACAATACTGAACTGCTATTCACGCTGTGAAGGAGAAATCAGGAAAGGACGACTAGTACTTTATCGTTGCATGAAAGTTGAAAAGAAAGTTTTTGATTCCAGCAAAGGGCATCCGCTTTATTGCGAGAGTTCTATGCACTGGCCAAAGGCTTGCAGGTCCCAGCAATATGCTGAAAGGATGCAAATGTGCAGCTACAGCAGGCAAATGCAGCAGATATTTTCCGTCAAGGACAAGCAAAAAGTACGAATCAAATGAATTTACGCAATGGAGTAGTTAGAATTTAGCGGCTTTGAAATACATTGCAAACATGGCGGGCCAACCAATATTTTGAAATTGCTTTGGATTAACCGTAGATTTGAATTATCCGAATTTGAATTTCCTCAAGTCTACTGTATTTTTAGTTGGGTCTGTGTTCTTAACGTTTTTCGGGATGCCTGTGATGCGAGAGAGCCAGTTGTCCAAAGCAGCTGGCAGTATGTTTTTCGGGCAAATTATGAAAAAAAAAAAAAAAGAAAGCTTGGTGGAGCCAGGTGTGCGGTTGAGTGGAATTTCAGTTTTCGTCGCTTCTGGGAGTTTTTAAGGGGGCTGGAGAAGAGGGTGAGGGGGGGGGGTTCTGAATTGACAAAGAATACGTAGTCATTGTCAACATTTTCTAGACAACGCCAAAAGCTTTCCTCACACAAGAAATTCATAACAAAAGCTTATCGTTCGAGTGTGGCTGAATTATTCTAAGGCAGTAAGAAAGCGGTCGCGGAACAAATGGTTCCGGAACTAATGGTCCCTGAACAAATGGCCCTACTTCACCCACCACTACCGCACCTCGCATGAGCGCCTGTACATGGCCTCCGAGATTCCCCCGCGCGCGTTTTGAAAACGCGCGAGGGGTGATCGCGGAGGCCATGGTCTGTATGAGGGAAGGAGGGGGGTGGGGTCAGTGTATTTATGTTTGTATTTATGCACAATGCATTTTGCATCTGTTGATACATAATATATTTGCCAAGGCTGAATTTACTTGAGCTCAATGCTGTGTACAACTTCTTCGTCGCACTTGAACGACCTCCCGTGCTTCCTTTGCTCCTTTTTTTTTGTTGTTATTACGAGTGCGAGGCAAACCAGTGGCAAACACTTTAAACAAAATTTCCGTGCACTTAGCACCCCTCGGCCAGTGTTTACATTAGGCTGACTGACGTGCAATACTCGATTAACGGCTGAGAAGCGAGTCCCACTTGAGCCTGTGCGGTTACCTTATTTACAGTGCTGAGTTTTTTTTTTACAGCCTTTGCCTGGTAACCACGTGATTCATGCAGATAAGAAAAGAAAAGCTCATATGTTTTGCTTACATTGACGTATAGAATCTCTTCAAGAAAACTGCTGAAAAAAAATGCCCCCCCCCCTCCTCCCACACACACGCACACAAACACAAAAAAGGGATCACCGCCTGAAGCCCGCAATCGATACCTCAGAATGCTATTTAAGAAATTAATTTGGACCTAACGCTGCTGCCACATCAAGTTTCTTTGTTACTGTTTTCCTTTATTTATTATTCATCCTGCGCAAATGTGTACACCGTTTTGAAAAGAGTGCTCCAAGCTTGCCGAGCCACTACCCCTTGGTCCCAAGGGCGCTGCACATCGTTGCCGAGATAATGAATCAGAGCTTCGCGCTTCCAGTGCTCCCGATAATGATGATAATATAACGGAAAGGGTCAACCGCAGCGCCCAAAGATATTCTACTTGGAATCCGGAGATTTCCCTGCAGCGCCGATAACAAAAAACACCCTAAATTACAGAGTCCCTGCTGTCCGCTGCATATTTCGCTTTTTTTCGTGGCTATTTTTGTAGGCGTAGACCGTAATAAATTTGGAGCACCCAATGTGAACGAAAGCTCCAGCTGTGCCGTCTCTGAGCAGCGTATCGATTAGGGGTCACTGACAGAACTAATTTAAAGGGTGATTTAGCCTTGGCTCGTTCTACGTAATGGTGGTTCTAAACTGTATCGGAGAATGCGTGGTCAGCGGTGTTATAATATGCATCGAAAGCGACAGAGTGAAACATCGATGTGTAAAACGGCTTACGTGTCCTAAATCCACATTGTACAGGAGGAATGATTATAGAAAGGCACAAGCCTCCGAAGTCCAGCGGCTGCAAAAATAAAATAAAACGAAATACAAAGAAGACATAGACATGAGGTGAGACAGTGTTCCAGTATGGACATCCTTGGTAGATAGAAAGGCCCCACCAGGCGCGACTGATTTGGGAGCGCAGAGTTCCGGGAACAGCATTGCCGGTTCGTTGGCCCCGGGCTGAATAGAGCCAGGCAACCAGCCAGTTGCTGCTTTGCGGGGCCACCAAGAACCGAAGGGAGGGGGGGCTGTTAAGAACGCGGGGGCCGTGGCGTGTGCAATGCCGACCACGTGCTGCCTCTGTGCGCAAGGTGGCTCATGGCAGCCCTTCGGTTCCCCCAGGGGTGAAGGACCTTCTCCGCGCGTCCTCCGTCCCTAAACTATTTCCTTCCACCTCTTAACCAAGAACAGCCATTCTTCCGACGCGCTTGCACTTGCAGCGGGGGGATACAAGGCCGTTGACGACTGCAGTCTCTCTACCCTTTGCCTCTAATCCTCCTGGTAGCCTCATCAACCCTTTGTCGGCACGACACTCGCGGGGAGGAGGTTCGGGCAGAGGCGATTGCGGGGGGACTGAGGGTTGTCTTGTCTCGTTCTGCAGTAATGCCTCCCTTACCCCCGTCCCTAATCTCAACGGGGTGCTACGCCTGGAAGAGACGTGTTGGGGGGAACGGCATAGAACGACTCTGGTATCGTTTTGGGTCACCTGAAAGGAAGAGAAGGGAAGGGGCAGAACTAACATTTGTCTCCGCTGATTCTCTCCTTTTTGCTTCACGCTTTTGGCCCTGTGCATCTTTGCAGGGGCTGCCAGCATTCTTGTCTTCGAGGCGACAAGTCGGACGGGGCGGAGTCCCAACTGCCAATCAGAGGCCGTCACTGACACTGGCGGAGATCTTTATAAAAACTGACACTCTCGACGGATCAGTCTAACCAGTTCGGGAGCCCAACTACGAGGGACTACGTCCAGCAAGGGTGAGAGATATTTTTGGAAATTTTGAAAAGTTGGGCTGTTTAGATCTGTTAGCTTATTGAACTTGTCCGCAGTTTTAAATGTTTTTAGGAAATCTGAGTTTTGCAAACTTAAGGGGTAAGAAAATTTGTACAATTTCTGGAGAATGCTGCCTTTTCAATCTAGTGTAGCCGATGTCGGAGCGTTCGCGTACTTAGCGCTTACCATTCGTTGCAGCGCGGTAACCGGTTGGGTTAATGCTGAAATTGCCAGTGGTCTCCTTTTTGAAAACTCCGTTGCATGAAGTGTAAGGGTTAACATTAAATTGTACTAGTCTTGTAAGCTGGCAGCCAACGTCAAAGCGCCTGCGTACTTCGTTCTTGGGCGCTCTTTCTATTGCTGCTTGCTCGGCTCGTTTCAAATCGACGCATTGTGCCGATTTTCGGCGTCTGCACCAGTTTTCCGTAGCTTAGCCGCATGCATTGTGCCTATTTTTCGGCGCTTCTCTTCCCGAGGCTTGGTCCCACCGCATTTGCCACCCCAGTCTGGGTGAATGCCACCCGGTTGGTGTGCTGTTTAGTTCGTCACCGGGTGAACATTCATCCCCCTGACTTGAGTGCGCCACTCATCGGACCCCGAGGATTTTCTCGACTTTGTTCTGGCTACACGTTTTAACGGATCCCTTCATCGTCGCCTCGTTAGTTGTAGGCCGTTCGTCGTATGGTCTTGCGTATACGATTATTCGTTCAAGGGGCCATGAAGACGAAACGACGATTAAATGGTTTTAGCTTGTACGCGTAGAGACGTCCTTAAGTGTTAATTCACTGACACGTAAAAATTTAATTCCATTCGCTGTAATGTCATTTTTGGTTTAAAGGAGCCACGAAGAGAAAATAACACTTTGTTTAATTTGAAAGAACTATGATTCAGTATCTCACTCAGCTCCATTAGAGCCACAAAAGATGTTTTTTTAACGAAAAGAAGCAAGAAGTATTTAAAATCTTTCAAATTTTGCGCCACAGTGACGTGTTATGAGCAAGAATGACGTCATATGGGCCAACAATAAAATATAATTTCAGTGCGTTAACTGCACGTTAGCATTCAAGTGATGCGGTCAAACGGAACTAAAGGCCCCATTACAGACGTCCAGTCATGTGTCGTCGTGACAGGTTAGTTAGGCGGCCGCCAATCGCACAAACAAGGTTCCGTGACGTCATAGAAAAGTTGCGGGAAATTGGCTAGGGGGTCGCCTCAGCTTCACACGTTTTCTTTAATATCTCCGTTATTTGTTCGAGGATTGCGATGATATTGGTATCATTGTTATCGGGACTAAGCAGTCTTTCTAATAAACCCAACTTGTATTTTGTCTTCATGGCTCCTTTAAAGAGCTCCGCATAACAATTCACGTGCACGAACGCCTTACATCTGCCTACTCCCGAACGCGATGAGCCCCAAACGAAGCTCAGCACAGTGTTGTCGCGGAAACGTAGCTGAATAAGATTTTTTGTGCACTCTTGGCGAAGTTTCGAAGAGAAGTTCACTAAACAGTGGCAAAGCCACTTTTCGGATTTGGCTACCGCTTGCAGGAGACGGCAGCTGCTGAAGCCACTTTTAGAAACTGCTCACAACCTTTTTGAGAAAACACCATTTCACAACGTTTTATTACGCAAAAAACATTTGTAACCCTTGTAAGCTAAGAAAGTTCTCCTTTTGGTCGTGATCATCATCATGCCTAACGCCTTTCCGTTTTCGCGTGTAGCATGGCCCACCCAATTGTCAGTGTTCTCTTAAGGCCTTAAACAACGCTTACGTCATTTTTGGTGTACGTGTGACACGGGTATAAGGTTATGTTAAAGTCGTGTTTCGTCTTTATGGCTTTTTTAATGCCGCGATCCGACGTCGCTACCATTAGGCTGTCTGGTCTCGTTATTAATTTATAGCGAAAGCTCGCGCTTTGTCTAGCCCCTTTCTCTTCCTTTTTTGGCATAAAATATTACGGCCTTACTCGACGGGTACACTTGTACTTTGATGTTTTGGCAGCCTACGCACTTTGGCATAGGCTACCAAAAAGGACTACTTCCACTTCGAGAACATTCGCAGCAATTCGATTTCCCATTTAGTTGTGCGATTCGTTTACCCGCCGCCAAATTCAAATCCCCCGCCTCTACACAATTTCCCGCCAAAACTCAGTTCTGCCTGAGCGGCTTCGGTCCGTTTTCAGGCGCAGGTGCTGCTGCTGCAGCCGGCAGGTAGCGAGCGATTTGGCCCCGCGAGGGCAATCCAAGGCGGCGCTGTATCCATTGTGCGAGCGTCGGTCGTCGATGGGCAGTGCATACACGCACAGCTCTTCCTTTTCCCGCCCTTGCTTTAGAAAGCTCAAACCGGTTTAGTTCGCCTCGCGGCCCGCACGCGCGTTCTACGGCGGCGGGCTCGCCCAGGCGCTGTCGGGGCGCGCGAGTACCCTCGCGTTAGGCGCTCCTCGGGGGCCTTATCCTTTCCCTGCCGGTCGCGAGGCTAACCACGGCCGCTTCTTCGAAAAGTTTTGCCGCGCGTTCCAGCCGCCGGTGCGGTGCAGCGTTTTCACAAACCAGCTCCGGTTGCCGCGTTCCTCGAATCGTCGCTTTGTGAACGCGTTCCCGTTCCTCTGCCCAGTCGAGTCTCACGTTGCTACAGCCGAGAGCGATGTCTGAACTTAGCCCGGTGACGACGACTTCGCCAGCGCGTCGCCACCGCGGACAACAGCTTGTCGCCGCACTAGACGTTTCGCGGTCTTTTGTGTAGATGGCGCTCCATGCGAAGCATAGCGCGGCTCCACGCGAGAAACTCCGACCGCACGAGGCCCGGATCCATTGTTCCCGCGCTCGGCAGGTACGCTCCTCGGACAGGGCCGTTGGTCAAGACTTTTTTTTTCCCCTCCGTGGTCCGGCGTGACTCGTTTCTTTCTTCTTTTTCGAGAGAAAGGGGGCACATTACAGGGCCCCCAGGCGAAATTCCAGCGCAAAGCGTCGGGTAGGTGCAGCGGCCCGGCGGCACCGCCGCCGCAGTCCGGCGCTCGTAGCGCGCCAGCGCCACCTATTGGCCGCCTCCTCCTCCAATGACTGCGCCGCGTTCGCGCCCGGTTGCTCTGCGATTGGCCGGGGAACCTGTCGAGTAGGTTTTCTTTCTCCCCGCGCCTCTGCTCTCTTCCCGCTCGCCATCTTTGTTCGAGTCGGTCTTTTCCACTTGTGGCTTCTCGGGGTGCGGTGCGCCGGTCTCCGTCGGACGTCCCGATCGCGGAGCGGGACCCTTTCTTCTTCGGCCTCGCGAGGCTTCGCCGCCGTCGCTACCTGCTGTCGCCCCGGCTTCGTCGGATATCTGCCCGTTGCTATCGATGACTGTGCCTCTAGTACATGTGAATCTAGCTCATGACTAGATCCACACTCATCCATAGAAGCGGAGGCATTTTCAACAGCTCTCTCGACGCCTCGTCTCGCTCCCGCGACCTGCCATTCCGTTCTGTGCGCCTGACGTTTGCTCCCGGCTGCAAGTGTGCGCGCGCGCTCGTTGCCGTCGTGGATTTGTGCGTCGCCTTTCGTCGGCCTCCTGCCGCTTCGTTCCACTTAACCTTGAATAAAACTTGTTGCTCGCAGAGAAATGCTGTGCCTCGTGTTTGTTAGCTGCTGCGGGAGTGCCCTGATTGCGCGCGCCCGCGGCATGCATGCCGGGGAGGGTGATGTTGAGAATGTTAGGCCAGGCGCGAGTGCATGCGTTTACGATTTTTGAACTTGGGCTGTCGCAGGGTTAGGCCTAGCGGGGGCAGCGGAGTTTGAAAGCACAGGCTCGCGGCATTCTCCACGTCACGGCTCCTGGCGACCGTTGGCGTTCAAAATGGTGACTAGAGACCGGTTTTGACGCAAGCGCACGGGGGAGGAGGGAGAGTTTACTGCAACCAGTCCGCCGTTGTATTAGAGGGGCCCCGCCATTCGGCGGCTCTCCTTTGTCCGGCGGCTTAACCGATCATGCGTATACGTCACTCCTTTTCCCACCCGGATCACAGGTCGATCCGAGCCTGGCACTGTCGACAAGGTAGAGGAGCGCTTGCGGGATCCCCTGGTATGCCGGGCAGCCTTGCTGAACACAATCGTAATTCCCGATTTCGGCGTAGTGAGGCGAGGGTGAATGGAAACCCGGTCGATGTGGTAATGCAATGCATCACCGGGTGTACATTCATCCGTACCTCCTGCGCGAAGCGCCACCTGCGGGCGCCTCAAGTCGTCTGCTGTCACGCTGCTGGACTACGCTACTTATTATCTCCCGCTACTTTTTTTTTTATTCTTCCTGAATAAACTTTTCGATTCCTCACTGCATTCGCCTTTTTAACGGTTACGTTTTGACCAGAAACAGAAGTACAAACGATTATCGCTGGAACTTGTTGCTGCCGCCATCTACGCAATCTTGCTAGGCGCACCGGTGACCGTTTCCTTCAAGGGATTGCCGGCTAATGCTTCGTGAAAAAGGTACGAGCGCACTACACATAAATAACGGATACACTTGCTCTTCACATAAAGGTTATCGCTGTGCCCATTGGTAACACCTTACTGCAGTTAGCACGTGCTTCGCGCGTTAGCATGTATTTCTTATTCTAGAGGCTGTCCCTGCATGCGTGGATGGAGATTGCACATGTGAAGTGCTGTAATTGCGTTTTTTTTTTTGCGCATTGTTCTGGAATTCGCGCCAGTCTTATTACAGCGTAGTTGATGCTCCTATACTCCGCAGAAGTAAAACATACATCGTAGTTGATGCTCCTGTATACTCCGCAGAAGCAAAACATTGTAAAAAGGCCTCTACCGTAACGCGTTTTCGAGCCTTAACGCGGCTGCACTGCAATTTTTGCAAACAAAGCGCATGATTGACTAGAAAACGCACCTCCCAAGAGTGTGGTTGCACATTAACTCCAGAGCAAAGTAAAAAACGAATCTTTAGAGAATTTTTCTACTGGCTTCATAATTGCAACCCAACAGCGCAAAGCCGTAAATAGCCATCAAGCCTGGAGGGCAGTCGCAACTGAACTGATCTTGGACCCCCCCCAACGATGCTGAGATTGCAGAAGCAGTAGGGGACAGTAGACTAATAAAGGAAGTGACAGAAATCTCTCCCAAGGGGATTGAGCTGCATTGAACCTCAATTGGAATCCTCATCTCTGACTAAATATGGAAAAGTGCAGGCAAGGTCCATCTGCAATTGGACTGCAGGTGCCAACCACAAATGCCAGGTTCAACAACCGCATCGCACAGCAGATTAGGAAGGCTCCTATGAGGGGCAGCACCCAAAGAGATCGCCTATGGTAGGACACAAACAAGCCGAAGCCACCATGCTTTTTTTTACAGCTACCTGGGAGAGCCAGGTGGCAACAATCCCGAAATAGTATTTTGTAGGTGCAGCAGATTATCCGGACAACGCCATGGCTGGACACCCTTCACAAAACAAACTTTCTCCTCCGAGACCCTACTGGCAAAAAATCCGCAAAACAGGTGGCAATTTGAGATGCCTGGCATATCCAGCCACAGCAAACACTGGAGCAGCAATAAATTTCCAATGCCTCATGTCTCCATTATTTGTTCTTAGTTTGGGACGAAATTAGCAGCATTGTTATCCTGGCAAAGCAGTCTTTCTAAGCAACCAAATTTGTATTTGAAAGAGTTTACATGAATGGTTTTTTGACCATACTTGGCCTGCATAAGTTCAGAACTAGTTAAGCGGCCGGCCACTGTTGTCTGCTTCTGCACCTCTTCCAGGGAAAGCCATAAACTTATTTTGCACTCTGCACCATCGGTAAATGTCTAATACCCCTGCCACACGGCAGATCTGATGAAATTTAGAGCAAATGAAAGTTAGAGCAAAACTCCAAATGTCGTTCGTTCGGTGCTACACGAGATCCCGGATCCCGGCCTCGACAGCAGTAGTGCGTCCCTAGACAGGAAAAGTCAGTAGTAAACCAAAAAATACTGTTTCTAAAAATTTTCTTCTTTGTGCTGTTCAAATAAAGACAAACAAGTACTAACAAAAAAGAAAATATTGACCCCAGTGAGTGTGCTACCCTAATCTGGATTTTTTGCAGACTTCTTGGTTCTATTTAAAAAAATAGTCCTTTGTTACGTCTTTAAGAAGGTATCAAGGGAGTGGGTTACGTGTGAAAACATTGTAGATGCGCTTGAACAGCGGTTTGATAATCGTCACCGCTATCACAATCAAATGACATTTGTTCCGCTGTGTAGACCGGCATGGCCGAGGCACATGTCATTAACAGCTAATGTTAATCAATGACATTTGAATGACATGAGATTTGCTGTGTGACAGGGGTATTCGCCCCGAGCGCGAACACAGTCGGCCCCTGGCGGCGGCGGGGCGAACCGCTCCTAGTGTGGATGGCGCTCTCGCGTCGTCTGCTTTTTCACGTTGCGTGCGGCGCAAGACGTGTGCTGCACACGACAAATAACGGATATGTGCACTTGTTTGGCAGTAAGCAATGACATAGTTACCTCTGCTTGCGCACTTCCTCTAGACACGCAATAATCAGCGGCCGTTGAGGGTTAAGGCGCTGGTTTAATTCCACGAAACGTCTTTGCCGTGGTCACCGCTTGAGTGTGAAACGTGTGAAACATTGCTTCCACACATTGCACTTTTCGTATTGTTGAGTGCAGTCGTCTGCCGTTTCGGGAACGTCGAAGGGTGCTTTTTGAAGGTGGCGTGGTGATTATTTAAAAGATAAAATTTTAGTACGCGAAACGGGTAAGAAGCGACAAGACCTGTGCATACGCGTGCAAATTCCACACCCTTGTAAAATTGCGCTGTGTCCTTATAGAAAGAAGAAACAAACAAAAATATTTACACTGCACACGACCCGTGCGCTATCGCCCATACATTACCGGACACGTATTTTACATCCGCAAGTGCCTGTGTGATCGTGTCCTTCCGGTACCTTTTCTAAAATAAATACCATTTTGGACAGTCGTTGTTTATACTGAGAAGGAGAAATAAACATTTATTCAACTGTATCGAGTTGCTAATTTTACGTATTATTTAAAATACGTTTCTATGGATACGCAAGAGTATTTGGGGAGGATTTTTTGGTAAAATTAAGCAGTTGTGGGTTTGCGTCTGTTATGTGGCATTTCATGTGTCATTTTCATATATATCATTTTCAAATCAGACATGAATCACCTTGTCCAGAAACGTGTCTCACTCAGCATAACCAAATTCCAAATGTGGTCACGTCTTAACCTCTTAAGATGGACCTAAGTTGAAAGAAAGAGAAGAAAACGCGTAATATAATGCACGTTGTTGCCCACAGGTGTGAGGGGTGTGTGCCATGACTCGCTGTTTTTTTTTTAATTTTTTCCCACAATGCTTGCTTTCAATACAATTTTGAAAAAGGCGAGCCACAATTCCTTGACAACCTCGGACCAAAGGGGGGTTAGTCAGTTTTGAAAATACGTTTAAAGTACTGCTTTTTGACCGCTACAGAACACGACGCCTAGTGTAGTTTGGCTTTTCGCGTTGCATCCGTTCTCTTCTCGCTGCTCTTGCAACGATGGCAGGACTCCCCCCCCCCCCCCCCTCTTCCCGAAAAAAAAAAGAAACGCACAGAATTTCTTTTTAAACCGATCCTCAAGAATTAAATGCCAAGACAAAGGTGATATTCAGTTTACAACACAACACAGTAGTTACCGGGAACCCGTTGCGCTGATTCGCAACGGGAAATAAAAAGGAAATGTTTTACTACATCTCCAACAGCGCAACTTCATTTATTTCCATCTTTAGGGTTCGTAAGCGACCTTAAACGCAAGAATGCAAACACATCTCGCTGTTGCCGGCACCTGTTAGGTTTTAAAAGGAACGCAAATGGTCAACAGAGCAGCCGTAACAGAAAATTTGTGCTCACTGTGAGGTCCCGGGAGCTTGGTTTGCTCTCTGTAAACCTCCTTGTCACTTTGCGAAAACCTAGCTAAACATGAGATGTTGATTGTACTGCGTGTGTTGACAATTCAATTCGCAAGTTCACTTGCGACGAAAGCCGTAAATAAGTGATCTGAAACCGTTATTCATCAAACCTTCCTTCAGATTCGCTAAAATTTCATTTAAAAGACCCGTTAGAGTGGTTACATTTATACCCGTGCCACACGTACACAAAAAATGACATTAAGTGTTTAAGGCCTTAAGATAGCAAATGTCATTAATTGGGCGGGCCGTGCTACATGCGAAAACGCAAAGGCATTAAATGTGTTAGGCATGATGGTGATCATGACCAAAAAGAAAAATTCACTCATATTTTAGAAGTCTTTAATGTAGAGAAAAACGCCTTAGAAGCGTTAAAACTGGTTTTTACGAAAGAAAATTTTATGAGAAATAGTGTTTTCTTGAAAATGGTGGGAGCCGTTTCTAAAAGTGGCTTCAGCATGCCGTCGCCGGCCAGCGGTAGCCAAATCCGAAAAATTTAACACGAAGAGTAACGCGATGTTCTTACTTTTGCCTCTGTTCTAGTGAACTTCATCTTCTTCAAAACTTCGCTACCAATTGTGCACAAAAAATCGTCATATTTCGAAGTTTGGCTACATTTCCGCGTCAACACTCTGGTGCTGAGAGTTTCGGTGGCTTCATTTGGTGCTCATCGCGTTCGAGAGTAGGCAGATTTAAGGTGTTCGCGAAGGTAAATGAGTTGTGCACAACTCCTTAAACCAAAATGACATTAAAGCGAATGGCATTAGATTTTTGCGTGTAGCAGCAAATTAATGGCATTAAAACTTAAGGCATTAAGCATTTAATGTCATTTTTCGTGTACGTGTGGCACGGGTATTATATCTCTGCGCTGATAAAAATTCAGTAATTTTACGTTGCCTTTTGAACACACAAAAAATATCGTAAGCTCTTAGAAAGAATTTCGGGGCAGTTAAATAGTGTTACCATTTCAGAGCATCCCACAAATGCAAGAATGCGTCATGCTACGAGTGAAAGCGATTGAGATTGCCGTTGTTAACTGAATATCAGAGATCAAGGCTTCTTGATTTGTTTATATTTATGCTTTTATTGAAGGCTCAAAGCCATAGTCTGGAAAGATCAAGCTTGCTACGAGCCACAGCGTACAAGTTCATTGTCACAATTACGGCCATTCTGAGATTCCCGATGAGTCGTCGCTTTTTTTGGCGTAGTAATGAAGACTGACTGCCGCTTCCATGCTATACATTGAACGTTGAGGAACCGAACTACAGCATACCACTCGTTTGCACTTTTCGTGCGCACATACGGCGAGAAAAAAGCACGAAGCGCGCCCACAGTGTGCATTCTTACGGGCCGCTTAGCGGAGCATCCACACTAGCAGCGCGACGCTGTCGCCACCTACATGTCGAGCTCGCGGCGAATAACGTAGGTTGGGACGTCGGGGTGCTGGAGACACAGAGCAGGTGTGTGGGAGCGACAGCTGAGGCGCATATATCAGCTATGCACTACCGTATATATCATATCAGCTATCGTATATCATGCATATATCATGCAGCTGACATGCACTGGGAAATGCGATGAGATACTGTCACATCGACATAAACGACTTAATGCAGACGTGTCGAAACCATACCACAAACTCCATTTGTGTTGGAGTGCCCCACCAATTTCAGTCGCTCAACTACTCCGCAAGGCTCGAGTATCTAAAGTTGTAACTGACCATCACAAAATTGTCCCTAGGATTACCAAATGGTGAAAATAACTACATGAATGGCCCCTCATTTTGGGTGTGTGTCCCTTCTGGATTCGTTTTTATGTTTGCTGCTTTCAGAACACAAAAGGTGCTACTGCAAATTAGGAGGAAAGGACTGCTGGTGTCCTTTTGGTGTGTTGCAGAAAAGCTGCGGTCGTTGAACGTGCAGGAAAAATTCCACTGAAGTTCTCATGTATTCTGTACGGATTCTACAGCTTGAATCCATTTGTGTTGAGTTTATTTTTTACAGTTTCAGCCAAAGGCACTTTATTTCTTTTTCCTCCGCACGGCCACTTTCTTTGGCCTCTGCCTGGCACTCTCCTTCAGCTGCTTCTTTTTAGACGCCGTCTTGTCTGTGGCACCATCTTCATCGATGTCTTCCCAGTCATCGTCTGCTTCGTCGTTCTCGCCAGCACTGTCCATGCCGTCGTCGCCGCCGTCTGCGTCTTCATCGCTGTCGCCTTCCTCGTCGTCCTCCTCCTCCTGATCTTCATCTTCTTCATCCCCTTCCTCTTCGCCCTTCGCAAGCTTGGCCCGCTTCCTACCTCGTATGGTGCGGTTCTTCTTGCCGAACTCGTTGGTGCGCTCGCACAAGACTTCGCAGGTGCCGTCCGCATTCCACAGGAACTCCATGGTGATTTTGAAGGTGGCCATCTTGATGCCCAGCAGCTTCTGCATAGGGGGAAATGGGAGACAGTGAGGAGGGGGTACTGCAGGTCATGCAAAGGTACATCATCACCATCATCGCAGGACGAAGGCCTCTCCCAAAGATCTCCAGCCACGTCTATCGAGTGCTAACCGAGTCCACCCTGTCCCCCCAAATTTTCGTAGCTCATCCTTATACCTAGCTAATAGAGCTTATATGTCTTCCACACCAGTGTTCCCTAATGCACGACATTACCATCATCATCAGCCTGTCTATGAGCACTGCAGGGCAAAAGTCTCTCCTATTTCCCGGTGTTGTGCTAACTGCGACCATTTTATCCCCGCAAACTTCTTGATCTCATCTGCCCATCTAACTTTCTGTCGCCCCCTGCCTTCTCTAAGGATCCACTCTGTTACTCTTAATGACCAACGGTTATCTTGCCTTCGCATTACATGCCCTGACCACGTCCATTTCATCTTCTTAATTTCTACTAATATGTCCTTAACACGCATTTGTTCCCTGACCCACTCCGCTGTCTTCATGTCCCTTAATGTTACACCTATCATCTTCCGCTCCATTGCTCGCTGAGTTGTCCTCAATTTAAGTTGAACCCTCTTGGTAGCCTCCCCCAAGTTTCTGCCCCGTAGGTGAGTACCGGTAAGATGCAGCTGTCATACACTTTCTTCTTCAGGGACAATGGTAGGCTGCCATTCATTATCTGAGAATGTCTGCCGAATGCACTTGCACTCCACCTCATTCTTGTCCTTCTAATTATCTCTGTCTCATGGCTGGGATCCGGGGTCACAACTGCTTACTACTTCCACGGCCTCTCCACCTATCTCAAACCGCTGTGCTCTCCCGAGGTTATTCAGCATTACTGTAATTTTCTGCACATCAATTTTCAGGCCCACGATTCTACTCTGTTTGTCCAGTGCGGTAAGCATGCTTTGCAAGGCAACGCCAGCAGCAAATCAGAGGCATTCTCCATTTTACCCTTACGCCGACCTGTTCCCACTCCAATGTTGAAGAGATTGTGTCTCTGACGCCATTCGTTTCAGTCCTCTCCATATGGAGGACTATGGTAGCTGTGGACCCATTGTAGATATCCTCTAGTAGTCTTACGCAATGCCTGAATGACTGCTGAGGTTTCGACCGAATCAAATGCGTTCGCATAGTCTATGAAGGAAGGCTATATGCATTTCTCCACGAGTTGTATGTGTGATAATGTGAATATGGTCTATTGCTCCGTATTCTGCAAGGACCAAACGACTGCACATGCTATTACATAATTAAGTGCTTGTAACCATCCTGTTTTATTATATTAAACAATTTTGTTTGTGATTGAATATGAACTTTCGCGAAGTATGCAACAGACAGCGAAAAAACCAAAGGTTTGTTGAGCTAAGAAATGGCGAGTGGCTGAGCTAGCATTCTTAAGTAACTAGGGGGAGGGGAAAATGAAAATAAAGAGGATGAAAATCTGGGATAAACCACATCAGGCGGGAAAAAGCAGTGCCTCATTGCAGCCAACCCCTAGGTTTGTGAAGCAGTAGAAATCAAATGACTGTGAAACAGCACAGAAAAGTTGCACAAAAATCTAAGGCTGATTTTGGGACTCTGATACACCGAAAGTAATTGCGGCATAATACAAATCGGCACATGAAACACAAAAAGTTTTGCCTTGTATAAACTCCTCGAATCGTATGTTTGCTGGTTAATTTCAAACAAAAACTTGCAACAGCTCTAACTGCTTCAACTCCTTCTAACTCCTAAAAACACAATACCTTTGATAAATACAAGCACGCAAATAATGCCACGAATACATTTTTCTGAACTGAACTGCAAGAATAAGTGCGAGTCACATGTTGAATGTAAAGCTACCATCCCATTCCCTTCCATCCGTGAGATTTTCAAACACCCTCATCGACAGGAAAGGGATCTTGTGACCTGGTCTTGAGAGATAAAAAGATGCTACAGAACTTTCACAGCCTTGAGACTAAATGGCCCTACTGAACTTGACTGTTTCTAAAGGCTGGAATTTATTTTGGCTATTCTCTCAGATGTTTTACACCAACTTTTAAATGCTTCATATTCCTGTTTCTTTCAGACAATAAACGAGTACATGGACAGTTGTGAGAAGAGAGAAAGAAAGAAAGAAAAAAAAGCTGTACCTCACCCCTTTCCAAGACACTACTACCTCCACAACCTGCCTCTTTCAAAGGAGCATGAACAGCATCTTCTAAAGACACACAGTAATGTTGTACCATTTCTCCCCATCGCCGTTGCTTTCTGTCAACATGCTGCAAATAAAGTTTTCCAGTAAGCTAAGCTCTGACGTCAAGTGTTCTGCTACCAAAAGATGAAGCAACATATAAAATGTAAAAAAAGAAAATCCTTTCCTGGAAGCTATTGCCGCACAGCACCACATGGACAAAGCTTAATTTAATGGCATAAACAGCTTTTCTAAGCTCATGCCTTTTTTTCTTCTGTGCCACAACTCATTAAGCAAATAAAATTAATCGGTGGGGTTTTCATGCATACCGCGAAAACGACTTTTTGGCCCTGCTTACTGCGAACATGGATACCTTACAGGGGACATGAAGACAACATACAAGTTTGTTTTATTCAAAAGATTTGGTGTTCTATAGTGCCCCCAGCACTTGTCCGGAAGCAAACGATGCTTTATTCACTGTGAAATTAATCAATTTGAGCTAAAATTTTGATTCTCGCGCTAAGACGTGTGTTTGAACGACATTTGCAATGACATCATAAAGAACGTCTTTCAGCTAAACTTGGCGCTGAGCGCAGACTTGCGTACTGTTAGTCAACCTAGATGGTGCCACCATATCGTGGCAGGCCATTTTCTACTTTGTTTTTGACCGTATTTGTACCTTGCTTGTTTCTGTTAAGGTAGAAAATAATCGTTTCGTGAAACATACATAGTGTTGCTCGACAAAGATGGTCACGTAAGACACTGTCACTTACGCCAATCGGCCAGTGTCGTCTGAGACAACCCCAGAGAGCCGCAGTGCTGTACCGATAAACGAAGCATAGTGCGCGCAGTACCAACAGCAGTATGCATTGGCGCTTCTATGTTGATGTGTGCTTTCGCAACTTCCACTGTTTGTCCCACCATTCTTATGGCTTTAAAAAGCATGTGCCCTAAATTTAAGCGCAAATACCTCGTTCGGCAAGCATATAAGCTCTGCTTAATTTGCGTTTGCTTTTTCCGGCCTCCGCCAATCACAGAGCTGGCTGGTATGACATCATAGCTTCTGTCGCGGGAAATGGTCTAGTGGGTCGCATGACCATTCCCTTTTTTTTCTAATTATACAGCTTATTTTTGTGAAGTTTACGTTAAAAGTGGTGTCAGTATGATTATAACGAGGCAATCTTTTGAACGAACCAAACTTGTGTTTTGTCTGCGTGGCCCCTTTAAGGAGGATGTGCAACGTGTTTTACAAGATGCTAAACAGCAACAAAGATGGCATAACCTGCCTCTGAAGAGGGGCAACAAAAAGAGAGGAGAATGTAACGATGACACAGGATGGGGTAGGGGCATGAGCCATTCTACAACCTTAAAAAAAAAAAAAAAAAAAAAAAAGCCACTTTACAACCTCCAACAATGCTGTCTTGCTGAGTCATGTCTCGGGTGACTACTGTTTGCAACCTGCACTTGACCCATGTTGAACAGGTCATGGGAGTGGGTTGTAAACATGCTTAATTACCTTGTGGGTCACATAAGTAGTGTTTCTTTTGCACTGTCCTATCCACCGACAAGCTCAAATTGGCTATGATGATACCCAAGTGGGTATCATCAAGGTTGAATTAAGGAGACTGCTAGCATGCGTAACCCACACAACCAGGGTGGAAATGAACGAAAAGGTAATAATAAACATGAAAGGGACAGCAATCGAGATTCTGAAGGCTGAGATAGCATTGTAAACCAGGACGATGTAATTCAACTAGTTGGCGCGGCGCTCGCGAAATCCACCGGCCTCTCCTGTCGCCAATTATAGATAAACTAAGTCTATAACTTGCACTCCGGTATTAAATAATGGATTCCTTGGTTTAAAACACACAAACTGCAGTATTCCTTTATTGCAGCTGTTATTGGAGTTCGCTTAATAATGGAAAATTGAGACTTGAAGCTGTTTCATGTGCAGCACACTTGCCGATACATAAGAATGAGCGAGAACGTGAACAACAATTGCACGCTCTCGAAACTGCTGAGAAGCGGGAGACTTCTGAAATAACCCGCGATACGAGACACATTGCGCGGAAAATGTTTTTCAAATAATACATGCAACACGGTCAACGGTACCACAGATAAGGGAGTGATCATATCCGCCAAGGTTTAATCCCTCAACGTATGTAAAGAAGAGGTACAGGTGGACCAAATCCTCTGGAAAAGCACCTTCCTTGCCACGTCTGAAATGCCGGAGGATGATCCCATATCAATTAGTGGCTTCTGATGTGCTACCAGAACAAGATCCTATGTTATTGTAGTGCCCGAGTTGCACATGACACTGACATCAATCACTTCAGAAGTCGCATCTAGGCCGATACTTTACTTTTTTTAAAAAAGGTGTTTACGAAAGTCCGAGGTCGGCTTAGATTCGAGGATGCGGCTTTCCTGTCACCGCTAGACACTCAACACCATCTTGCGGCCACAGGCTTGCAGGTTGCAGGTTTGCAGTCGAGTGTACTAGAGCGGCTTCTTCTAGTACACTCTATTTGCAGGCTCCATTTCGCTTCTTTGAATGCTGTGAACCCAGCTCTCAAGGATTCCGTGCTTGCTTGCTTACGTCGTTGCGTGACCTCGAGAAGCTCCCGTGTTCGGGCCACAATGGCGCCCACCAAGCAGTGCCACTACACCGCGGCTTTTAAGTGGAAGGTGAAAGCCTTGGAGGCCGAAAGAACTTCAAACCTCCAAGCACAGTGCGACTTTGGCGTGGATGAGAAGAGCGCGTGCCGATGGTGTAAGCAGTGGAATGAACTTTTCAACAGCGCTTCCAAGCGAATGGCCTTCACAGGACCCGAGAAAGGTCGACACCACGAAGTGGAGAAAGAAGTTGCTGACTTTATCGGACAGCAAAGAGAAGGTGGAATGCCTGTGATGGTGGAAATAATTCAGGCGAAGGCGAGGGAGATTGCAAACATTCGAGGCGTCGCGCGGACTCAGTTCAAGGCCAGCAGGGGCTGGGTCACTCGTTTTATGAAGCGTTTCGGGTTGAAGCCTGCGACGGTGGATGTCTGTGTGCCAAAAGCTACTCCGACTTCGAGGAGAAGCTAGTTGCATTCCAGCACTTTGTCATCAAGCGGTGACTGAAAAAGAAGTGCAGACTGGACCAGATCGTTAACCCTAACCAGATGCCGGTGTATTTTGACATGCCTGTGCCTACACCGTGAATGAGAAGGGTGCGGAAGAAGTGGAAGTCAAAACTGCAAGCTACGACAAGCAGCTCACCAACGTGATACTGTGTCGCACAGCGATTGGCGGAAGGTAAGGTACGAAGAGGAAGGTACTTCCAGCCGGGAAGGCTTCTCCTAAGAATGTCGTCGTACGAGCCCACAGGAATGGTTGGACGAGCGGTGCTTTCGATGTTACGACAAGCGCCGCAAGCGTAATAAAGTGCACGTTCTAGTCTCAGTCCAGTGCCTTTTTTTCGTTCGGCTTACATTCGAGGTAAGCTTTTTTTATTTTCTGACCTTCCGAATTTCGGGGGTCAACCTAGAACCGAGGGCGGCCTAGATTTGAGTAAACACCGTACTGCTTCAACCCCCTTCAAACCTCGGCAATCAGAGTGCAATGAAAGATATCAGTCCTTGAAGCACCGTTCATTCTCTCAGCCTTTGTTTGCATTGTCCCCTTCGTCTCGCACCGATCGTCGACACGAAGTCTGGACAATGTTGCACGAAACAAAACTACCGGTCATTGTTCTGTGGGCACTATTCTTAGATCCGACGCCACGAAATGGCAGCAACTGAGGTAACATGGTCAAAACCCCGAATCACCTTGAATGTTCAAAAAATACAAATTTTAAGGAGCGTAACACGCTGAAGCTATATCTGGGCGACGAGGTGCGCCATAGTGGAAGGCTTTGGATTAATTTCAACCACTCGGGGAGGATCTTTAACGTGCGCCCAATTTCCAACACACAGGTGTGTGGCGGGCATTGGGAATTTGGAAATTTCACTTTCCGCCTTCATCAGAAAAGCAGCCGAGATCAAACCCACGTCCTTGGGCTCAGCAGCACAACGCCTTAGCCACTGAGCCACCATGGTGCGTACGAGTACGGCCGCAAACGATTCTCACAGCTTGGTACTACGTTATTCAATCGTTTTATTAGGAGTCAAAATCTGTAATTCTGTTGTTTCCCCCACTTTCACTTTTTGCATACAACCTACCTACCCCCAATGCCTCAGACGATAAATTAAACAAACTAATACCTAAAGGAGACATTGCACCTCTGGTACAGTGTACTAGAAGGTAAGGTGTGTGTCGTGCAGGGGAAAAACCGATGGACAGCGTGGGTCCCTTTTGCGATGAAAAAAATTGGATGGAGCAGCAGGTGTTCCCGGGACAACTCCTGTGGCAGCCAGCGCCACCTTATCGTTTTTGAATCAAACTAAACAGTTATTTGGCGGGTTTTATAAAACTGTCACGAAATGAAGAAACAAGACTATTTATGGCAATAAATAAGGATCAATTTAACAAACAAAGCTTGTGAAACCAACTGGTAAGCAGTGGCCGCCAGGGGCGCTGCTCTGCTTACAACAGGAGTTCTTCAGCAGGAATTTTCATCGCAAAAGGGACCGCCCTAATCGGCCCCGAATGACACACCTCTCTCTTCTAGTGCACTGTACCTCTGGTATACAACCTGCTACAATGCCTTTTAGGTAGAGACCCACAGACTTTCAGGTAGAGACCAGCAATGCCTTTAAGTACAGACCTAAAAGGCATTGCTGCATTCCTCTACCGACCCAAACAACATTTACGTTCACCTCCCACACAGGAGCAGGTAGTTTCCCTTCCATGTCAATGTTGTTTGAGGGCAAGGCCTTCTATAGGGGAGATGGGAGAAGAAACTGCCCCTGACATCCTGGCCACTGCCCTCGACATCTGAAGATATTTGTGTGCTGCTTGCTGCAATAAATTTGGAAGCTTTCTCCGAGCAGTACAGCACGTAAAACTTCAGGGGCATTTCTGATCACTTTCTTGCTACATCTTTGGATCCCCATAATGATTTTTTGCGGACAGTGCCAAGATCTACAGAACATTCTCCATACTCTCAGATTCTTGAGGTCTGTGAAGGAGGGAGGTGTGTTGAAATGTTCTCTCCATGCTGAAGAAGGAAAGCTGTCGGAAGCAGCCCGCACATGCTACAACGATCCACGGAGGACGAGAAGAGTAGGAAAGGCTTGCAACACAACGTGAAGGGACCATTAAGACAACGTTGCCCAATCTGAAATAAATTAGCCCTTGGTAGCTCAACCAAGTCCATATTCAAGCCATGAAAGGCATTTTTTTAGGGGCTGAAGCTGTTGGCATCTCCTGTTGTCGTAACCGTCGTCTCATGTAGTCACAGTACTAAAACACTGGTGAACACATTTACGCCTTGCGCTAGAACATAACGTGTACTAAAACAACACCGGGACACTCGTGTACGCCTCGCACTACAGAGCTTCGCGCTACAAAGACAAGAGACTTTTACAGCAAAGCTGTATACCTGTACCCCCCCCCCAACGGATTCATCTCCGTTGGCAAAAACGCCAAGGCACCAAGAATACACTTATACGTTGCATGCTTTGCGCCTCCCCAACTTTCACGTTAGTGGAGATGGCCCGGGATTTTGAGAGATATTGAAAAACTCAAATTTCGCGCTACAGTGACATGACATGGACAGGAGTGATGCATTAATTGTAAGTTAGCATTCAAGTGATACAGTAAAACGGAACTGCAGGCCCCACTAAAGTCACCCAGTCATGCTTCTTGGTGGTAGCTTGAGGTCGGTCGCCACCGATCACACAAGCAATATCCTGTGACGTTAGAGAGAAATCACCAGAAAGTGGCTGGCTGGGAGTCGCTGCTGCTACAGTAAAAGTTCGTTAATTCAAACTTGGTTACCAATTCGAACTGACACCCTGGTCCAGGCACGGCCCTGTGTATTTCAATGGCGGAAAACTCCCAATAATTTGAACACGTCGGTATCCAGAACGGTTAATTCAAACTGGATATCCCCTGGTTTTCACTGCTCCTCGCAGAAGAAGTCAACACAGAGTAATTACAATGTGTTGCAAATCCAAAGCAAACCAAATTTACCCGAGATGCAACACAAGGAAACAGAAAAAATAACAGCGCAGAGCACTTGCTACGCTGCTGCGATAGCTTATTTCACTACAACGGTGCGTGCCATCGCAGGTTTTCTTTGTGCCACGGTCGCTTGTCTATGCCTGTGATCACGTGGCGTGCGCAATAAATGTGTAGTAGCGCCTAATCGGCGATAATGAGTCCAGATGTGGCCTCGTTGTGTTCTGCCCGCGCAGTGTGGCGCGATGTCCATTCATTCTCGCGCCCGCCCGCCAATTCGAACAATTTTATGGTCCCCCCTTCAAGTTAGAATTAACAAGCTTTTACTGTACAGCTGTTTGCCTGAAGTTTGCGATAAAGGTGGTGTTATTTTTAGCGTGACAAAGCAGTCTTTTTAATAACGAACCAAACTTGCCCCTTCGCGATGTCTAGCCTCTCCCCAAGCCAACTTTGTCCAACATGAAAAGGTAGCCCCGCTGCAGCCAGATCACTGCAAAACAACCGTTTTTCTCAACTTTGAGGATTCCTGGGGAGTTTTCCAGAGATTCTGCATCTTGCCAAAATGTACTCTTTGATTTGAACGATGGTGCAAATCAGAAGCGCTGAGACCTTTGCCTGTATGCTCGAATCCTGACTGATTCCCAGTGCCAAGTAAGCACACCTGCTGGATCTTTTGCAGACATTTTTGTTTTTTTCCCACAAGCGACAACAATGCGTGCCATGAAACAGTTCCATTATCACACAACCACGCCACTCAAACTGATGCTTTCGCGGCCTATTGTACAGTGCTCACGGCGGACAGCAAATCTGTTACCTGCTCTTTCACCCACGCTAGGTGCTTGAAAGTGGCTAGAAACGCAATGCCGAAACAGCCGAAAGTTCAGGCAGTCGCAAGTGCTGGCTCTAGCTCTGCAGCTGCCCAGGGAAAGGCTGTATTGAACAAAACTGTCCTCACGATGGTGGGCAGCAAAATAGACCCATTTCAGATCCCTCAATGAAAGGCCCCAAGAAACTCACTCTGGTGAGTTTCGCATGCTTACTCACACTATTGAACGGTAGTAATTTCAGTGAAACACGTCGCCTTCAGGTATCCAGAACACTGCATTTGTCCTTCACTGAAATGCGAGTTGCTCAGCCAGGCTACAACGTTGAACGAAAAGCTTCCCCTGAACAAGGTTTCCGGGCTTCAGAGAAAAATGAAATGGCAGCGACGTTACTGAGAGCACGTGCAAATTTTTGTCGATCACTTTTCAATTTGTTACATCGAGATAGAAGGTGTATTTTTACAGGTCCCCCTCCCCACGTTCTGAGCAATGATGTGCCCTGAACAATGGAGGCATTCTCGCTGTCGGGATGGGGTAAACAATAACGAAGGAATAACGGAAAAGACAGAGTACCTCTAGGTGTACTCTGAATAAATGAGCAAATAAACCAAAATTCTTAAAGGCATGAGACTGCACTGCCTTTGCACCCAGCTCTCTGGAACACTGGAGTCATCATTTCTGCTATCCTCAGCAGAGACACGTTCCTTTGCAGGCAAACTGTGACGAACGATCTCCAGAAAAGCACTGAGGGGCCCTGCCCCAGTGCTCGGAGCGACTTGGTGTTTTTAGTAGCAACGCCACTCAACCCACGATCCAAGAGCTCGTAACTCAAGTGCTACCACTCAAGAAATGCAATCTGCTTTTTCCGCGCTAATTCCACCACCGCTACTGGGACACCAGGTTCCCACCGGCACTGTTCAAAAGAAGGCCATGCTTAAAGGGGCTGTGACGACAATAAAAGTCTGGTTTAATTAAAATACCACTCTGTCCTGATAACATACTAACAACAGTGTTTTTAGTCCTGGCCCATATTACGACACTGCAGCACAAAATTTGAAAATTTTTCGTTATGTGTTACATTTTTTGTGGCTTAAGAACATCTTGTATGGCTGGAAAAGAGCTGAGTGAGTTACCAAAGGCTAGTTCTTTCACAATAAACGAAGTTGTCTTTCACCTTCACGGCCCCTATAAAACTATTAGAGACTGGGATGGTCTGACACAAAAACGAGCCTTGGGTGTTTGTAGTAGAACTTCCGCCACACCTCTCGGAACCTACATGCAATGATGAAGTGACGCCTCTAAATTTCTCAACGAACGCACCTGACACCTGAACTTATTTTTGTGTCACAAAAAATGTTTTTGTCGAGACAGCACGACACTGGCAGACGTAAAAAGGGCGTTTTCTACAGCATCTCTAATTGCCACTGCCAAAAGAATCATATCCTCGGATTATTCCTTTGAGAAGCTTATGCTTGCGAATACAGTCGAATCTCACTGCAACGAAATTGACGAGACGTGCGAAAAATTTTGTTGAAGCGAAAATTCATTGCAGTGAAATGTGCCCCAACACACCATGGAAAGGAAAAAAAAATAGCCCCATATATTGCCGCATAATTGCCAGTGTAATACAATGTTTAGAAAAAAGAAGTAACGCACAATAGCGTGTTTATACCAACGGTTATCTGTTTTTTACCTGCACGAAAAAAGTGCGTTACGGACGGGGAGAGGGGTGAAGAAATGCAGGCGCAAAACGTAATACTGTACAACAAGGTGTGTCCACCGAGCTGATTACTGGCAAACAGCTGCTAGGCCGTTGGAAGCCCCCTCTCGCTTGTGGCAGGAGCATTGCCGTTATCCTCCGACTGGGAACGGCAGCAACTGACTTTGGCAGGCAAGCCGCGCGCACTTGCATTTAACGCCACCACGCGCTTGCGACTAAGAAAAGATGCCGCGGGTTCAAGACTGTGGGGGGCGCCTTGGTGCAATGCCTTCTGGGCTGGAGGGCGTTGCTCGGGGCCCCTCGCCTTGGGCCCCCTTCCCTCGCCCTCCTCGCCTGCCGTGCGGTACCGGGCCGCAAGACTTGGAGACGTCGGCACCCGAGGGATGGCGCTGGTGGGCACGGGGCAGCGGGCAAAGAGGTGAAGGAGTGGGCGGTGGTGAAGAAGAACCGCGCGCAGGGACTGGGGGTCGAGACGCAGAGTGTTTTGGTGCTGGTGTCGGTGTGTGTCCGGACGAGGACTGAGAATGAGCTCCATGTGAGTAAAGAGTTTCTCTTGCACGCAACCGCAGTGTGCCTCATTCCTTGGCATGCCGTAGAGAGCAGGTCCACAAGACTAAACACAAAACCATTATTTTTGCTTTTGATTTTGAAGAATTGTGAAAGGAAAACTGCAAGGACAGCTGCTCACAATGCGTACATGATGGCGCCGCGTCAGCAGCAGAGCACATTCGCGTGATTTCAACTGGATACGGATTGGCCGTAGCTCTGGCTTGGAGAACCGGGCCTGCGCCTCATGTAAAGACAGCCAGTCAAATCGTTATCATCACCAAACAATGGCGTCCACCTACGAGTTTTATATTGGGTGGTGGTGTGGGCGCACGGCGCACGCTTTCGGCGAAACTAAGCATCCTGAATGTACAAAAAGTTACAGATAGCTGGCGTTACGCTTACTTTCCTGTAAAATAAATGCTCAAGCCCAGCCCCCATGAGCGAAAATTTCGTTGTGGCGAGTACTTTGTTGCATTGACTTCTATGGCTAACTGATGGGGAATTGGAAATATTTCGTTGGAAGTGGAGTTCGTTGTAGCTGGTTTTATGCTTTCCTACGGGCTTTCCTACAAGCCTTTGTTTACAGCCTAGTTGAATGATATGGGGGGTTTGGCAGAAGCTTGTATGAGTTGAATGGGCCACAACAACTGAGAATAAAAAATGGGAACCAAAATATTTTACTGAATTAAACAACAACCTCTGCAACATCATTACTTCCCTGAACTTACTTAAAAGCGCACACTAAATAGCCTCTCACTCGTAGTTTCCTTCTTTAGCAAAAGAGTAAACGCCCAAGAAAAAAGTTTACAAACACTGCCTGCACTCTTCTTGACATTTCTAAAGACAAAAGGCATTTGTTTTTATAACTTCTGTCGCATATCCGCTGCAAGCATTTCCTACAGCAGAATTCATGGAAGGGAACAGTTCTGATCAGCCACTCTTGACTTGTGAATGGGCAAAACTTTTGCACTCCAGGGAGTTAGAGGGAGTGGAATTGCTGGAAATACCACTTCCCGGACTGGAATAAACCTCGCCATGGCCAAACAATGGTACCGAGCAAATACAGTTTTACACACAACCTTTATACCAAACCCTGGAGATAATCCTACGAATGCCACTGCCTGTTAGCACTTACATGCACAAAAAGCCAACCTAGCCATACAGACAACAAAAGAATCAGTTGTCCCTGCACCTCATCGCCGCGGGCGGCTGTTCCTCCGAGTGGCACAGAGTGCGTTACCGCAAGTATTTTAAACTTCACACGAGTCGTCTTTGTTATTTTCAGATATAATCCATTTATAAATCACTGCAGCGATGACAACCGCACTACTTCAGAAAAAGCAGATAATGTCACACATTAAGTGCACTCTCCTTTCACAATGGGCACGTGCATTGACATCCAGGTCCCTTACTTGGGCAGAGCGACACACTGCATGAGATATGGCCTCTCTTAACTTGTACCCAAGTATACAAGCGTGTGCTAAATGCTCCAGCACCTACATTCTCGACTACCTCTCCCCAGATGGTTGGCTGCATTTTAATCTGCACATTTCCTCCTCATCATCATCAACCTGTCTACACCCACTGTAGGGCAAAGGCCTCTCCCATGGATCTCCAATTACCCCAGTTCTGTGCTAACTGCGACCATTTTATCCCCGCAAACTTCTTGATCTCATCTGCCCACCTAACCTTCTTCTGCCTCCTGCCACGCTTGCCTCTCCAGGGATCCACTCCGTTACCCCTAATGACCAACGGCTATCTTGCCTCTGCACTACATGGCCTGCCCACGTCGATTTATTCTTCTTAATTTCTACTAATATGTCCTTAACAGGCGTTTGTTCACTGACCACCTCCACTCTCTTCCTGTCTCTCAATGTTACACCTATCATTTTCCGCTCCATTGCCCGCTGAGTCGTCCCCAGTTTAAGTTGAACCCTTTTAGTCAACCTATCTGCGCTCCTCCGTGTGGTGATTTGCGAGCCACACACATCTAGCGCCGCAAGCCAGCCTGTTATCAAGGTGAGTGCAACTCGGAGCTGTGCATCAGCACAGCTTGGAGTTGCAGAGTGCTGAAAACGCCTCATGATTTCCTGAATTATCCATTTCTCGCAAACAACGCGCAGAATTTACAAATTTAGCACAGCTATTGCCGTACTAGTTGACCGGATGGATTGGGAAATGAGCCGCAGCTTTCAGTTCAGTCGTGGTCACGCGCAGTCGCGCTGACTGCGAGAACGATGCAAGGAATGCAAGCTCCTCTTGGGGCCAGCAGTGGGGCGCCCGTTATTTTGGCTCTGTGAGGGGGGCCTTTGTCTTCTTTGCACGCCAGGTGATCTTTTTTTTTTTTCCCACATCCACTGATGCGCCCAAACTGACTTGATGCTATGTCACGGTTAACGGGACCGAAATGAGTAGCCAAGCTCAGTTTGCGTTAACATTGGTTATCAGTAAGGGTGTGCGAATATTCGAGAATTCGAATATTCGATTCGAATTTTTTGGTATTCGATTCGATTCGAACGACACTTTTATTGTTCGAAATATTCGAACTACCCAAAACTAAAAAAATCAGAGCGTGTTCGTATTGGTGTTTATTTACAGTGGACTCTCGATTATACGATTCTGGGGGTGCGAATTTCGGGATGATACGAATTTCCGAAAAGTCCCGGCTAAATTGCATCGCTTGCAATGGGAAAAATTTCGGCTGTTACGAACGGACCTGCGCGGCCCGCCGGAAGATACGAACGAGCCGGCGAGGCACCCGACTGCCGAACGAGCAAGTGACGGCTCTCGCTCCCCTGTTTGTCACTCTTTCTACAGAAACGGCCGGGCTGTTGTTTTCTGCTCGCGAAAACGCTCTGCGCACGCCCAACGCGCTGACACCGCCGCGAAACCACCCCCACGCTGCGCGCGGCGCGGCCGGCGGCGTCAACATGGCGTCGGCTCGAGCCGCGAAGTGGCACGGGCGCTCGTGCGACCGCTTCTAACCGCTCTTTAAAATCCTGCTCAAGGGAGACACGCAGTTGCTTGTGCGGTAAAGGAGCTGATAATGCATGCGAAAACGGTACTATAAAACATCATCCGCGCCGCTAGTGAAAGCGCCCATAAAATATTTGCCGGGGTGCTAAGCCTAACCATCTCCGGCGGAGCCAAGCCGGCTGTCTCGATCCATAGCCTCCTTTTTTCTCGATCTCATCGCAAGTAGTCAGGCTCCTCCATTCTGCCGCGCGCGTCGTGCGTCATTTTCTGACCGAGGTGGGCGCGAAATCGTCGATGTGGGCGTGAAAATACAGCGCTCGCAGAGCCGAGGCGAGCGAATCGCGTGCAAAAACGCACCATGCGGTTCACGCTTGGCTGTTGCGGCGCGTAGCGAGCTTGGGCACAGCGAGCGAGGAGACGAGCGCGAAGCTTTACGTGCTCCAGAAAGGAATGCTTTGCGACACGGGGGTTAAAAAAAGCAGAAAAAATCACGAATTTCTTCACGCGAAAGTAGGAAAAGAAATAAACGAAAACTTTTTTCAGCGCTAAATTTTTTGGTCTGTGTTGGTTCATACGAATTTCGGATGATACGAATATTTTTCGCAGTCCCGCGAGATTAGTATCATCAAGATTTTACTGTATCAGCGCGCGGCAATGTGCACGGGCTCGAGCATGCCAGCTACTAGTGTCTCAAGTGAGCGGCTGTTTTCGGTATCTGGTAAAGTGGTGACGAGCAGGAGGTTGTCACTGCTCCCCGAACATGTCGAGCAGTTAATCTTTCTCCATGTCAACATTTAAGTGAGTGCAGACCTTAACCTGTTCAGTGCAATGGTATTGTGTATTTCCTAATTTTACTTTGTGTGATTTGTTGTGCAATAAAGTTGCAGTTTTTGTGTCTCTTAGATGGTGAAAACATTAATTTTACAAAAAACAATAAGTATTCGTATTCGAAAAATATTCGAAAAATATTCGATTCGATTCGAACTTTGTTTTTATTATTCGAATTCGCTTCGAAATTAAAAAATTGATATTCGCACACCCCTAGTTATCAGGATAACCACAGTTTCGTCTGTCGTGTGATGCAGCAAACTGCAGTTTTGTCTAACAGCAGTTTGCTTAACCATGGTTAAGTGTGCCCGTGTAACTAGGGTATAAGTTGAAACATCCAGACGGAAAGCACTGTGCAGACACGGACAAAAGAAAGACTAGAGATGTGATTACTGGCTACAAAACTAAAAAACCTATTGTACACCGAACATGTAAAAAAAAAAAAAAAAAAAAAAAAAAAAAAAAAAAAAAAAAAAAAAAACCACCAAAGAAAATCTTCAAAGAAAGTGCCGCCACTCATTTGCAGTCCCCACAAGCACTGCAGTGAATCGCTAAGTAGCTCCATGTTGTGTCCACTCAAAGAGAATGCACTAACGTGGCTATCTTGGCGTGTTGGTTTAACATGATTAGGAGAAGACAGCGCGATTTACACACGGACACAGGGAAGAGTACTTGACACACACGGGCGCTGTGTGTGTCAAGTACTCTTCCCTGTGTCCATGTGTAAACCGCGGCACACTCGACAGTGGAAGGCAACGCCCTTGCCGACCACTACACCCGCGAACTAGCAGACCGGGCCGAGGACGAGTCGGAGCTACCGCACCCAGTCACGAGCTACCGCGAGATTACCACGCTGTGCAGGAGCGCCAGGTGCAGGCTTCCCGTGCCGCACCAGCAACTCGACCGCAAGCAACAAACAATAGTGCGCCGCGCACAAGCGGGGTCACTGGCGCACCCAGCTTTATTGAACAAGATGTTCCCAGCAGAACACTACCCCGTCTGCCCGTTCTGCAAAAAGACGGAAGGCACCCTGCCGCACATACTGGCGGAGTGTACTGAGCTCAAGAATCCTCTACCTTCCCTCCCCCTTCCCTTCCCCCCCCTACCCGAGCGATGGGAGATCTTGATGTCCAGCCCCGACCTGTCGACGCAGCAAGAGCTCGCGTCCAGGGGCCAGGAGCTATTGGACTCATATGGGACTCGTGAATAGGGTTCCACCCCGTCTGACGCCTGCGAGCGTCACCTGAAATGGGCTCAGTGAAAGTTGTTTCTCTCTCTCTCTCTCTCTCCTAATCACTCGAAGGGAGTGAGGGTCTTCCTTCAGGCGTTCGCTCAGTCACCTGCTTATGTATCCCACATAGACACCACAGCACGAGAGGGCCATTCTGTGAGGGTGTACTGCAACAGGACGCATGCCAAGTGCTCTGTGGCCTACTGGGACGACATCGTGCACGAAGCGATTCTTCTAAATAGGAGGTGGCTTCCAGTGAAATTCAGAAAATCAACTGAACATGTTGGTATGTTTGGAGCACCGACAAGTGGGATGGTACGGAGACACAGTGACTAAAAGCGCAGAAAAAAAACCCTTTTGCTGGCAAAATGTGCGGCTTCAGTACGCACTGACTGTAGCCAAACTGTTGTGAGCGAGATGTGGAATGGGGGTGCTCTGCTCACCAGTATACTGGCCTGTTCGGGCTTCAGCACCTCGCCTTCCTTGCACACCTCGTGGTCCTTCAGCAGGGTCACCACACCTGCAAGAAGGGGGAAGAGGCAAAAATCACACGTGTGCATCTAAAAGTAAAATAAAAGTACAAACCTCCTCATTTAAAATGTGATTCATAGACAGTAATATATTTCCGAAAGCACTGCAATACATATCTACTGTCAGCAGAAAAGGCACGTTATCTTCCACACACTGCCATCCACTTGCTGCAGCGGATTTCGGCACTGACAACTTAAAGGGGCCGTGAATACAAAGTACAGCTTTGTTCATTTTGAACAAACTAGCTTTTGGCAACTCACCCAGCTCCATCACAGCCACAAAAGACGTTTATAAAAAAAAAAAAGCAAGAAATACTACAAAACTTTTAAATTTTGTCCTGCAGGGACGTAATATGGGCTGGAGTGACGTAGTATGGGCCAGGATTACATCAGTGTGTTAATTGCAGACTGGCATTCTAGTGGTATACTATATCAAATGGAACTAGAGGCCCCAACTACTATCACCCAGTCAAGCTTCTTGGCAGTGAATGCCGGCAGCCACCAATCACGCAAACCAGATTCTGTGACGTCATACAGACGTCACCAAAAAGTGACTGGCAACGTCTCTATAACATCACATAGCCTCTGTAACACCTATTGACCTCTGTAATGATGCGAAGCCAAACATCATCCCATAACCCTTATTAAAGGATTAAAGGGGCCATGCAAACAAAACACAAGTTTGGTTCATTCAAAAGATTGCCTCGTCAGGATTATAGTGACCCCACTTTTAAAGTAAACTTCGGTCAAATAAGCTGTATAATAAGGAAAAATGGAATGGCCATGCGACTCACTAGCTCATTTCCCACAACAGAACTTATGATGTCATATGTGACAGCTGTGCAATTGGCTGAGGCCGTCAAAAGCAAACGCAAGTTATGCAGGGCTTTTAAGCTTGCCGAACGAACTATGTGCACTTAAATTAAGGGCACATTTTTTTTATAACAGTAAGAATGGTGGGGTAAACAGTGGAAGTTACAAAAGTACGCGCAAACATAGAAGTACCAGGGCGTGCAGCTGTTGGTACTGCGCGCAGTATTCTGTTTTAGCTGCACAGCACTGTGGTGCTTCAGGGTTGTCTCAGATGACACTGGCCAATTGGCGTAAGTGACAGTGTCTTACGTGACCATCTTTGTTGAGCAACACCATGTTTCACAAAACGATTATTTTCTACCTTAACCAAAACAAGCCAGGTACAAAATACGGTCAAAAACAAAGGAGAAAATGGCCTGCCACGGTATGGTGGCGCCATCTAGGTTGACTAACAATAGACAAGGCTCCCAAACACATATGAAATCATTGCAGACGTCACGAAAACACACAATTTGGCTGGAGAATCAAAATTTTAACTTATATTGATTAATCTGTCAGTGCATAAAGCATTGTTTGTTTCCAGAAAAGTGCTGGGGGCATCACAAAACACGAAATCTTTTGAATAAAACAAACTTGTATTTTGTCTGCACGGTCTCTTTAAATCTGCCATGGACTCTTGGTTGATGAAAACCTTGAGTGTCACCTATTCGGATAACTATTAGTACAGAGAAAACAACTTGCGCAGAACAGAGGGCAGGCTTACGCACCCACAACTCTTCACATTCTTGACACCAGTTATCTTATAAACTGATATTACTACTTTTTCACATTCATGACCCCAGCTATTTTATGAAGTGATGTCACCACTTTTTTTGCTCAGATAACAAATGCCCTTTTTCGCAAAATATGGTGAAGGGTTGGGTGGTCCATTCATTACGTGAGGAAACTTTTTGTCCTCCTCATTCTCTCTCCCTTTCTTTTCATTTCAGCAGTGACCATTTAGTCTTTCATACGCTGAAACAGTGAAATAACGCCTGTGCCAGTAGCATGCGAATCATGCAGTTGACGTTCAGTCGTAGTGAATAGAAGGATTTGCTTCATTTAGTACCTAGCTGCAAGCACCAGAAATATGTCAGAACCATGAACAAAGTTCACCACATTCAATGTCTTCTGCGTCAACAATCGAAAGAACAGAACTTTATTTTTGAAACACAAGAAAGCGACATTAGCCACAACGGCTTACTGCAAAGCATCAGCTTGCTCAAAACTTCTCTCATTAAGTACAACAACCTTGCATAGCGCCCAACTTCAAGACAATGCTGATGTGGTAAAGTTACCTTTAAATATCCTTTGCAGATACTCGGCACCTCCCTTTGCGCTCAGCACCAACTTTTCATACCCCCAAAGTGACTGCGGCCTGCTTCCACAGCCAACAATCAGGCAAGTGAAATTCTGAAGTCTGGGAGCGTGCACGAAAACGTCGCCACACTGACTGACATGAGATGCAAGAAAAAGTTTTTTAGAAACTAAAGTGCGAAACCGTTACCTCTGCTGGTGCCTTAATCAATCCGTCTACCAACGGCTGTGTTGGGCAGCAGCACGTCAGTGATCACCATCTGACTTGGCCTGACTCGTAGTCGAGTACAAGCAAACTGAGTTCCCACTGTCGTCGCCACAGTGTACTGATGCAACACGTTGGGTGTATATTGAACACATTCGCACCCAGTGCAACTCCAGAAGGAGAAAGTAGCTGCATAGTTTGGCATCAAAAGCAGACCTCGTTAAAAGAAGGAAACGCCCATTCTATAAAAAGCTCCTCCACTGGACCTTATTACTGTGCCACTCTCTGCAGCGCTGCTTCGGAACATTGAAAATACACACACGCAATGAAGTTCAATCGCGCCGCCCATTGGAAATAAATATTTTCTATGTGTACGTAAAGAATACAGTCTTCAAACATTGTACGACACCGCAGGTAAACCTTACCATTATACACTGAATGCAACACATATTACACAGGATTTTAAACAAGTATGACTACAGAGATAAGTTAGCACACAGGATGCCAACACGCTTATTTTGTGCAAAGTCTCGATTACTTCTTTCTTCCGTGTGACCCCTTCACACTGTGCCTTGCTTCATTCAGACAGTGTTGCCTCACGCACAACTATGTAAAGCCGCAATAACTTGGCTACAGCTTCATCCTTGTGCCCATCACATGGAAGGTGAAATTTTCCAGGACACGTTCAATTGTGCTATGCTATTCACTGAAAAATAATCTTGGTCACAGTGAAGCACCTCGCAAAGGCCTCACCTCACATTTAGGAGAGGTCTCATTAGACCTCATCAGATTTACCACGTAAGTAATTGCCTGCACTTTGTCCAGGGCAGCAATTTTATTCTTTTGTGACATACAAACCCGGTCCCATAATACAAGGTGGCATCAGCCACATCGGTGCTGTTGTAATCCTGTACTACAATGTGGTTGCAACCCCACTCTTCTAGGCCAATTAGTCCGTCAACCCTCGCCTTGGAATGGTTCAGAAGTGACACGCCGCGCGTTTCGCACCTGAATGTGGCTCGGGAGACAACTAAGTCCAGCAGCAGCCCTTCTTGTCGTGCTTTGCAGTTTCCACATCTAAGTGACTTGAGCAGTCTGAACACAGTGAGCATTATGTATAGTTGTTAAGGAACTCATTTTCATACTGCGCTCTTGTTGATTCCTCCCCGAGTTGGGCCAAGTGAGAGCCCTCTCCTTGGTGAATTTACGAAGCAATATGCACTGCTCAGATGACTGCCCACCCTTCCAAGCAGAAAGAAGAGTGCTGCATTCTTTCTACAGGTCTGCAATGCTTCTATGGGGGTGGGAATGAAGCTTGGGACGGTTTTTGACCAATGGGGACTGCTCAGACGTGGTGTAACTCCACTGAAGCCAGACTGATTTCCGCTGCAGTGATGACGTTCCCCGTGGTAGATGTTCCTGGCTGGTCAAGCACACTTAAAATCTTAATTTTCTTGGAGTTGTGTTGGGAGTCGTTTGAGGACACTTCCCGATGAGTCCTCTCCTTTCTCGGAGATGCTGGACATGAAAGAAGCACGCATGGAACGGTCAAAGAGAGTGATTACGGTCTTTCCGGGTACTTCAGAAAGTACTTCGCCCCCGAGCTTATCGAAGCGCTTATCTCGCTTTATCACATCGCGGGAGAAGTGCTTACCGCGAATTTACAGCGGGCTTCTGGTCGCCTCCAATGCCCACAGCCCATGCTTTCAAGCATTCCGGATCATCGAGCATCTTCAAGGAGCTCAATGGCCGCTTGCACGCACTTTTACAGTTTCTTACAATGCACGTGCATTTAATTTTACCAGCAAACATCACTGTGAATGTCACAGAACATTGCAGACATTAACACTGCCTGCAGTTGGTCAACAGGATTACTGGTCCACAGAGTCCAACAATTGTTGCAACGAACAACTGCCTGTGAAATTTTGGTTGCGAAAATGCGCGCTCCAGGGTCCGAACAAGAATTCAAAGATATTCAAGGACTTTCAAGGTCCTGCCAAGGCATTTTCAAGGGTGCAGGGGAGCACGTGTACTAATTTTTCAATACTGTTTTAACACACTAAGTGCTTGCTTCTTTACATCTAAAAAAAAAAAACGACCTCAAGAAAAATCTCTCAGGACCAGCTCCACCTTTTGGAAGTGAACGTGGACAAGTTTGCTCCCACCCACAGTAATACTGATGGGGCTTTACAAAAGCCTTGCCACCTTGAGCTTTTTCGAGCTCTGCAAATGCTCTTAATACCCAGTCTTGAATAGTATGGAACATAACTCGATACCCCCTACCATTCTCATTCACCAAATTTCCGTGTTCATTAAGGGGGAAATTGAAGACTTAACTGGCTCTGCCCACCATCACGCCCGTCAAAAGAAAATATTCCAGTAGAGTTTAGGAGCTAGATGCAGTGTGTTCTCACATTAAGAGCTTTGCTTATTTATTCTCATTTTTATTTTGCCCTGGAGTGTCAGCACCATTTGTTTTTGAAACGTAGTGGGGCATAGCTATGGCGGGCCACAGCAACGGGAAGATATGTCAAATGAATAATCGAATGAGGCAATGCAGAAAGCAGTATGAAAAATTGGAAAGGGACCTATGCTAAATTGTGCCTTGTCCGATGCAGGGGTTTTGTTCCGTACGAGCCATTGTATAAAGCAGCATGCCTGTGCTCCCACGCTCACTTTAAATTGTTTTTTTTTTTCAGCCCTTAAAAATAAGCTCGAAGCAAGTTCCAAAAGCATGGTATGCTTTTCTTCGACGAGATTAAAGTACCAGAAAGAAAATGTGTTGAGTTGAGAACGCTAACCTAAATTGGGCTCGTCGATAACGGTAATGGTAACGGCAAAACATCTGCCTTGGTCAACCATGCCCTCGTGTTTATGTTTTGCCCCTTCAGGGAAAACTACGCCCAACCAATTGGAGTATTCGCATCAAGAGGGGCGACGAAAGGAACGGTGCTGAGCCAGTTGGTGCTGCAGGCTATTGTCCTGTTAGAAGAGGCAGGAGCGATCGTTGACGGCATCGTTTGCGATGGAGCGAGTACCAACAGGAAGATGTGGACCTGTCTTGGCGTCAGCGGCAAACTTGGCGCAACGAAGCACTTCTTTGAACATGCGATGCCTGAAGACAGAAAGGTGTACGTATGTGTTCTCCGATGTACCGCACCTCTTTAAGTGCATCAGGAATAGACTACTGAGACAGCGCCTGCTCAAAGTAAAAGGGGAGTGGGTGAAATGGTGGTTTTATGTTGCGGTCTACAAAGAAGACTTGAAGAATACAGGTGGCTTGAAGGTCTGTCCCAAAATAACAAGCCGTCAAGTAAACCCCTCAAACATGGACCTAATGCGAGTCAAACTTGCAACTCAAGTGTTCAGCTGGTCTATGGCTTCGGCAGTCAAATACTACACACAGCGCAACGTGTTCGATGGGGCGGAGGCTGCAGGCACCATCGCGCTTACTGAACGCGTGAATGACCTATTTGACACAATGAACAGGCGTCATCCTAGCGAGGCTGTGTGCAAAGGAAGCAAGGACATTTCTGTAATGATAGAATCGCTTCAGTGACTTGATGAATGGGAACGGGAACTATTGTCTGGAGATATCATCAAGGACATGTTTCTTGCTCCATCAACTGCCAAAGGCCTCAGGGCAACCATCTTGTCTACATTGGATCTGACAGAACGTCTGCCGACAGAATGTGGGTTCAAATATGTTCCTACTGCCAATTTAATAAGCATCCCGTCGAACGATTTTTTTGGGAAATCCCGCCAAGCAGGAGGTGACAGCGACCACGCTGATATGCCGACGTTTCTTCAACTGTACAGAATGCTCACCGCGTACGGCCTCCTAGAGCCGCCTACATTCAGGAACTGCGAAGCAAGACAAGAGAGGCCACTGCTGGATTTAGCTGCCTTTAGCTGCCACATTCAGTAGCAAGAAATTTGACGAGACGATTCTGAACCAGCTTAAAGGCAAAGCTAGATGGCCTAATCGACACAGAAGAGTGGGATTGCGACCACGTCATAGCAGAGGAGTGTGACAGCACCGAAGTGGTGAACGCCATCTTGTACTATATAACCGGATTTGTAAGTCGCAAAATGACAGAACTGCTGCCGTGCACAAAGTGCTGGCAGTCACTTTTTGTGGCAACTGTGACAAGGCAGGAGGCGTCCCTTACACTCTTCAAGACGCGAGGAGGCCTCACGCACCCCCACACGCACCTTTATGGGATGCTTCGCTGCATCGAAGGATATTTTTCAGCAAACAGAAATGACTGTGACATCTTTTGGTCAACAATTGACCACGTTGTGGACAATTTTCCTCTCACCTTCCCATGCAATGAGCACAAGGATGAGGCTATAGCCAAGATATTGAGGTATTACGTCGCTATGCGCATGAGACAACACTGTCACAATGAAGCCAGGAACCCTGTGAAACCGTCACACGAGGGAGGGAACAAAAAAAAAAAAAGGGGGGGGGGGGGGGGCTTTGCACGAAATGAGTGTGTCCTGTGCACGCTCTTACCTGTCTGGTCGTACTTGCTTATAATTCTGTTACATATTTGTTTCACTTTCTTCACTTCTAAAGTGCCACCAACCATAATTTTGCGGAAAATTACGATGTTACCCTTTCTAGGCTACGACACAGCCTCTTTTTGCTGGAACAACTAGCAAGCAACGAGAAAATCAGTTTAGAGTTGTTTTTTAGGTTGTTGCATGTAATGACCTGATACCCGGAACTGAAACCAGTACTTTCTGCCCGACAAAAAATCTTCCCTTCGCATCTAGGAAAAAAGGATGTTCAGCCATTATACGAGTGTAAACGGTAATAGGACGATGGGACGGCTTCTGCCTTAGCTAAATCATAAAGTAACCAAGCTGTACAGTCGCTTGTTCGCATTCCCAGGGTTGAGTCTTGTGCACCCCCTGACCACAAATGATGTGCATATGAAATGGTTCCAAAATCACCGTATTTTCTAAGATGTGGAATGGGATAGAATTGAAATGGTGGCAAAGAGTTCACTTCTTGACGCACTCTCTACTCTCAATGGTGACCGGTGCTTAATAAGACAACAACCCGTACCGCAGCGCTGGAGAAGTTTGCCAACTAACTCCCCCTGTTCATTGTCCTGGACACTGAAATGTGTCTTTTTCGATTTGTTTCACCACACTATCATCCACTCTCTTGCATGTTCACCTTGTTTTTCGCGATTGCTCCGATTATGGACAGCAAGGACGAGCGCTTGCTGTCACGCACCGCCCGCATGTGTGGCGCGCTTCCGTGTGCAGAAAATGCCTCATGCTGTCTAGCTTGCTTGATTTCTTGCTAAAGATGCACAAAATCTACATACCTAGCTCAGCTATCGTCATATCCCACAATGTTGATTGGGAAAACAAGCAAGATGTTTGGGGAACGCAGAGCGTTGCCGTCCCACAAATTTTCTAAACCCGCTGCAATAATGGATCAGGAACTTGGGACTTCTCCGAATTTGTTTGAGTCTGTAGCTTCGCACAAGAAGCACACAGCACCCGATGACACAGCTGGATCAGGTTACTGGTGAAGGCAATGCAGTAGCCATGGGCACTCGGGTAGGAAATCTCTAGTATCTAGGAGTCGCCTTAGGGCATTACTTAAAAACACAGCAGCATTACGATTAAAGAAATCCACGTGGGGACAACTTCTGACAATAAAGATTAATAAAGTTTATATTTCATGCCTGCTTAATTCTGAACTTCACCCAGAAAACTGCGAATCGGCAAAGTGGCGGCGCATGTTCCTCGCCGTCTTGCGAATATGACGTTACTTCCACTCACTGCCTCTTGGTTTCTCGCTCTTCCGACAGTGCGAGTGTAGGGTCAACTTCATCGACAATTACCGCTGTCCCCATGCTAAAAACACTGAAAAAGAGTTTGCAGGCATACCTAGCCAATGTATCAATAGTAAAAAATAGATTTTTACCTACTTTTTTCAGCACTTCAGTAGCCCTTTAACAGAGCCACCAGTTACGGGTCCTGGAGCAAAGCAAAAGAGGGTGGTGGGGCCACCCCGCTACCCACCTTTCTGTAGACTGGTGGGCAGCCCCAGTCGCCTGAGATGGGGCTCGAGCGAGTGCTGGAACTGGGGCAGGGGACCCTGGTCCAGGAAGACCCGCTGTGTCGCCCGGAAGCCCGCACGCGCGTAGTCGGCGTCCTCGTACTCTCCGAACCAGCTGCCAAGGACGGAGGGAGAAGGTGATGACGACTGGAACTAGACAGGACAGCTAAACGCACCTCCAATCTATCCACCTTTAAGGTTTAAGGTGAACTGATCGGCTGTTAGGTTTAACGCGTCGCAACTACACTCAGGCTATGAGGCACGTTATAGTGGAGGGCTCTGGATTTTAATTTCGACCACCTGGGGATCTTTAACATCTGCCGAAATCTCTACACATGGTTGTTCTTCGATTTTTGTCTCACCTGAAAAGCACCTACTGCAGCCGGGATCAAACCCACGTCCTTGGGCTCAAGAGCACAATGCTTTAGCCACTGAGCCACTGCGGCGGGTTGACTATAGAATCTAAAGGTCTATTAAGTGCAGAGCACTTTAGGGCTGTGCCTTGTCATCGTAGCTCGTTCGCTGGACCCAGGCAGAGCCACACGACGTTTCTCTCTGTTGTTTAGTGCAAAGAAAACTGCAGGTACATTTGAGGCAAAATATACGTAATTAACCAACAGCACCCGCGTCCATTTAGTTAGGAACGGTCGTTGGGTTGGTTTCTACGATTCTAAGCAAAAAAAAGTGCCAGTGCAATGCCCACACATGCTAGAGGAAAAGTAAGCAAAAAGAACTCCCGCTGGCGCAGTTTCAGGCAGGCGGTGCGCGAGCACCGCGAAGGCAGGAAATTTGAATTTCATTGGGTGGTAGCAGTGAGCAGATAACGGCACTACAGCCCATTATGGCGAATCACTGCTCTGCACTTCCGACAGCTTTCACACTGAGTGGAACGGCTTTAGTTTTATATATAGATGATTGTACAAGGAGTCTGGATAACGTTTCACACAGTAGGTGCTGACCACAACTGCGCAGTATGTAGCTTGCACGCGACTGTCATTGCTACTTTATATGAGAAACAACTTCCATTCGCCTTTTTAAAAGGCTGCCTGCATATTGAGATAATAAACATGCCAGCTTTAACACAAACTGAGTTTGACAATGCTACCATTGAGAAGACCACTCTCTGGTGACAGCAGAAAAACTTTAAAGATAAAAGGAACTGTAAGGCATAAAAATTAACCAGCTGCAGTGCACACTAAATATGGAGATATGTTCCAGCTGTGAATTATTAACAAATGGCTATGATAAAAAAATATCCGCAAAACCAACAATCTAGTGAGTGCCAGAAAAAGTAGGGCCGCAAGCAACTACTAAATTTCGCCACCATCCCAAAGGCTGCCCCACAGTGGCCTATTAGGCATTTAATAAAGCTTTGTTAGTTGAATTCTGGCCACTTGATTGAGTGAGCAAAAGCATCGCTGTTCGAAGTGGTAACAGAGCTTTTGGATGCGGCTTTACACAGTCAAAATGGCAAACTAGCTTTTCGTAGGATTATACCCCTGTCACATGGCAGATCTAATGACATTTAGAGCAAATGTCATTCGCTCCAAATGTCATTAATTTGGCGCTACACGAGAATACCGAATGACATCGAGGCGGATGACATTCAGCGGCTAACTCAGGTTCGGGAGCTCGTTCAGCAGCCAAATGAGTAGCCTCGACAGCAGTGGCGCGTCACTAGAGAAGAAATTTCCGTAATAAACCAAAGAATACTGTTTCTAAAAACTGTTATGACATCTGTTTCGCCATGTAGACCCGCATGGCCGAACCGAATGTCATTAATAGCTAAAGTCATTCACTTTGAATGACATTAGATTTGCTGTGTGACAGGGGTATTAGAGAACTATAGCCCAACCTCCTGCTGCAACGTGGCATTTGGCTAAGAGCTAGCTAGCGCAGTGACGGATGCATCCCGGTGGAAAAGACGGGGAACTCGAAATGTGCCCATCTAACCGCAAAATTATACCCGTGTCACACGGTACATCTATTGTCATTTAAAGCAAATGACATTAGCCACAACTGACATTTAGTAATGATACCAGTGGCGATTAGGAAACTTGCAGAATTTCAAGATAATAATGTAAATATAATTGGTAATATTCTACACCTTTTGATTTTCAAAAAAAAAAAACCTTTTAAATTAGAAAAGTTTAGCTCCCTTTTAGGTTACATTCACACCACAAGCCAAGGCAAGTAAGCAACAAATCCATATCCTTTTTTCCTTAAATCAAACAGCATGAAGAGAAAAATAATGATTTATTGGTATATTTTAAATAGCGCCCTGCAGTTTATTACAAAATTTAGCATTTATTAATGAACCACTAGTGTCCAGGCACGTGACTGCCATTCGGTTCAAAATCTGCAAATTTGTTTCTTGAACTCATTCGAATGTCGTTTGCATAAATATTGTCGTGTAGTGGTATTCACAGCTAATGCCATTCAGTCTGCTGAGCAGAGAGCTATGGAATACCAATTTTTTTACATGAAGATAGTCCTCGCAGCACACTAAGTACAAAATGGGCACAAACACACATAGCTTACTCTTATAAAGCCAATGTAGTGAAAAACACTGAGTGCATTTCCTAGGTCCCTGATTTGCACACACTTGCTGTCTAGAATGTGGCGCAAACGCTACCACCCCTTCAAAGTGGCGCCAATATCGAATCCACTTTAGAACAGCAGTTTGCACTTGTACATACCGAGAAAAAATGTGCTAAAGCACTGTAAATGCCTACACCGAATTAAGAGAAGGAAGAACTCGGCTAGAAATAGACGTCTGCGCAAACAGTATCTGAAGTGACATCAAAGGTAAGGAGCAAAAAGCCTGCTGGCATTTATCTATGTGCCAAGGCACTTTTCCCGCTCGACGATTTGTGCCAAGTCGCGGATCTGCACTCACTTCACCATGTCCAACAAATTGGCTGTTTTCGCATTCACTGAATACAATCACCCATGAATACCAGCAGGCAGGCAGGCAGGCAAGGGAAGTCCTTATCTCCCCTATCCCCCTCCATGGACGCAAGGTTTAATTTGACGTCACTAGAAGTGCTGTCTCCGTGTGCAAATACCAATGTTTGTCCAGAAGCTTTGCAGGCACTAACCATCCTACGATGATATTGTAAAAACAATTTGGTAACATGCCTTTCTGCTGTTTTAATTGGTCCCACAGTAAAGTTGTGCTGGTTACGCAAATAGCGGGTGGCGTGTTGCTATCTATGCCAACCTGTTGTCACCTCCGGTTCCCTCTCCTTGCTTGCAAAGTGTGCATTGTGCGAGCTCCGTAGAAACAGCAATGTCCAAAAACCAGTTGCACACTGCTCAAAATGTAGCAACAGCCGTGCAACAGCAATTTGCTTCGTGAAAAAACCATTCGGAAATCCGCCACAATGCACCCAAAATCAGTGCAGTCTACGCTGCTCAGAATACCACACGCTGCTGCTGACCAGCAAACACTACTAGGGTTAAGGGAGAGAGGAAAGCAGAATTCAGAGAAGTGCACCAGTGTCACTCAGTGCAAGCAAGCACCCAAAATCTCCACAGCGCAGTGCAACCCAAAACACTAGAGACTGGGGCTTCCACGTTGCACACAGCGGGCGTCTTGCAGCTGCAACTGTGCACAACAAGTCAGCGAAAAACAGTATAGAAAATTTAGCTTAAAAAAAAAAAAAAAAAAAAACTGGCTTTTTGAGCTGAATAACCAAAGGCAATAAATAGATGGCAATCACAAAGGTGCAGAACCCCATACCCTAGCTTTACACTGTGTGCATGTGCGTGGGCTTTTCACATGTTGCAAATCTTCAAAACTGCTGTATGACTTATCCAACCCATTAACACAGCATTCTAACAGAGAAAGCTAGTTGACTAACTGACTGCGCCGTTTAATGCGCTGATGCTACACAGGCGATGAGGCGCACCGTAGTGGAGGGCTCCGGATTAATTTGGACCACCTGGGGATCTTTACCAAACGCCGAAATCTCGAACACACAGGCATTTTCGCTTTTCGCCTCCATCTGAGAAGCGGCCGCCGTGGCTGGGAATCGAACCCACATCCACGGGCTCAGCAGCACAATGCCTTAGCCCCTGAGCCACCGCAGCGGGCATTCTAACCAGGAATGCCAGTACGGTCCTGACACCATTTGAGGCCCACAGCAACGACTCCTAGACAGGCAGTGTGGTCCAGTTTCCCACTCTCTGAGCATGGCAGGAGCCAGGTAGCAGCAGTTCAGTCAACAGCGTCAATTAAAAGGAAGTCGCATGCACATGTCATGCGATGCGGCGTCAGCATTGCACGCAGCATGGACAGGTCGATGGTAACACACTCGATGGTAACAGCACGATGGTAACACACTCAGCTAGGTTCCATTTCCATATCAATTCAAATGTTTTTTTATTTGCTCTTTAGAGAGGAGGCCATTTTATGAGCCGGACAAGTACAAAATGGCTCGCTTTTTGCAAAATAAGACACACTTAAGGATACCCCCCCCCCAAAATGCAGGGCATAGCAGTTTTACAGTCAGCAAACAAAATACCGCTGCTGACTGTTTCTTTAGTGCAAGCGCTACACTTGTGGGCCTCAAAGGCAGAGCTGCTATTAAACACCCCCCCGGCAAGGGTGCTTATTGAACGCAAATGTGCAATCTGTGTGAGAAACTATTCACTGTGAATTCTCACCCACTCTTACACAATCCCTGCGCTACAGGAGAATAGCTGCAAACTCAAAAAATGCAGCATTCCAAAGTCAATGGCATCAAATCATTTCCTTTACATCGGTGCCTGCTAAGATAAAGACACGCAGTCAAAGTCGCTTTTACATCACAGCAGGTACAATGGCAATAAAATTTTCCTCGTGACAGGCTCTGGCTTTTGGCAAACGAACCCCTCACGGCTGTCGTGCATGCCCTGACTGGGCTCAACAACTAAATGGGAAAAGATTTCAAATGCTTGCTTCAATACATGAAAACATGCTCTCAGGAATTTTACAATTTAGAAAAGCAAAGTTGTTAGCAGGTTGCTTTGTTTTGTATGTAGCAGTAACTGAACAAAAAAAAGCAAAAAAAAATGGACCGCACACTGCTAAATTAAGGGGACCACAAAGACAACATAAAACTTTGCTTCATTGGAAAGATCACTTTAGTTGAAATAACATTTATGATGATTTTAATGCGAACGTTAATAACATAAGTTATATATTATAAAGAAAGCAGAGGAAAACAGTACTTTTCTGCACATCGCTTGTGATGTCATAAGCTTAATTTTCACAAATAGGCGATGCTGACAAAAGCAATTGCCACAAAAAATAATTTTCTGCGCTTGCAGTTCGAATGTTTCGTGGCAGGTATTGGAAATAACATTATTTTGTGTGGACAAAGGCAAGCGCAAAAGCATACAGGGAACCAACATCAACATGACTTACTGGCAAATGCTACTGCAAGCGGTGAGTGCACTGTATCAACTGTATCTACTGCAAATGTCTTTCAAACTGAAATAATTGTGAACGAACACAGCCCAGTGCCTCTTTTTTTTTTTTTTTTTCCCCTTTCCTGGGAAACTTCGAGGCTTGAGCTGAGCTGTACTGACAGCCTGCTTTAAGCACGTCACAGAGCCTTTGCTACACCATATTATGGTGGAGGAAGCGGGCAATGTCGACTTTCCTTTCCCCATTAAACACTGATTCTTCAATGATTTGATCATTTTCATAACAAACAAAATTTTGGAAGGTTTGAATTGCTACGTGTTTTCAATCAAGCAAAGTTGCGTGTTGTTTTCACAGTCCCCACAGTTGCTCGGCCCGTACGCTTCCAGGCCCAACCCAGGAGATACTGCCGAGTTCATTTAAAAGATTGCCTCGTTCGAATCATACTGGCACCACTTATAACGCACAGCTCGCTCAAATTAACTATATAATTAAGGAAAAAAGGAATGGCCATGTGACCCACTAGCTCATTTCCCGCAACAGAACCTATGATGTCGTACGGGCCAGCTATGCTATTGGCTGAGACCGGCAAGTGCAAACGTGAATCAGGCACGGCTTATAAGCTTGCCGAAAAAGCTATTCGCGCTTAAATGTAATAAATGTTCACTTTACAGCAGTAAGAATGGTGAGGTAAACAATGAAGGTTACAAAAATACATGTAAACGTAAAAGTACCGATGCGCACTGCTGTTAGTACTGGGTGCAATATGCTTGTTTTATACTTGCACAGCAGTCCAGTGCTTTAGAGTTGCCTTACATGATACTGGCCAACACGCGTAAGCGACGCTGTCTTACGCGACCCTGTTTGTTGAGCATACCCCATGTTTGAACGAAATTATTACTTTCTACCGTAACAAAAACAAGCCAGGTGCAAATATAGTAAAAACAAAGCAACAGCGGACCACAGTGCTCGACTCTTTATGGTAGCACTATCCAAGAGGAGTAACGATTAAGTAAGGCTCCAGAGCCTAACGCCGGACTGGAATTTCGTTTGAATACCCGCCTTCGTGACTTCATGGCAGACGTCACGAAAACACGCAATTTGGTGGAATAATCAAAATTTTAACTTAAATGGATTAATTTCTTGGTGAATACGGCATCGCTTGCTGCGGGACAAGGACTGGGGGCACTATAAAATGCGAAATCTTTCAAAACAAAACTTGTATTTTGTCTGCATGGCCCCTTTAATTAAGCTGCTGTCATCAGTGAGAGGTAACTGTTCCTAGGAAGCTATTTCCGCCGCAAGTTGATTGATTGGTTGTAGGGTTTAACGCTCCGACGCAGTGCAGACAATGAGGCACGCCGTAGTGGATGGCTCCGGATTAATTTTGTCCATCTGGAGATCTTTAACGTGCGCCGAAATCTTGCACAAACTGGCGTTTTTGCTTTCCGCCTCCATCAGAAAAGCCGCCGCCGCAGCCGTCGACAGCAAGTTCCAGTTCAGCACCAGATGCAGGGGCTTGCGTGCCCCTGGGAGCGTCCCACCAGAGAAGCCGGAGAAGATGAGGACGAGGGGGAGCAGGAGACAGGCAGGGGACCCACCTGAGCACTTTGTCCCTGGGCGCGTTGGTGAAGAAGAGGCCGCACTGCCCGCGCAGTCGCTCGCTGACCTGGTGCAGGTTCTCCCGGTGGTCCTCATCTATGAACCGTCCCAGGGCCACCGCCATCACCTTGTTCTTGCCAAAGTAGAACCTGCTAGGCACAAGCGGGAGTGCTCAGACACTAGCCGAGACAATCCGAAACACAGATCAGTCTCCTTTGACGACCATATGGAGTGTGCAATACCTGTGCGATACCTAAAGAGGGCGCACTGGTCTGCGTGGCAGCGTCACCACCTGCCACGCCGTCGTCCCAGGCAAGTGAGGTATACTCATCAAGTGAGCTGAATTTCGCCACATTGACAGCTATGGATTTTTACAAGAGTAAACGAGGAAAAAGGCGCAAGCTTCTCAAGGGCCAGCACATTTCCCACACATCTGAGCAATGCAGTGAAGAACAGACCTGCGCTGTCAAAGGCCCCTCCCTGCACCCATCAAGCAAACACGAATCTTGCAAACAAGGAGTCCTATGTTGTAACAATTCTGGTTTTTAAACATCTTTATTTAGCTTTAGCACCGCCTACTTGTAAATGTTAGTGCAAGTGATTCAAGCAAGGCCCATCCGACATCAAAAACTGGGCAAGAAGGAAGCCCTAGCGCACATTAGTCCATTCTTGTGCTCCCTGAACTAACGAACTGACACCTGCTTGCTTCAGAAAAGTCGGAACATGCTTGTATATTGATAAAACTGGCTCAACAAATCGACCACTGAGATTAACGAGATTCTCAGTGAGAAGCAGGTTTACTGCGCACGGAAGTAGTAACCTTAATAAAGCTGGCTACCGGATTTTTCCTGCTACTGTATCTGCCACATGAACAGTGCCAAGAATGAAATCAGCACTTCATTGTTGCCTTTACTGTATTTCTAGGTGTGTGCACAAAAACTGTGGTTGCTATTCTGCTTAAAAAGCATTACCCATAAGCAAAACACAATGCGATTAACAGGTGACAAGCGCTGTGACTGAAAGATCTTTTTTCTTTTTTTTACATGAGCCACCTTCAATGGCGATTTAGTGGGGATAAGCTGTTAATATAGCTGATCAACAAGTAGTTATCATCCAATTATAAGTTCGGCAGCCACCGTGAGTGATGAAAAAACGGAAAAAACGCAACACGTCCAGTGGACCGTACGCTTTCACAGCGAGAGAGAGAGTCTAATCGTTAGTTAGTTCCAAGCGGAGGGGGAGATGGGGGAAAAGGTAAGGGCTCGCGCCACCACAAAATGATACAAGGAGGCACTGGCTGCATCAAAGTTCACCGCATGGTCATCCCTACAGCAACACTGCGCTGAGGAGCATCTACATTTTGGCATGCAATTGTTCGGCAATTGATGTGGCAATCGTGTGTGCTTCCCTGTGCACTTTTGGCACAAAAACCGAGCTTTCGCTCGACAAACTTGCATTAACCCCATTCAACCACAGCAATGTTTATGGGTATGGTTGCATGTATGTATCGTGCCCAGGACGCTAAACTCTTTCTTCAGGATAGCCGCCATCCACGCCCGAGAGAAATAAAATTTGCCCATATTTTTCGCCTAAATTCTGTGTCACCCTATGTCAGGGGCTAAAAAGCTTCCCTTACCATCCACTTTCACCGAGTGCAATGGCTCAAGATTTTTGCGGTTAGGTATGCCAATGCTGAATGCCAGCTTTTTCACTAAGTAAAGGTCGCGTGCGCCATGGATTACTTGTGACGTGCAACGTGTCGTGCAATGGAAAGCCTCTGAAGGAGCTGTTTTTCTGTTTCTTTAACTGTTTAAACTTGCGAATGTATTGAGTATATAACTTTTCGTGAATAATTTTCTCCACCAAACAGAATAAAGAACCTGGCCTCACAGACATTTGTGGCATTAGAGGAGCCTTGAAAACAACAATAGTGATAGTGACAGACGGAGCCCAATGCAGTCAACTGTCAGCGCTGGGCTTACGCCTTGCTTAGCCACAGAGACTTTCAAAAAGGCAGAGCACTTAACTTGGTGACCACAGTGTAGACTGCAAACTCCTAAAGCGGCAAAGGCAGACAATCAAGGTATGTTCTACTACATCTGTCACAGCTGCACCAGTGCAGCACCGTGGAAGTGATAGAACAGCTCCTACTGCTGATCATCTGCCAGTGATGACCTTTTGAAAACCAGTACCAGCCGGTCACCCTCCTTTACCCTGAGCACGAGGTATTTGAGAACACTATTCCTTATTGCCATACACACTGGCAGCCTCATCATCTACATCTAAACGTAGAGCTTCTCGTTCCTCGACCCCTTGCCGTTCATACTGCGCAGCTTGTTCAAAGATGGAAGTGTACAAGTTGAAGCAGGAAATGAAATGCCATGCAGTACTCGTTGCCCTGGCCGCACAACACAGCAACTTCGAAATTGAAAATGAGAGTAGCGAAGTCTTTCGTTTACAAGGTGCGGACAGAGCTGATGTGTTGTGGTGGTGACGTGGCATCTGTGGCGAAAAGGAAAAAGCGCAGTCAGAGGTCAGACATCGTCAGAACCCCTTAATTTCCCCGGCGGTGGTGTTATCTGTTGTCCGCAATGAGGGTGACTGCACACTGCCACACATTTTTTTGCAGGACTCCGCATTAATGCTTCTGGTTATGTGGATGTGCTTGCCACCATTATAAACCCTTATAAAGCCATGGATAGAGAGTGTTTCTAAAGGAAGACCTTACGTCTTTCAGCAAGATTCGGCTCCTGTCCACACCACCTGCATCACCCAAAGTAGCGTGGCTGACAACTTCTGCGACCCCGTCACTCCCAACTCGTGGCCTCCTAGTTCTCCAGACTTAAATCCGCTCGACTACTATGCCTGGGGCATAGTTGAGAGAGAGGCCAACAAAGGGCTGCATAATGCCAAAGACTTGCTGAAGGCTGTTATACCTCACTCAATGGCCAACATCTATAAGTATCACCTGACCTGTGCATGCACCCGTCTGCAAAGCCGAATTGAATCGCTTATTGCTGCAAATGGCAGATTCATTGAGTAGTTACGAAAATAAACCACAAGAAACGTACTTCGTAAAGTTTGGTGAAAATATGTCTGATTTTGCTCGAGATATTCTGTTGCACCTGTTCTCACAATGTTCTGTTATCAAATACCTCGCGCACCCGGTACAGCACCTTGCCACGAGAGAAGCAAAAATGCACTGAGCCTCCTTATTTTTCCCTCACAAAAGAAAAGCCTCCGGTGCGGCGAAGCAGACTTGCGGCCCAGCGCCTGAAACCATGATGGGAGCTCAACATAAAAAACATTGTCTCGCTTCAAACAAAATGTACTCCAATTAAACTTTCACAAATAAACGCCTTCAGTACACACTTTCCAGCAAAACCAAACACTTATCAGATTCTGTCTTTACATGGGTCGCCACAGTTATCCCTAACGGCCGGAACGTGAGAAATTTTGCCCATTTTTCGAAGTTTCTGTCTATCGTTCCGGAACTACTCGCTCATCAACTTCTATAGTTTTTTGCTCCATTTACCGCCAGCAATACAAGTTTATTCCCCCAGCAGTACTGCATATAAGCAATGCAGCAGCACTGTCCTTGTTGGAAAATAATGGTCCACACCGGTGGCATTGCTTCCCCACATAGCACATTGTGAGACAATGTAGCAGCGGTGAATGGGTGGAAGTGAGGAAGTGCGGTTTCTTTTCTATCAGCTGGAATATTTTGAAAGCCGTTCATGCGCTATTTTATTTTTGTGAATTTTTTAGGCCACGATACTGGAAATGCTGTCGGAGACAAATTCGCCACGAGAGCAAGTAGTGTAGTAAAATGGATGACCATGATTCTTTTAAAGTAATCGGAGACAGTCAAGCAGAGCGTCTGGGACGTTTGGCATGCAATGTCTACCCGCGATCACATGCATGCAATTGGGCAGCCCAATTTCACTCACATGACAGTTGGCTGTTAGCTGCACACCAGTAGTGCAAACTGCACACCAACTTCTCCACACCGTCATGAATTAGACTGAGGACACACCATCAGCAAAGGAAACTTAAAGCACCAGCACGCGAAAGAAAATGTCATGGCACATTCGCTCGAGGGGCGAGTCAACAGAGATGCGTGTGAATTTACGTAAGCACCCAAATACCAATTTTTGTCCAGGTCGTCGAGCGGCGAACGACGTTGTATAGTTTATTTTGTCACTAACAGATGGTGCCACTGTACAGGAAGATCCAAAACAGGGGACCAATCGTAGGGCCACTTTTTGATGCATAGGGGCCTATGGGGAGTTTCGCAACTCCTACATCAAGTAACTCTGGTTTGGCTCCTCCCACTGTCGCGCCTGCCGTGAGTCACTTTCTGGTCGAGGCAGAAGCTGCTGCCAGCGCGCAATCGCAGATGCGGGCGTAAAAAAAACGAGCGTGCAAGGCTCATAAAGACCCACAAATGCTTTGCCGTGCACTTGCACTTTTTGATGGAAACCAACAAGCATGAGAGAACTTGAATGAAAGGCAAAGCGGCGGCATACAGTGGCGGCGTCATACGCTCTTCTAGGCAAGGAGCTTGTAGACAAGGAGTTCGCTCACGTACTCCATGGCTCTCTGCATTCGCGGCATTGGATGGCCCGTGTCGCCGTTTGCGTTTTATCGAGCCCCCGTTTCGGCGCTTGCATCTCCCAAAATCTATTTCTACAACCAAAATTTCGTGCCTAGCTTTTCATGAAAGTTGGTTACATTGAAATTTTGGCAAATGGGACCTCATTACACAGAGGGTGAAAAGACATGGTGTGCGTACACTTGAAGTTAAAAATGAGGTGCTTCATTACATCGGGGGTTTTGCTACACTGAAGTTTGTTACATCCAGGTTTCACTGTATTTCAAAATGGGAAGGTCATGCGTCATACGTTCTTCCGAGGAGCATGCGGTTTACAATCAGCCATGCCGCGAGCAGGAACGGGGACGAAAAAATACCGCCACCATGCAATGCATAATGAAAAAGACTTCAACGAAGCACAAGGAGTGACACACATGTAAACACAGGCTGCAAGCTACAGCTTCGCTGGTTAACCATCTGTATGGAGCGCATGGCCACATTTTTTACGGGCGAAGCCCCTTAGGGGCTGGGGCTGTTGGCATCTCGTGTTGTCATCGTAATCGTCGTCTCATGTAGTCATGGTACTAAAACATTGAAAAACTTGTGTACGCCTCGCACTAGGAGCGTAACGCGTGCTACAAAAACAACAGGACACTTGCTTATGCCTCACGCTGGAGTGCTTCGTAACGTGTACCATATTTTCTGGTCTATAAGTCACACTTTTGTGTAAGTTGCACCTCCCTCAAAGCAGCAGTTTTTTCGGAAAAAACGTATACAAGTCGCACCGGTGTATAAGACACACCGGTGTACAAAACGCACTTGTTAATCAGGCAAACTCATAGAGGATCAGCTCGTTAGTGTGGCAAAAGTACATGGTTGCGCGGACACCGCCTCTGAATGCATCCCCCGGTAAGCAGTGCTAGACATGTGCATCTATCATCCAAATTCTAGGCAACTAACTTCTCAAAAATGGTTTATTGATACAAACATGGCATGTACTTACAGACGGCGTTTGGGCAAAACCACCGAAGCCTTCTTCCTCTGACTCGCTAACAAATAATTCATTCATTTAGACCATAGAACTGTGTCTTAACGTGCACTTTTCGAGGGTGGACGACATGCAGCCACCACGTACCAAATTCATCCCATACATAAGTCGCACCCGGTGGATAAGACGCACCAACGAAAATTTCAGAAAAAAACCGCGACTTATAGACCGAAAAATACGGTACTAAAAAAACACCGGGTCACTCGTTCACGCCTCGTGCTAGACAGGTTCGTACTTCAAAGACAAGAGACTTTACAGCAAAACTGTATACCTCTGCCCCCCATCGGTTTCATCTCCATTGGCAAAAATGCCAAGGTGCCGAGAATACACTTATACACTGCAAGCTCGCCCTTCCTAGGTTTCATGTTAGTGGATATGGCCCGGGATTTTTCGTGTGTTCTCAGCTTTAAGCATGGGAAAATGTGATTGCACCAAAGTGGCACAACTGTCCCACCCCTGCAAGTTATATTTTGGGAATTCGCACTGAAGCCTTGTGGCCTGCTCTCAAGCCTAGAAGACATGCTCATGCTTGAGATATTTTAAGATTCAACTGCTTTAATTAAGGACACGCTGCAGAGAACACTGTCAATGGATAATCATCATAACTGCATGGCCATACGTCAGTAGCTGTCATTGAAGGTTGCACCACGTTGAGGTGGTACTTCATGATATTTTTTTTCTGCGCTTCAAAGTGCACAGAGCTCAACCACTAGACTTCTAAGCTAGGTGGGAAAAACTGCCCCACAACGCAAGTGGCAAAGGGTAATTTTTGGGTGCCACAGAGTACGCAACGGAACAGAGTGCCCTGTCATTTTCCTACATAGGTCTACTCCACATTACAATGTGAATTATTGTCCTTTTCTTAAGTGACGCTCCAAAAGTGCCCCCTCCCCCCTCCCCCCTCCTGCCGCATTATAACCATGTAAATGCCGCCTCTGAATGACAATGTTGGTGTCAACCGGCTCAAAGTGAAATGTTTGCTGATTATGTGTTCTATTTAATTAAGGGGAGACACTGGTCTTCAGGACATTTTTGTTATTTTTTAACCCATGTGCTTGAGATTTACACATTAAGTGTATTTTAACATCCTGAGCACAAATATGCAGTCAGTTTTCATGATGATGATGATGAAGTGATTGTTAGGGGGGGGGGGGGAGGGGGGACAGAGGCCGGTAACTGTCTGGCGTTACGCCGACACCTCAACCGGCAGTTTTCATATATGCGGTGTAAGGTCAGAGTTATGCATCATGTTATGCCTTTCCATTTCGGGAATTTCTTTCATTATCAACCTATGAAATACTGGAATATTTCTTATCCCTCTGTGCTCTAAAAAGACCAGGAAGTGCAACTATGCAACAGAAGTAATTTTAATGTTGTTTCTGCAAACACTGTAAACCTATTAAATGTCAGAACATGAATTACAAATGTTTTCATAAAACATACAGCATAAAATCTTGTGCTAGCAAAAATAAATTCTATATTTTTGTGGCTGTATTGCACTTCTCAGTTTACAAGCTTTTGAATGCAGCAAGAATGAAGCAGATCTGACCAGTACATCCCAAGATATTGCACCCAACAGTTGACCTCACGGGAAAAAAAAAAAAAAAAAACTGGTTCCGAGAAAACAAGGCACGAAGCTGCGGCAGCTTTGTAAATACTTATGGTACAGCTATAAAATTTTGCAGGTGCATTCTTTGGGACCTGCAGACTGCAAATAAAATTAATACAGGAAATTGACTTTTTGGAAAATCTTTGGTCCTCAAAGTGTCCCCCTTAAATAACATGCTGTGAGGACCAAACACTACCAAATTTCAATCTTCTTAGTGTATTCTCGCGTGTGGTACAAAGTGGAATATGAATTTACAAGCTGGAACAAATGCACTTCAAACATTTGTACGTCATCCTTTTTGCAAACCTGACCTTTTTAAGCATAGGTCAACAGATGCCTCAAAGTGTAAGACCATTAGCTTAGACATCTACCATCAGACTTAAACAGGATGTGCATGTAAATTGCTCCAGATTCTTAGACAAAAAATAACATTCAGGCTCCTGGACAGATAAACCACAAAGCAATTTCCTTGATTTATTCCAAACGTAGCACTAGCCAAACAGATTTCATGAAAGGAAAGATAACATCACACTTGAAGATAATCCGAATTTTTCGTACCTCCCCGAGAATAACAACGCTGTCATTTAGGCTGGAACAATGCGTTAAAGAACAAACAGCATGCAGAACATGATAATGGCTGAATCACTAATTATTTAAATCCCAGCGTGAGTGTCTTGATTTCTCTTTTTTCTGCTCACAGCAATGAGATAAAGCCAAGTCGTGAAAGTCCGTTAATTTTAACCAGAGTAATTCGAATTTATGGATAATGCGAATTGTAGGATTTGGTCCGGCTAAGCTCCATAGAAGTCCATGTAAAAAAAGCCCACTAATTCGAATGCGAGTGGGTTCCGTCACAGATGATCCGAACTATGTGCCAATTGTCGGTGGCTTAACACCTAGGACATGGCAGGAGGCTGGGTCGCCTATGTAAAGGAGATAGAAATACAGAGAAGGTAAAAGCAATCTAAAACCCAGTGGTGGAAATTTTTGGAGACGTATGCTTTGCTGAATATGCCAATGTGGATACGAGAAAAGTGGTGCGTGGTGCGCTGACCGACGGGCACATTATTTCTCAGGTCAGAAGCGCAGAACCTGTTGCCGCCAATGACGACAAGCAGGAAAAGGACGTAGTTCCAGTGAGGCCATCTGCTTTGAAGACATGGCCGGATTGAATGCTGCCTGCCTCTTCAGTTTCGAATAAGGCCAGCAAGACTTCCACTATACATTAGCTCATTATTGCAAAATGTGCCAAGACTGCAACCACAGACTTTTTAAAGCATCAAATTGTTGCCGTGTCCTGTACACTTCTCCCTAGCCGCAATATATTGTTGTTATTCTACGCTTTCATTAGTTCGAACAGTTCGAAAAATCAAAGTGAGATGGCTTCCCAATGCGGTTCGAATTAACAAGGTTCCATTGTACCAGCTTCATCAGTCACTACCATCGACTCAATTGACCATACTGAATTTCGACATGTAACCCTGGGTTTTTTGGTTGCTTGGTTTACTACTGTGCCCTGCTTGACCTTTGTACACACTGTTAAGCTTTCTTTCTGAAGAAATCTCTGTTATGTCCTTCCTGCTCATACCTTTCTCAGGGCCTGCAGAGCATGTAAAACAACAAAGATCTTATTTGTCCAGCCTGATTTTTTTTTTTTTAACAATCGGTCAACCCGACATTGCTGAAAAGTGGGAAGCACTGCTCGTCTACGAGGATCCGGAGAACCAGAAGAACCTGGTGAACCGGGCGACGATAACAGCCACCGCCAGAGGTTTCCTGGACTGAGGAGACCTACCACCTCGGACCGGCAAGGACCAAGTCCTAGCTAGTATTTTCAGACAATAAACGTTTATTTCTCTCTCTCTCTTTCTCTCTCGCTTTGGCAAGTCTGCATTGAGACTGACTGATAACTAGTTACTAGTAACGCGTTACCGGTAACTAGTTACTTTTTTCAGTAACTTGTAACTGTAACTAGTTACTTTTAAGTTAGAAGAACTTTTAACTAACAATGTTACTTTTTTGTGGAGTAACTGTAATGAGAAATGTCGTTACAGTTACTTTATTTTGAGAAATATTATCCAACAGCAACACTCATTAACGACCGATGACAGTTTGCGCGTTTCACTTTTTCGGCCTTTCTTCCGCAGAATCTTTGTCTACTTCATCTATGCCAGCTCACTCCCTTCGCATGAGTGAAAAACATCTGGACTAGAAATGTTCAGGCGTGCACATGCGCGTGGTGTCCCGCGTGGTCTACTAGGGGCTCGAAGTTTCTAAGTCTAAGCTGGAGTATTTTCCTCAGCAGCGCGACATCGCTCTCACCTAGGCCATAAATAACGCCGCGACAAGCGCCTAAGCGCACGTGGATGCATGTTGACGCGCCAAAACCGATAGTCCGAAGCACGGCTGCACCATTTTCGCCACATCTGGAGTGCAGTAAAAGTGTTTGACACAAAGGCGAACAGGAAAACAAACACCCACAAACGCCGCACAACACACTGAAACCTTTGCACTTTCGCGGAAGCCTGGAAAACTCCGGTCAGGGCGTCACTTTCTCATCAGCGACGTGCAGTCCCGTTTGCAGGGTCATAAAACGCCGCGGGGAGTCACTCGGCGGCCTCGTGCTCGTCCAGCCCCGTGCGCACTGTAGAGTGTTCGATTCACAAGTGGCAGTTGCTTGCGACCATTGTTCTCTTTAGAGACCCCTGCCCGTATTTAGGACCATGCGTTTGGGAGCCCTGGTCTAGAGGCTTCATCTAGCTGTACCAAGTACTCGAATGAGGCCGAGGAAGTAATAAATTTCATGCCCCTCCACACATACGACGACCCCAACGATGGTGGCCCCCGAGTGCCCTCACACCAGCCAGCATCTTGGCCGGCAGACGTCTGACCACAATGCCACTGCACGAAGAAATGTTCTTGGAAAGCCTCGCGACTTCGTTTCGAGGGCTGTGGCCGAAACAAAAACAGTAGCTACATCTGCTTCTGAATGTTGGGTGCAAGGAATACTTGGCTGAGCTTCGTTCGGCCTACGCCTCAAAGCAAACGAAGGGAGGGGTTCCTGGGAACGGCGACGTGATTGCTGTGGAAGGCGGGGATTGTGAGAGCAGTCTTTTCCGGTCGAGACGGCAAACTCCGCCTTTGTGGGGACAGGGGGGAGGAGGGGAGGGGAAAAACAGTAAAGCGTTCATTTTGGTTTCTATTCCCTTTGGAAATATCTTGTCTCATTCCGGGGATGGGGGCGGCTGGGGGTTGGGGCGGGAGAACGACTCCGAGGGCCCATGGACAAACATCGCTTCGGCAATGGCTCAAATTGGTCTCCGTTTCCGACCACAACTACGAAATTAAAAGTTAACGAAGTGCCTTTTTTGAGTATCTTTCCAAAACACCTCGACAAGCGATGTACTCCCACGTCCGTCTCCCCTTTCCTCCAAGGGCCTTCCGTCGATCAGCCACCTCCGCCCCTTTTTTCCATACTCTCTCACTACGTGAGGGGACAAACGACGGCATTGTAGGCGAAAATAAATTAAGTTGACATTGAAAGATTGTTTCGGCTGTGCTGTCATCCAGCTCGGTATAGTATAAGTTCGGCCTCTTTGATTCAAACTTTTAAAAACTAATTCTATGTCACAGTGGTGTTTGCAAATGAATTTCTTATAGCGAGAGTGCAGCAACAAAAAATAAAGTTCCTTATGATGGACAGCAAAACTTCCGTAATAAAAAAAAATGAGGTGTACACAACGATTGTTGGTTTGGGCATGAGAGTGCATCATTTTAAGTTCCCGTCATATAGGCTTTACTACGTGTGATTTTTACTACCTGCATGCCTTGGTACGTTTCTATTAAATAAGCCGAATCTTTTCAGTAACGGAAAAGTAACGACGTTACTTTTTGCAGTAACTGTAACTAGTTACTTTTGGAAAATTCGTAACTGTAACTGTAACAGAGTTACTTTTTTGGGTTAGGTAACTGTAACTGTAACACTGTTACTTTTTTTTGGTAACGTGCCCATGACTGCTGTCAACCATACGATGAAACTACTTCTGCTGACAACAATGCCTTAACTGACCCAGCAGAAACTTGCTATGCTTACCAGCACCTAAACCAAACGAAATTGAAAGCCAGTCGCTGTGCCACCATAGGACAGTATGAGTTGTTCACTTTGATATCAAATACCTACAGACAAATTTTTGTGCCCTATAATCTTCTAAACAGAGAAATCTGCCCAATTTCAAGTTGATTTTTTCTTCACCCCTCGTCTGTGCTTGCTGTTAGTAGCCATGAAATAATCTAACAGTGCGCAACTGGGCAAATTGGTACAGTGGAACCCCGCTCATACGTCCCCAGAATTACAACGACCCGCTTCTTACGACAGATCACTGTGGTCCCGGCAAACGCCCTTAGAAATAATGCATTAAAAGCCCCGATGAAATGACGCTCGGGTGCACGCAGTCCGCTTCATACGACGGACCCTGGCGGGGATAAACCGGAGTTTTTCCCACATTTTACACTGCTTCGCCGCCTCGATTCGACCTTCTTTATTCTTAACCCCCGTTTGACGCTGCTTGATGTGCAAAGATCCCCAGATGGGCCAGACCACTTGCTGAAGGGACGCAAGCAAGCAGGAGTGTACGCACGAGTGGGAGCATCGCCTCCTTTAACTATATGCCTGGAACGTGAGCCGAAAACCTCCTGTCCGTCCCTCTTCCAATCTCTTTCCACTACTGTCGGTGGCCAGCGCCTCTCGCGGCAGCCGCTCGAAACAACCCGCCTCGGCCACGGCCACGGCCGAGAGCGGAGGCGCGCCGGGAGCAGACGATATTCGCGGGCTTCACGCTCTCACTTCGGCACGTATTAAATTTGCCGGTGTAACCCATCAGGACATAACTGCGTGGTGGGGTGAAAGAAGTTCAAATAAAATGGGCTTGGTTTTTAAGCAGCGCCTTTCTTTGCGTAAAAGGCGAACACTGTCGATTATCTAATTGCCACCGCATACCTACTGCAGACGATAATGCTCAAGCTAGAAATTCGCTGGTGCAATTTTTGTTAGAATAATTGTGTTGTGTGGCAAAAAGACATAAAACAGAACAGCTTTGGTTTTAAGTAGAGTGTTTATTCTTTACGGAGAAGACGAACATTGCCGATGAACTAATTGCAACCATATCTTCTGCTATTACGATTGATTCAGTTCGGTGCCTGTCGTTACTAGTCTCGGTGTGTTTCGGATACGAATTCTTAAAGTGGTCGAGCTGTCAACCGTCAAGGGACGGTCACACAGTTGGAGATACGTCCGCCCGATAGCCACCGCGACCACTATCTATCAGAAGAATTTAATAGGTCGTACAAAAACAAATTCTCGTAGTGCCCCATTAGCGTTGACAATGGCAATTCGTGCAGAGCTCTTGATATGGTCTGTCATTGCTAACAATGAACACTGTGCGATCAGTTGCAGACAATTATATCACTACCGGTATAGTACTACCAACAGCCATTTAACACTGATGCTAGAACAATAATTTTTACAAATGATCATCATAATCGAAGAATTCAGTTCACGGGAGCAATAAGCCCGTCTCATTAACGTCGTCAAGGAACGCCTTAAAAATTATAAAACAGTTTTTAAAAAAGGTTATATTTTGCCGAGAGAATATGCCGAAGCAAAAACGATCGAAGGTATATCGAGACGTTCAATGTTCTTGTAGGATATATATATCTTATCATGGATCGACGTGACCCATAGCAGCCTTAACACAACGCTTGTACATGTGATCGATAGAATGCAATGCGATCGGGTCGGTGTCTTCGCATAGAAATGGATCCATTGAAGGAGGGAATCAGCGAGTAATACTTCACTAGAACGGCGTTAAGCGGGCCAGTAGGTTGCGCACAAATGCGTACGGTATAATTAGTTTAAAGTAATTTATCGCACCTCGAATTCTATTTTAGCCCCTGCACTACTACTGCCGACGCATGCACTATCAGAAGATACATTTTGTGACGGAAAGCTTCGTGCCCCTCTAATGCTCTAATGTGCACGCTAAAGTGTGCACGCGTTTGCCTGAGCCGGGCGTTTGTTCTGCCGCGAGACGAGAGGTCGACAACGGACCGCCGGCCCCGCGCTTACCGCGCTGCCGCCGGCGCGACGGAAAAAAAAAATATTGTAGGTGATTAGCGCCATCTCTGGACGTCTCTCCGCAACGCGCGGCAGGTCGGCTCCAATGGGAAAGCGAGCAACGTTCCGGGCATCTAGTTAAAGGAGGCGATGGTGGGAGTTACCTCACGACTTCCCCAAGTGGCAGCAGCACACTGCCTTCGTAGCCTTCTTATTTCCTGCCTTCGCAGTGCTCGCGTGCCCCCTGCCTGACACGGCTCCAGCAGGAGTTCTGTTCTTTTTGTGCTTGCTTTTCCTCCCACACGTGCCAGCGTTGCACTGCCCCCCCTTTTTTTGCTTACTATCGTAAAACACAACCCAACGAGCGTTCCTAACTAAATGAATGCGGGCACTGCCGGTTAATTACGCATATTTTGTGATCCAGTGGGATCTAAGCCTGGGTCTCCACAGTATCAGCCAGATGCTCTACCAATTGTGCTATCCCAGCATGCTCTGAACTGTAGAATAAAAGTTGCTGTCATCGCCGTCAGTACATTCTTCATACCACATGCCCACTTGGGAGACTGGCTTGGAATCGGAAACTTCGAGGGGCTAATGTGCCCGCTTCGCAAGGCTAACCAAACTGTGAATTGGAAACATAAAAGGCTGAAGGACAGTGCGTGCCGTGAGACACCTGAACGCGATGGCACGAGTAGAACAGGTGCCGACCAGCCACGCAGAACCCTGATTCTCGAAAGAGGCTGCGGTGTGTATCAGTCTGCTTGTCGACGTGATTCACGCCACAAGACGAGGGAAATGAAGTGACGAAAGAGATGCAAACACAATGTGTTGCAGGGAAGAAACCGGGTGAAGTAACTTGCACCAAGATGCAAAGAAATACAAGCGAAGAAAGAGATGTAAACACGATGTAGCACTTTAGAAGTTGTTAATACGTACCACCAGGCTTTCACCTTCAAAGCCCATGAGCAGTCCTAACGGTCCAGAGGAATTTATTGGGTCATGGCTGCTACAAACAGCGTGCACAGATGAGGGATGAAGAAAGAAGCAACGCTCGTGGGCTCTAAAAGCTTCTAAAAAATGAAATCTGGCCACCTTCGCTACCTAACATAGTTCACGAGATAGCTGAATTTTGAATTTCAGAGATGAGTGTTTCACAGTTGGAGGATGCCCGGTTTAAGTTTACATCAGAAGAGCTGACAGCCTGACTCAAAATCTGCTCTGATGCAGTGACTCGATTTCCCAGTTTCTTCTTTTAAAAGTGCAGAGAACTTTAGGGTCACGCCTTGTCGTTGTAGCTTGCTCGCTGGACCCAAGTAGAACCGGCATTCCGTCATACCCACTGTCGTCACGGCGTAACCCAGAGGCTTTGAAAGCCAAGCGGTTTATATAGCCATGAGCATTCGAATCTCGTGAACCGCTGGCGCTTTTCATACATCTTCCCGTTGTTTCACGCAAAGAAAACTGCAGGTACATTTGAAGCAAAATATACGTAATTAACCGGCAGCGCCCGCGTTTATTTAGTTAGTAACACTCGCTGGGTTGGTTTTTATTATAGTAAGTGAAGAAAAGTGGCAGTGCAACACCAGCACGTGCAGGAGGAAAAGCAAGCACAAAAAGAACAGAACTCCCGCTGGCGCAGTTTCAGGCTGGGGGCGCGCGAGCTCTGCGAAGGCGGGGAATTTGAACTGCATTGGGTGCTAGCAGTGAGCGGATAACGGCGGTACAACCCATTATGGTGAATCGCTGCTCTGCACTTCCAACAGCTTTCATATTGAGTGGAACGGCTTTAATTTTGTTAAAATACAGCCTGTTTAGAGAAATGCTAGATGAGAACTGGTGCTCCCTAGTTGCAAAGTACACGCACACGCATCCTACAGTATGCCATGTGATAGGAGTGGTCCGATGCTTCTCAAGGCCTCAGTATCTGCCTCAGCCGTGGACAGTGATTTCCTTAACAACTGTTTTGGGACAAGGGAGCAGACATCTACTGGGGCTGTGCCGGACAAGGGTGATTAGTGGTGTAGATAACAGAAGACAACAAAACAGCTGCTGAGTTTGCAAAGACGGTAACAGCTATCTGGAGACCTCACTGTTAAGCTTGTTGTACAAGTTGGTATCAGATCTCGTGGCTGTAGTCACAGCCATCACGGAACATTCCTTCAGCCTCTGGGCGCCCTGGTTAAAATAGACAAGAAGGCTGCAAATCCATGGAGGAGCCTGAGAAATTGAAACCCTCGCTAAATTAATTTTACGTTAACTTACCAAATGTTTGAAATTCTTTCCAGATCTGATTGAAGAGCCATTCATGTCGCGCTCTCTTGTGTCCCGCTCTTTTAAAAGAACTGTTACCTGCCAACACTGCACTGGTCTGCCTCTTATTTCAGGTTCTGTGAACCTACACATTTCGCACAGTTGTTGGAGACAGTGCAAAACAATGGGCTAAAGTCAACAGCTGGCAAGTTGAAAAATTTGGTCTCACTGGCCATCTGAGCCACCTTTTTGGTCAAGCCTGTTTTTCCCACTCCTTTTGTAAATTCACAAGCATTGAAAAAATGTTATCTACATAGAAAAATTTGCAGAGGACGATGGCTGAGGAGGCCATCCAATCTGACTGTGTGACATGAAGAACACCACCCCCTGATGCCATGCATTTCATCACCACTGCAAATTGCCAAGACTCTGGACTGCATTCTCTAAGCGGCGTGAAACACTGTTCACGTACAGGGAAAGCCCCGTCTAGAGACATTGACAGTGCAAAAAGACCAAGGCATGCATCCATTTCTTCCCCTTCCTGGAAAAAAGGTAAACAAAACCTCAAATGTGGCTCTGTTGTGCCTAAGCTCTGTTGTGCCCTGGTGCCACCCAATGGGACATGCATAAAACAGGAAGCTCGCTCTCCCCCACATCAGTTTTGTAATTGCAAGGACAACGCCGCTTTCGAGCCTGGATTGTGCCTTTGAATTACGGACATTCAAAAGTACGAACACGAATCGAAGTTATTCGAGCGATTGAGCCAGGTGGTACTACTGGGGGACACTAAAATGAAATCGTCGGCTTTGTTTGTGGCATGCATGGTGGGTTCAGCTCACGTAATCTTTGTACGAGTATCTGCGGAACTGCTCTTTTTACAGCAGAGCTGTTATAGGCTAGGTTCTGACCAAGACTGCACAAGTCGACAGGGTGTGTAGAAAAATGTTGTGTCAGCAAAGCTGAATCTTGCGGCAAAGCCAACTTTCTGGTGAATGCTCTGTGGCTCTCAATACAATGAAGGTATCTCGATAAAAGCCAAACTGGAATTGGCCGTTAGTTAGACTCCATCATTTGGCACAGTTTGATTTACCTATCATACAGGGGTCAGACAGCTGAATCAGATTTAGGAGCAGTTTCTGGAGCAGCGAAATCTCGATTTTGGAGCAGAAGAATATAGATTTGGAGCAGAAGAAAAACATTTATTATGTCACCTTAGGAGCCTAAAAAATCAAATTTTAGGCAACTCCGGGGAGAAAAGTGCACTTTTTAATCGGTTTTGAGCGTACATAACACTGAAACAGCATTTCAATACAGTTTTTTCTACTGCACTACGTTTTCACAAACCATTTTTAAATTGCTCTATGCATAAATAGCGTGGAGCGCCGTTGGAAATATCGAATGGCATAGCTAAGCAATCATAAGACATTTTTGTTATCATGTGAATACCGAAATTATTATTTTTGTAATCCCAGACGCGGCTCAACACAGGTGTACAGCCACGGCAAAAGTTGTGCAACGCGAGGTGACAGTCGTCCCAACCCACCAGCCCTCCCATTTCAATCCCTAAGGTGCACGTTGACTGCGATCGTAATTTGAGTAACGCTGGTATGTTTAGCCGTTCCCTTTTGGCATTAAATTTCACTTCAGATAGATGAACCATTATTACTAGCGTGCAATAATAGCCTGTCCCGCTATCATACTCTGCTTGAACATTTTCGGCGATGTAGCCTGCGCCGCCAACTCTGCAGTGTCGATCGTCCCATTCCCGCCGCTCGCAAGCTTGCAGCAAAAGGTAGCAATAACTCAGCGTTTTATAACACCGCAATGAGTTCGAAATTTCACTTCAAGCACGCACCGCGCCTCATACCCAAGGCCGAAACACGGCGAATTCGCGGGCACCACGTTATTTTTGATGAACTCCCGTCTTTCGAGTCGCGCAACTTCCTGCAGCAGATCAAACGACTAAATATAAACCCAGCCACACCCACAACCAAAAACCACGGTAGAAATCGGCGAAGAGCACTCTGCCTGAACCACAAGCAAGTGCTTTGCCTGGCGGCCATGTTTTCCAATCTTCACCACACCAAGGTGGCGGCGCCCAGTAATGTCGTTCTGAAGAAACAGCCCTCCAAAAATTGCCGTTTTTTTTTCATCAACTTGCACAACTAATTTGTCACCTCAGTACACATAAGTATTTTTTCTACAGGGCTTTGCAATGGTTTTCGATGGGAAAAAACCTTTACAAACAGCATCACCTTGGAGGTGCTAGAAAATTATGCCGCCAGTAAGCATTTTTCCCCACTGAAACAGATGGGAGCGTTAAAATCCTTCGCTCTTAGACTATTGTGGAGCAGTCTGGCGCAATTTTTGCAATTTTCAAACTTTTGGAGCAGCCTGGCGCAAGAAAGCAAATTTGTATCAAAACTGCACAATATGCGCAGCTGTCTCACCCCTGTAATCAGTTAATTCACAGTGCAGTTGCAAACGTTACAGAATTCCCAGCCACCCATGGAGGGAGTACACTTATGGAAAACGGAAAATGGCTGTCACTCATGTCACAGCAAAATTATCCTGAACCAAGTGATTTGACAATTACCCGCTGAGATGACTCTAACATTACGCTAACTTTTCTTCACTTTTCACAACCGCATAGTTCACAGTGAAGTTGCAAATGTTGTGAAATTGCCGCATGCTCACAGTACACGCGCTTCTACAGGAGGCAAACAGACGGCCCCAAGGCTGTCCGCTACAATAAAGCTCTAGTCCTTCCAAGTTTCATTAAGCTACCATATTTACTCGCATAATGATCGCACTCGCGTAATAATCGCACCCTTGAAGTTTGTCGTCAAAATTCGATTTTTTAAAAATATCCCGCGCAATGAACGCACCCTGAACTTGCCGCAGCAGTATGTGGTATGTGTGCCAAGTCTAGCTGATGATGATCGTGCTTACCTCTGTTTCCTTCCCTTTCAAAGCGAACGTGGCTACGTTATTGGCGCAGACTTGCTGATATTAGCGATATCGACAAGTATGCATTGATGAGGAAGAAACTCTCACTGAATGCACATAATGTACTCCCAAGAGAAAGAAAAATGTGCTCTGCTTGCTGCGTCAACCCCCGTGTCTGTTTTGATGTCCCGCACTGTGACAGCGGCAGCCACATATTGGTTGCCCTTTTGCACCTTGCAGCAAACTCGTTCCGGCGCATTCCATAATTCATAAAAACACTGCATTTTGCGTCACTTTGCAAAGCGGCTGGCGGCAGTGTGAGGAGTTTTTATTACGTCTTTATTATTTTTATTATGTTTATGAGACCTACCGTAAAAATTTTGACCCGATACTTGCTTGCCTTTTCTGTGCTCAAAAGGTTATCGCGAAAAATTTACCCCGCGTAATGAACGCACCCCTAAATTTGCATCAAATTTTTTTAGAAAAAAAGTGCGATCATTACGAGAGTAAATACAGTAATTAGGAAGTACGGTCAATGAGAAATTACAAACAAATCTGTTTTGTTTCTGGTAATCCTTCTACATATAGTGGAAGGGCACTGATGCTTTCTGCACCTATGCTATGGTTGCTATTGACTACGTGTCTTTTAAGGAACCTTTCAAGAATAGTAAACACGATTCCTGTCATGCTTAAAATCTGTTTATAGCCACCCTAAGTAAGAAGTTACAATAGTTTCCTGTTGGAGTCATTCACCTGGCAACGAGAATGATGAAAGGAAAACGATAATCTGGAATTTACTTGCCTCAAAAAAATACGCGAATGAGGTATCAAACTGAATGTTCTCACGTGTGAAATCTTAAAGAGTACTCAACACTCTGTGTCACAGTTTCCGGGAATTTTCTCTCTGTCACAACTGGGTCTTTTCACAGAACACCCCCACCAATTTCACAGTGCTGCCCACGCGTCTTTCAAAACCGCAGCTCAGTGAATAAGTGAACCGAGCTAAGTGGGGGCTTCAAACAGTTGCTCTGCCATCGCTGACAGCCACTAAACAGTCAACCGACCCCCGGAGGTTATCCTGCCCACCTGCTGTCCTTCCAGTCCTGCCGCACGTCCTTGAGCTTGGTGTTGCGCATGTTGGACACCGAGTACACGAACACCTTGTCGTACTTGTTGAACGCATCCCGCACCTGCACGCAGCAGCAGTCGTGAGACGAAGAAGGCGTGAGAGGAGACCCAAGCACTGCACCGCACTCAAGTACCCCAAGCTCAGAGCTCAACTGTGTGTGTACACAGGTCGATTAGGTAAATTTATCTTTAATCTGGCCAAAGCATGTGTATACGATGCAGAACGGGCACCCTTCCAAATGATGCCAGCATCCAGAACCCAATAGTAGTGCCACGAAGCAGGTACCGCTTATGATTCATTTATCTTTCCAATCCTTGCGTCAGGGTCAGCATGGCTAGTATCTTATCTGAAACTCCAGCAGTTCTAGATATATGTGAAATGCAAAAACCGGTTTGCAAACTACCAACTATGCACACAAGTCTGTTGGGCGGTTTTCTTTAACGTCGGGTGTATCTTTGCAATTTTCTTTTCAGGAACGAGTTTTCTGCAATCAACTCTTATTTGGTAGTAGAATTTATTTATTTTTTGACACCCTGGCAACCGGAAACATAAACATAGCAAACTTGAGGCTGAAAAATCATTGTGGACAGAAAGAGCCACAGTGATAACATTCTGGTTTCTGCACTAGAAGGTGTCAAGAGTATTGCACAATGTCACGAGGTTGTCTCACTTCACAACTGAGAACGCTGCCTTGAAAAAAAAAAATACATAAATAAAAAAAAACTCAGTCATACACTTCTCTAACCTACAAGACATGAGGATATCAACAGGGCTTCTGCTGCTGTGCTTGCATACACAATGTGGCATGCAAGAAACCTGGTTTCAAGGTTCTACAGCTGCAACAACTGTTCTTTAAAAGTAATGAAACTACACCATGTGTTACAGCAAGACAAAGGTTAAATTACTATAGTACTTTTTATGGACACTGCAATTGCTTTTTAATACCAATTGATTCAGTAGCAATTCCACATTTTGTACGGCGGATAACCGTAAGCGCACTGGCTTCTGGGAAGGGGGAGTTAAAGAACAGAAGTAATTGCGAAGGAAAATTTGACATCCACCTCAATGCAGCCACACGGCTACAAAGGAAAGCTGGACAGCTTTCTCAGAAACTTCACAGTTGAAGAAAAATTTGTCCCGGTCTAGGATTCGAACCACTGCTTAACCGGAGCAGTCGCTCTACCAACTGAGCTAACCAGGAGGCTAGTCGTTTGTAGCGCGAGAGCGAATTGATCAACATCTTGAAGTGATGGACAGGCATTAATCGACCAGAGGAAATCCCCAAGGTGGAGTAAGTTTCCGTGAAGGAAAGTTTGACATCCACCCCAATACAGCCACACGGGTACAAAGGAAACCTATACAGCTTTCTCATAAACTTTTCAGTTGAAGAAAAGTAGAAAGTAGAACAGAGGTAAGCGGTGTAAAAACTGCACAACACTGATGAGCAGAGCGAGTAGCTTCTCACATTTCCCAACAACGTTTTTCCCCCGCTCTGCTGCAATAACCCTACGGCCAACGTCAGCCCGTAGCTTGGGGAAAAGGAAGAACCTGACCACTACGGCATTCTAGCAAAAACAGCTAATAGCAATGCTTTGATTTGGAAGCACATGTGCTTGACACTACCCCATGATTTACAAGTCAGCACAACAGGCTTGCACGAGCGCGCCAACCTGCGTCAACACGTTTGGTGGTCAAGCTCCACTGTTTCGTTTATACAAGACAGACGCAGATGACAAGGCGGATGACAAACCAAGCTTGGGTACGAGTTATAAGTGGTATTCATTGAAATGTTTAGCTGTCAATCTCTTCGCTTGGCAACAATGGCAACGGCCATGGCGCGGCTTGTGCCACTGTGCCCACACGCCAAGGGAAAAAAAAAACCAGCAGCGTGCATTGTCTGCTCTGTTTCAACTCGATTATCAACGGTGGTGTCAACAGAGATGCTATTGACTGCACTCACATTGCACTAGATGCATTACTTTGCGTTTGGTGGGGTAGTTTGGAACGTCCAACACACATCAAGTGCTTAGCACGGACAAGTACCACCATCCCGCGGAGCACCGCATAACCAGTGACGGCGCACTTACATGGTTGCCTGCATGCGCGCCTCACCAGTGAATACAAGCTATACATGGCATCCCCATTCTGACGACAGAACAGAAAGGAAAGAAATTCAAAATGGAGAACGTCAACTTTAACGACGGGACTGCCGGCCCCAAGGAACCAGGGGAAGTTAGACACTCTCGCACTTGGAACGCCGACAGAAAGGGAGGAGCAAATGTGGACAAGGTCGCTGGGCAGTGGCAAATCTTTAAAAAAACCTTTATTATCCATCTGAGAGTCTACTGATATTTAAAATGGGGCCCACTGATAACTAATTGACTCAAAACGCATATCTGAGTGATAAGACGTATAAGCTTGATATGCAAGTCAAATTTTGATCTTGAAAATAGTGTATGCTGATAACTAATTTGCTCGGAGTGCGTATATCCACGTGATGAGACGGATAAGCATGAGGTACCCCTCATGCTTTAAACGGCGTCCGACTTTGATGGTGACTGCAAGCTGCTGGTACGCACACAGGGGCACTCGCTTTCGAACACCCTGCTGTACAGAATGCTTCACACGTTAAAGGTTCACACGTTTGTTTTATTTGTAAGATTTGGTGTTTTACAGTGCCTTCAGTGCTCGTCTGGCAGCAAACGATGCTTTAGCCGCTAAAAATTAATCAATTTATGTTAAAATTTTGATTCTCCCACCAAATCGTGTGTTTCTTGAGGTCGTTTGCAATGATGTCACAAAAACAGGTCTTTAAGCGAACCCAAATGCGGCACTAGGCTTTCAGAGGACTACAAAGCCGTGTTTACCGTCAATCCTCCCAGATGGCACCACCATACCGTAACTGGCCTTTGACCGCCTTTGTTTTGTTTTTGACCGTATTTGCACCTGGCTTGTTTTCGTTACAGTAGAAAGCCCTCGTTTTGTGAAACATGGGGTATACTCGACAAACAGGGTCACGTAAGACAATGTTGCTTACGCCAATCAGCCGGTGCCGTGTCAGACAACCAGAAAGCGCCATACTGCTGTGCAGCTATAACAAGCGAGCACGCATGTGGTTGCGGAGCACGCTGGCGACACCTGCTGATAGAGGCTGGGTTGGAGACAGCTCACAAATGCGCGTGCGCGCCCCTCGGACAGGCTCAGTCCGGTCGTCGCTTGTCATGTGCCCGTCTAATTTACAGACGCCACCAGCCACAAGGAGCGCTTGCCACGCGCGGTGCCAGCCGTGAGCGATGACACGGGAGACTGGCGCGTCGTTTGACACGGTGCGATATCACCGCAAGCAGTTACATAATCGCACAAAAGGTTTGACAAAAAGCGCTGCAGGCCACACTATGGATGCGCTTATTTCATTTGCTATGCCTGATGTTCGCGATAAAACAGTTTCAGTAACAATATCTGCAGAAATTAAGAAATTGACAGAATCGTCAATTAACACGTTGCTTATTTACGTCACTTGCCTACATTTCGAGTTCCTTACAGACAGAGTTGGCTATGAGAAGCCAAATGCCCTGTGTTATTCTGTCAATGTTTTCCTTTGTTTCTTTTCCCCAGCAGCAGGAGAAAAAACAATAAACATTTAGTAGGGCAGTCAATTATGTAGATTTACACCGTTAATCGAGTTGCATTGCTCTGTTGTTACTTTAGCTCTGTAAGTGTAACTCTGAGACTTGTGACTATTTAAATTGTCTTTAGCTGCTTTCATTGTATTTTTTCTATGTAATTATATATCGAGGGTCCGGTTCAGTATCAACTATGGGACCCTTATCTGGATATATCTTCACATGTAACCTTCCTCTTTTACAAGAGGCAAAAAACATCTTCTTAAAAAATACATTTACTTTTCCAACGCCGTATTTTTCCTCTGGCACATGGCTTTATGCCAGGGGTTCCTCAGTTTTCGCAAATTTTTTATTCACGTTCTCTTTGAACTTCCCGAAGCTTTTTATTTTGGTCTTTTGTATTTGGAGGAAATGCATAAGATGCTTTGTTTAATTTGCTTTGGTAACTTATATATTTCTTCATTTGTTGTTTTTAATCAAAATTTCGTGGGAATAGTTGTCTGTATTTGCGATATTATAACGAATAAATGTGGTATACTTCCGCGCAATATGCATTCTTGTGGAAGGACGAGGGTTTGATTCCCAGCCGGGGTAGCTGCTTTTCTGATGGAGGTGAAAAGCAAAAAATGCCCGCGTGTACGAGATTTCGGCGCACGTTAAAGATCCCGAGGGGGTAAGAATTAATCTGGAGCCCTCCACTACGGCGTGCGTAATCACCTGCATTGCGTCGGCACGTTGAACCCAACAATCAATCATTTTGGTGTAAATGCAGGGCATTGCACGGCAATGGCGCTCGTTTTAACTGGCAAAGAATGCTAAGTATACAAATCTGGCGAACATTATTCTTAATTAACCGCATATCACTTTAATGCTTACAAAATTCCATAATAGGGGAAGGTTGTGGTTGGTTGCAAAAAAAAAAAAAAAAATCATAGTGCGGTCATTTCTGCACACACGATGATTAGGAAAGTAAAACGCATTTACGGGATGGAAACACTTTTTTGGCATTTGGGTGATTCCTAGAAGTGCTATGTTTCTTCGAAACAAGTAGAGGCACTGCAGCGTCGCATTTAGATTGCTTTGGTCGAAATGATAAAAAACGCAAATTTTTCTGCCAAAAGAGGGCAAAGACGATGCGCATGCATTTATTCGCACAGCCACGTTCGTTGCTGCCTTTCATATCTGCCACCTTGCCAATAGCATTTATTGTGACGTAACTGGTGCCGTACGCGCGGAAACAGCCACCAACCTAAATTTTCGGCGGCTGGTAAAAGAACAATTAGCAAGCAGACAGTGATAATTTTTGCCTGAAGGTACAAATACGAAAAGCAGGCCTGTGCATTGGTAGTTGGAAGAATGGAGGCTCCTCGACTTACGCACGAAGAACGCTGGGCCATAGTTCTTATGGGATGCGCCATGACGCAAAGAAGTTATGCGCTGCAACAGGACGTCCAAAGGCCACAGTAAGTCGTGTGCTGCAGGCCTATTACCGCGAGGGCCGAATATGTGACGCACCGCGTGCAAGCGTCGGAAGAAAAATAACTGCCATGGAGGACCAGCTTATTGTTGGAGCGGCATTTGAGAACCCCTTCCTCAATGCACGTGAAATTCGGGACAAGGTGGGTGTTGGCAACGTGAGTGTGTCCACGATTAGACGTCGACTTCACGAAGCAGGAATGAAGAACCAGATCGCTGTGCAAAAGACACTGCTGGAGCAGAGCCATCGGGACCAGCGAATGGAGTTCGCATCAGTCGTTGAGTCGTGGACGCCGGAAAACTGGCGTGCAGTCGTATTAACGGACGAGGCTTCTTTCTGTACCCGCTGGCATCAAGAAAGGAAAGTTTGGCGTCCACAACGCAGTCGGTAAGTTCAGCGGATAATATAGTGCTCACGAAGGGCTGACACAGCAGAAATATAGATATATTAAATTAGCTTCTTTGCTTGTCTTTCATTTCTCCCTGTTTTAGTGTGTAAATTTTGTGGACTCTTATGCAGCGTACTGGTGCTTTAATCTTCACTCAAAGGACAACAGGATAAACATTTAGGACTTACCTGATAATTGGCAGCTTTTTAACTTATTATCATTCCATACAAATATTACTGAGCATGATGGCTCGGAACCATTCGCTTATGACAAGTTTCAATAACGTAAATAACGCCTAAACGTTCTTTACTACTAAGAAAGGCATAGCTAGTGTTTGAAAAGGAATTACACTTCCAGGTGTAACCAAAATGTCAGACTCACAGGACTGCAAAAATTTTCATTGCTACTCGAAGTCAGCTAGCACGAGGTGCTGTTTTCTCTGTTTGATGGGGCCCACCCAGGATTTTTTTCCACGTAGTACTCACAATTTTTCTATCTCCCCTTTTCAGGAATGTCCCACAGTACACACGGAAGGTCCGTTCGAGCGGTCGCACGTCCGCACTCGTGTGGGGTGCGCTAAGCTATGTGAGCCTCAGACCTCTTTACCGGGTGAATGAGAAGATGACGTCTGAAACGTACTCCGACATAATCTAATACATTCTCCTCCCCTATGTCCTGGATGGCCCTTTTCCTGACGGACTGTTTCCGAAACGCCTTCAACAAGATGGAGCCCCAGTCCACACTGCAAGGGCAGTGCAGGCCACGCTTGAGAATCTGGGCATCATGAAGTTGCCGTGGCCGTCAAGGAGCCCCGATTTAAACATCATCGGAAACGTCTAGAACCTCATTAAAAAAAAAAAAAAAAAAAAAAAAAAAAAAAAAAAAGAGGCCAGACAGCCCTGGGCTTGGCGTAACGACCGCAGACAAGCTGTGGACCGCCATTGAGGCAGAATAGAACTGTCTTCGCCAGCTTCCGAACCTAGCGGATTCTCCGTACAACTCACTTCCAGAAAAAATTGCGAAGGTCCAGGCAAGTGGGGGTGATCCCATTGACTACTAAAAAGCTCTACGAGTCACTGCAAATTCTGGTTTTCATAATCGATAGGCTTTGATTAGATTTTTTTCTCTTTGTAAACGAACACGATATCAGCGAATGAACTGAACAAAAGCATGTAATTACGCTTTTTTGCTTTCACAATGCACATTGTTTGAGGTAATCACCAAATGTGTGAGCAAATGTTTGGGCCCAGCATTGCCGATATTAATTAAAAAAAGGCTTGGTTTAAAAGTTGCTTTTAATAAAGTGCTATTCACCACGCAACTTGCGCTGATATTCGCTATCATGCGTAGCAAACGAAACAAGCGCATCGATAGTGGCCAGCGGCCCTTTCGGTCGAACCTTTTGTGCGATTACGTAATTGCTTGCGGTGATATCGCACCGCGTCAAACAATGCGCGAGTCTCCCGTGTCACCGCTCCCGGTGATTTAGACAGGCACATGACAAGTGACGACTGGACCGAGCCTGTCCAAGGGGCGCGCATGCGCAGTTGCGAGCTGTCTCCAACCCAGCCGCTATCAGCAGTTGTTGCCAGTGCGCTCCGCAGCCACGCGCTCGCTTACCCTGGACAAGCCTCACGCGCACTGTACCAACAACAACACACACTGGCACTTCTATCTTTACGTGCACTTTCGTAACTTCCATGTTTACCCCACCATTCTTACTTCTATAAAATTAAATATGCATTACATGTAAGCAAAAAATCGCCTTTGCTTCAATCGCACAGCTGGGCGCAAGACATCATCTGTTCTGTTGCGGGAAATGAGCTAGTGGATCGCATGGTCATTCCCTTATTTCCTAATTATATAGCTTATTTGAGTGAGTCTTACGTTAAAAGTGGTTTCAGTATGATTCTAACGAGGTAATCTTTCAAATGAAGCAAGCTTGTGTTTTGTCTGCATGACCTCTTTAAAGACACGTCTCTTCGATCTCAAACATGAAAAATACATGGAACCCTGCCCACATAAGCTTCACTAAAAAATAAGTGCTGACAGGAAAGCTTTAACTATATCTTATGCATATGACACTTCGATCCTCTAAGGTAATTAAACAAGTCTTACATCTTGCTTCAGTGCCTTTTTAAAGATCCCCACAAGGCCTCAATTACCCCGAAGCTTTGACACATAAAACCCCAGTTTGAATTTTTGCACCCAATTTGCCCGCAGCTGCCTCTTGCATACACTCGCATTGCCTTTTTTTTTTTTTATGCCACCTGAGTAAGCCTGGTGGACATTTTACACACAGTCGTCAAAGGCTTAGTTGGACACATATCTATGCTGTCACACAACTGCTATGAACAGTACGCGAGCACGCTTATCAGACATACGTTACAGGAACGTTACACTTAAAGGGGCCATGCAGACAAAATACAAGTTTGTTTTATTCAAAAGATTTCGAGTTTTATAGCGCCCTGAGCACTTGTTCAGCAGCAAATGACGCCATATTCACAGAGAAATGAATCAATTTAGGTTAAAATTTTCATATTCCCGCCAAATCGTGTGTTTTCGCAATGTCAGCAATGAAGACATAAGTGCGTGAATTCAAACGAACTTCCACTGCATCATTCAGCTCTGCAGCCTTGCTCGCTGTCCATCCTCCAAAATAGCGCTACTATACTCGTTTACAAACCGTTGCCCGCCGTTGCTTTATTTTTGACCGTATTTGAACCTTGTTTGTTTTTGTTACGGAAGTAACCGTTTTGTGAAACATGGGGTATGCTAGACCAGCAGCATCATGTAAGCCAATGTCGCTTACGCCAATAGGCCAGTGTCATGTAAGGCAACTCCCAAGCAGCGGACTACTGTGCAGCTAAAAAAGCATAGTGTGCCCAGTAGCAACAGCAGTGCGCATCGGTACTTCTATGTTTACGTGTATTTTCGTAACTTTCATTGTTTACACCACCATTGTCACTGCTGCCAAATGAATATGCATTATGTTTAAGCGCAAATAGCTCGCTTGGCAAGCTTATAAGCTCTGCCTAATTTGCGTTTGCTTTTGACGGCCTCAGCCAATCACGGAGATGTCACATATGACATCATAGGCTTTGTTGTGGGAAATGAGCTAGTGGGTAGCATGGCCATTCCCTTTTTTTTCCTAATTATACGGCTTATTTGAGCGAAGTGGGCATTGATAGTGGTGTCAGTATGATTCTTACGAGGCAATCTTTCAAATGAACCAAAGTAGCGTTTTGTCTGCAGGGCCCCTTTATGAAGGAAGAGAGACAAGTTTGAGGACACCTAAGCCCTCCCTCACGAGTTCTGAATGCGAAAGCATTAACGTACGAGTGAACGCTGCTGAGTATTCTTTTGAGTGCGTACGTTGAAGACACAGCCAAATGAAAATTGGCAATTTGGCTGCGAGTGTCCCACACCAGCTATCACTGCCACTGGCTAATCCCCTTGAGTCGGTATATGAGACATAGTTGGTTGCACTGACATCGCAGTCAGATGCAAATTGGTGAACCAGCTGTGAGATCCTGAGATTTTGACAATGCGGCATTCCATTTCCAAATCAGTGCAGGCTGGACACTTCCTGTTGCACCTAGTGCTACCTAGTGGTTCATCATCATCATCATCTTGATTTCCTTAGAAGGAGGAGGCGGAACAAAAAGTTGTGAAAACAGCCTGACAAGGGCCCCGTCCCCTATAATTTGACAACAGGGCAGTTCGCACATTTTTGATTTTAAACAGACAAGTACAGAAATTATTGAAGCACATGACATTAAGAAAATCCGGATACAATATGATAATAACTCCTAATAGTTATACAATGAATAGGCACCCTAGTGAGGGCATAACCACACCAAAAAGTGTTTTCAAAAATCACTTTGCACTATGGTGTACATGCTGCTCAAGAAACAGCCTAATTGCATGGCTGCCTTTTCTAAACGAGTCGAATTTGTCTAATAAAACTGGCAAGGTATAATTCAGTGACTGTTTGTCATAAGCACGTTTGAGGTGTTGGTATTATCCAGGTTTCTTTATGTTGTGTTTGTCGCTTGGGGGATTCTCTCTTAAGTTAGATAAAGTTGATATGAAGTCATCGTTGCTTTTGACAAAGCGTTTGTGTTAGTAAAAGTTTATCCTTGTATAAAGAAAAAATAGGAAGAATGTTATATTTTCAGAAAAGATCACCAGTGGGATGAAGAAAATGCGCATTGGCAATGTATCGAACGTCTCTTTTTTGTAATATGTGTATGCTTAAATATGTGTATGTAATGTGTATGCTTAAAGGGACCCAGAAAAGCCTTCTGTAAAAGTTACAAAAGGCCTGTATTGTCGCGTAGCACCAATATAGCGATGCAATGCTGTTGGAATTATTGATCTACATTCAGTATTAGCTGCCCCAGAAGCAATTAAATGCACCTCTCCCCACTTGCCGATCGACACCTCCTCCCTCTCTGTTTACTTCAAAGCAGCTGGAAACACTGGGAATAGCCATGTGACATCGCGACGCTCGACTTCCGTTCTGCGCTAGCTACATTCCTGCGCCTAGGCACACGTCAATCGCTGCGTACCAGCCTTCGCAGCCTTTGCCTCGGGATCGCGTAGGAAGGAGGAAGAGCAGTCGGAAGCCAATGCAGTGACACCGCCGGCGGCTGACCTCGCCGGCGATTGGGCGAATCAGGGGGCGCCTTCGCCGTTGCGTCAGCCGCGGTCGGCTCGCTGCGGCGTCGCGCTCATCGGCTGAGAAAGGCGATCTTCAAAAATTGTTTACAAATTATCCGTACAACGTATGGGACTCACACTTGGCTCAAAAATCCCCCGTTATGTGTTCTACCACCTGAATGCATTTGGTTGCCACCTTCACAAAGCTTTTCGGGGTCCCTTTAAATTTGCAACTCCTGTAGTGCACCATACAAGACTGCAATATTGAATATGTGAAGCAACTAATGAATTATACAATAATACTTTCACTTTTGTGGGAACAATGTTTCTCAATCACGCAATAACACCAGCCGCAGATGAAATTCTGCTCTGGAAACTGCCGCAATCTTCTTGATCAACTGCTAAAGCGAGCTGCCAGTTCAGCCTCTGTGGATATCGTGTAGGGACACGGCTGCTACCGCTTACATCCTGTGCTTGGGCCCCAGCAATTCTACACTTTTATTTTATTTCCGAGACTCTTTAATTGAAAAAATGCTCTCTTAGAACGGTGCTACGATTTTTTTTTCATAAATAAAGGGTATGCAGCACCTTATAGGTCAGTTTAGGTGCAGAGAGGAGCCCATCATCACATTTAACTCAAGTTCCGCATCGCACCACAAGTGCCGGGCCAGATTTCATTGGTTGTTTAAGAACATTCCCCTGGAGCAAGAAATCCAAAGAATCAGCGAGTCAAACCATTACTGAGTGGTCACGGCAAGTTCGGGGCCATACTTTGTGGCTGCAAATCAGCATAAACTCATCATTATCGGCAGTGGGATGTCCACAGATATTTTTGTTTCTAAAATAAACCCAGTCACAGCCTAATATTAACAGGGGCTTCTTGGACAATCCCCCGCGTGGGTATGTGCTACGATCCGTGGTTACCAACCAACCAAAACAAGAACTGTTCCCAACGGCCTCGACCTGCCACTTCGCAACACCGGTCAAATCCGGCCTTTGCCTTGAATTTTGTAATATTATCGCTCCACCTATCGTTTCGCCGCCCTCGGCTACTCTGACCAACTTTGCTAACTACAGTGTCACTTGTGTCGACTACTCAACTAGCCACGTGTTGTCCTAACTTTCAGCTTACCCTGTTTGTTACTTATGTCCCCAAGTTTCTCTTGCGACGGCGCCTAAATGAAAGCTTGCCCAGAGCGTATTAGTGTGCTCACCACGAACAAGCTATAAATTGAAAACAACCGCACCATGCTATTTCACTTCTTTTTTTATTATTAATCGAGAAATCTCAGCTTTACATTCGAGACAAAATCACGTTTATGTCCGTCAGGAACGGCTTTTGGTGCAGTTTGCTTAAGTTCTGCTCGTAGTTAATACGGCGCAGGCACAGCGGTCATGCAGGAAAAACTACGCCAGAGCTGCTCACTTGCTCTATTCCCTGCATGAGACGAAAAAGCTCCTACATAAGCTGCGACGTAACAAGACGGCGTACGTCGAAGACCGACATGACTGGCACTAGATGTGTAGCGACAGTTTTCTACGGGTATAAACCACGACAGTCTGCACAACAGGATTTATGCAATGTGTTTCTCGTCTCAATTGCAAGAAAAAATCGGCGACTGCGAGATTTCTTCTTTTCCGTTATTCTTTTTTCCCGTTAATTCACTGACAAAGCCACACAAAACTACGTGCAGCAGAACAGCGCACCGACAAGGCTTACCTCTTTAATGAGATCTTGCTTCCGTTCCAATCCTTTCTTCTTTGTCTGTGTAAGCGATACTGCGATTTGGAAGGAAAAGAATAGTCAAGCATAAGTAATTACAAGATTACCAATTAGTCATCCCAATTACCTTGCCGATTGCGCTTTGATCGCGGCATGTTACTTGATCAGACGTCAACACAAACCACGTGTTCTCATCTGCAGAGGCGCACGGAGCGCTGCGCCCCCAGCCGCCCCAGCGGTACAAACGAGCTTTAATAGTGCATTTTTAAAGAAATATTTGACCCTAAATAATAGTAATATCGGTTAATTTTTGCAATAAAAATTTATTTTTCACCGGGTTGTTTTTTCTTGAGGCAGCAAAAAATTGTTTCAACGGAAGTGCAGAAAACTTCTCAACTTTTGTTGACCAGACATTGCGTTTATAACATTCAAATGACTCGCAAAAAAACTAATTGCGTATTTGAAATTGTATAAAAATTTTTTTCTTCTTAACGAGGGTTATTTTGGATTGTGAAAGCAAGAAATACGACGCCCCGAATTCGAAACCGCGCGGCGTGGGAGCGGCGTTCGCCGTGTTCCCAGGCAACGAGTGACGTCACGGCACCGTGGCATCAGAAAGGCGTCCCCGTGGCTGCTAGAAGGAATCTTCCTCGACCGCTTTGCGCCTTGGGAAGTGCGAAACCATCCGCCAGTGGGTAAAGATTGCTCGGTTTCTATCGTCGTAGTGGTAGCGTTGCCACGGCGCTCGGCTAGCGGCAGAAGGGTCCAGCGCTCTCGCTCGCGGTGTTTTAGAGGCGTGCTTCGGTAAGTACTGCGAGCGGATACGAGAGCGTGCCGCCGCCGCCGCGCTTGGAGCCCGGCCGCCATTTTGACGGGGGGGCTGAGCGGCGTGTGGTCGCAGCGACTGACGGCTCCGGCGGCCGCTTGCCTTGCAGCTGAAACACCAGCCCCCCGCACGGCAATGGATAAGGACGAGTTGGTTCAGCGGGCCAAGCTTGCGGAGCAAGCCGAGAGGTACGACGACATGGCCGCCGCCATGAAGCAGGTCACAGAAACGGGCGTGGAGCTCAGCAACGAGGAACGCAACCTGCTGTCCGTTGCCTACAAAAACGTCGTGGGCGCCCGGCGGAGCTCGTGGCGGGTCATCTCCAGCATAGAGCAGAAGACCGAGGGCTCCGAGCGCAAGCAGCAGATGGCCCGGGAGTACCGGGAGAAAGTGGAGAAGGAGCTGCGCGAAATCTGCTACGACGTGCTGGTGAGTGGAGCTCTTCGCCGCCGCTTCATGGCCGCCGCCAAAGGGGGCGAGGGAGGGCGGTCGCGTTAGGCCTAGCGTCTCCTCCGCGGTCTCCGACGCTGCTGCAGCGGCACTCGCCGCGTGCGTCTCTCGATTGGGCCCGGGGCCGGCACCGCGCGCTGGGCGTGCCCGGCGCCGTCCGACGCGCACGGCGAGCGCCCGCTCCAAGGTGTACGGGAGGCGCGGTCGCCGGCTCTGGCCGGCGCGCCCCGGCATAGCCATTTCGGGAGAGCGGTTACGGGCGGGGAAAAATAGTCCCGCGCTGAGCCGGCGACCAGGTGTGTGTTTCCGTTTGGGCGCTGGTCCGAGCCCGCGCGGCCCAGTGTTTGCTTGCTCTTTTTCCCACGCTTTATTCGAAGTGCTGACGCGGTGCGAATGAATGTCCCAAGATCGTGTTTGAAACGCTGTGTGATGTCAGGTCCGCGCAGTGGCAGTGCTCAGTAACGTAGTGGAGGTCATCGGAAGACACCCCCGCCCGCAACACGCCCCTCTCATGTCTGTTGGCCCTATCGGCCCCGACGTCGTCTTCGCTCGTTGCACGCGATGAGTCATGGCTAAACGTGAACCAGATCGAGCGGCGGCCGGCCCTGCCGCCCTCGCGTTTCCCGGCGTCGCTGCCGCCTCGCCAAGAAAGGGGCCTGCCTGCGCGCGTTTTCATTTCCCAACGAGCGCGACATATTTCGCGCGTGGAGGGAGGCGGGGGTGCGACCCCGCGTCTTTTTCTCCCGTTTCCTCGTGTGAAAACGTCACGGGCGGCGGCCGTTGTGCGGCTGCTTTCCGCGTTCTTGCGGCGTGCCCGCGTTCTCCTTGCCTGCCGCGAGAGGTTACCGTCTCACCGGTTCCTCTTTTTTTTCTTTGCACACACATTTGTCTACCTCGTGCGTGCGCTCACGGCGCACGGTTAACTTTGCACTGCCAGAAGCAGCACACACATTCGCGCCCTTCCTTCCGCAACCCGTCTCCATTCCTTCCCCCCCTTCCCCCTGCATTTCACGAGAAAAGCAAATTTTCGCCCGTGGACAGTGGCCCCGCTCTTCTCCCACCCGCGAGCAGCTAGGTTCCGCTCATTGGAAGCGCGCCGCTGTCGTCACTTTTCGCGAAGAGCAATTGACGCGCCCCGCGCACTTAGCCGCGGGTGCTGCTGCTGCGTGCGAGGCCCTTTTCGGAAGCGTGAGCCGTTGTCTCGGCCGCGTTTCTTTCTCGTTTTTTCGTCTCGCCGGCGTGCTGCGCTCGCCACCCCCGCTTCGGGGAGGAGAGCGGCGGCCGCCGGCTTCGATCGGCGTCCGGCGCGGGCAGCTTAGGCAGTCATCCTTTGCCTCCCCGCTCCTCTCCTGTCGATTCTTGTATGCGCATTCGCGACACCGTCCTGTGCGGCCAGAGGTCGGGTCTGCTCCTTAATCGCGGGAGCCTCGGTCGGCGTTTGTTTCTCCCGCGGTCGTTGCAAGAATCTTCCTTCCCTGCGGCGTTTGCGACAGGGGCGCCCATCCCCCCTCCCCTCTTCCGTTTGCCGCGCCCTTGTCGCGGAGCTCGGCGCCTTGAAAAGCGCCGGTGTGTCGTCAAACCGCGTGACTCTCGCAGTGTCGGAATCTGCGACTTGGGAAATGGACCTTCGTTAGTGGGGGAAGCACGTGTGCCCAAGGGCCGGCGAATGCGCGCGTGGCTTCATTACATTTCTGTTTGGCCCGCGCAGGTGCTGCTTTGCACGGAAAAAAAGGCTCGGGCGTGATTAATGGCTGGCGCGCCGCGCGTAGATAACCGTGTGCAGGCGCGCGCAGGCCGTTGACATCGCGACGCGCGGGTGGCGACGGCATGACGCAGATTCCTCCCCAATGACGTTCGCGTCGATCTACGCTTGGCTTCGCATTGTCTCGCATACTTCGTGTTCTGCGGTCGGCCCGAGTCGCTTGCATATTATTGCTTTGTAGTGATTTTTCTGCGAGGCGTTGAAATGCCCTTCGATGGTACGATCCCCCCTGCAGCAGTGCCAAGGGCGAGTCAAACAAAAGCTGCACAAGGCGATTGCTCGTAGCATGCCGTCTTACGAACAATGCTCGAGCATATTGCGTTCAAATGTAAACGGAGCGCGCATGGCTTTCAGTATGTGCCATGGTTAGGAAAGCCCATCGTGCAATGCGTGAGCATTTTTATTTGTACAACCACTGCATTCGGTGTCCATTCACACTGCTGTTGCTTAGCTTCATTGCTGCGTTGCCTGAAACCAGCGCATGGCACTCAATTTTATTTTGTGCCAGGAACCAGGCAACGTTATGAATGTTAACCAGCTTGCCTGCGCAGCAACACTGCTCAATTGTATAATGGTGAAGTTGGATAACGGTAGCATGAACAGGTGCTGAATGTGGCGATGGCCCGTATCGAAATGCTGCCACGCTGAACGTTTTCTTACCGAGACAGGGCGCGAAGTCTTAGTTACTCATTCCTACTAGCCCAGCATGGCGTCGGGATGCACCACCTGTACTGAAGGCCATGCGCTTCATATTTGACCATATCGTGATACAGTACCTGGAAGTCGTGCCTGGGCTTGCTGCCGAGGGATAAGTATCGGTGCAGTCGCGTCACTTAGCTGCCTTTTGTGCCGAAACGGGAAATTGCGGTGTACTGGTAGTCGTAGTGCTATAGCACTTCTGTGGGAGTTAGATTACCAGGTCGTATTTTCTTCTCCCCAATTATGGGTGGTCTTCCCAAATTATCCCTCAATGCTGGCCGAGGAGTTGACAGTTGCAGTATTTAATTGCTGTGTAGGGATGGCGGCCATCACTTCGGTGTGAGCCGGAGCAGCAGGTTCTCATCATGGGTATGGTACTGGCTGTGTGCGGATTCAATTTGTGGGAAGTACTTATTGCAAACATAGGCCTTCAGAACAGCAGGTGGGGTGTCTATTTACAGTGCGAGGCATGTGGTTTATTCGGCAAAGACGATTATCATAACCGCTGGCCCTGTCAGTGGAGGTCCAGTGTGGCAGTGTTCAGTCCTAGGAAAAGCAATCCACGCACCTTTCCCATGGCGTTTCGGGTGCCTTCAAACCGAAAGTCTGTTCAGAATGTGCAATACTTCAGTGCAATTCTGATGGCAGTTCAAAACTTCACTCGCACTTGCCACGCAGCAGTGGCGCTGCTGCTGTCAACTTGTTTTCATACGGTAGGGTTCCACAGGGTTGGCACAGGTCCTTGAAAACCCTTGAATTTAGAAGTGTCAATTTCAAGGCCTGGAAAGTCCTGGAATTTTTAAATGGTCCTTGAATACCCTTGATTTTTCCGGAGAGAATCAATGGCCCTGCCTTTTCACAAGAATTTAAAGTGTTGTTCATGGATTTGAGGTGTTAACAAATGTAAAGAAACATTGTAACAATCAAGTTTCAGTGTATTGCGTGAAATTACGTTTGGTGGATTTTCATTATTACAAGGCAACATTGGGAGCAGGCACTTGTCAATCCAATCCATATCATGGTACAATCCAGTGAAAGCCAGCTTCTGTTCTCTATCTTCCACCTAGTCTGTGCCTCATACGCTCCATCTACATTTGCTTTTACGTGCAAATGGTGGACGTGCACATAGTTCATCCTGCCTTGAAGCAACACTTGCTCCAGCTGATGCTCTTGCTGACAAAACAGGAGATGCAGGCAACATCAACTAAGTTTTGAAATCAAACAGCCTCAGAAAAACAAAGAAAAAAGAAAAACCTGTAAATACCAGCCACGAATTAAAAAAAAATAAAGCTGGGGGAGCATTCACGAACCCGTTAGCGCCTATCTAAATGTGCACTAATGTGCTTGGGAATTGGGCAATAACGGAATTGTGCATTGTGTTGAAAAAGTTGGAAAATCCCGGATAAAACATTAGATGGGGGACTTGGAAATGTGTTTTCTGGTCCTTGAAAGTCCTTGAAAACCCTTGAATTTTTGCTTTTGAAGCCTGTACGAACCCTGTTCCATTTCAAATCGCTCGCTGCGAGAGCATTGTCACCAATATTTAAAACTTAATTGTGATTCGGCAGTTTGTTTTTTTACTTGCAGATCACTTGAAAGGTTTTGCTTTCTGCTTGCTGGAATGGTAAGCCAGTAAAGCTTCTGACAGTATTTTAGGTTCAGGACAGATTAACTGCATATGGCACTTTGTATGAAGGCACTGGGATGACGGTAAACACATTTGCGCCCTAGAGTATTTGAAGGTGTCCAATATCGTCCGTGTCAATAATTCAGCTTGCACTCGGAACGAATGCATTTCAGATGCCAGTGAAGCATTCGTATTGTATTTTTAACCTTACTGCCATGAGTGCATGTATTCGGCTGATGACATCCCAACCAGATATGAAAGTAGTGACAGCACGGTGTGCACTGCAAATTGAAATCAGTGCAAGGGATTGATTTGTCTCTTGCAGATAGAGGCCTTTGTCCTAGTTTAATACACTCCACGGATGATGATGAATCTGGGACTTGTGGGGAATTCAATTTTGTCCTCATCTAGCATCGTTGGCTGTGGAATATTTGTTTGCTGTCGGAGCCTTTTGGCAGCTGTGCTCTTCCACTTGTCAGTCCGAGCCGTTCTGGGGCAAGTGATTGTAGCCTGGTTTTCAGTGTCGCCGCAACTGAAGGCTTCCTTTGGATGGATGCATCAACACTGAATGAATTTTCACTTTGGTGAACTAATGCGCCTGGAAAGATGCAACTTAGGGTTATGTGCAGGAAGACTGAAACACTGCCTCCTACTTCACAGGAAGCTGCAGTCATGCATTTTGCAATGTTACACCGAACCTTCATTCGATCCAGACCGGCTCCATCCAGAAAGCGGAAGAAGTGGCGATTGCCTTGGCCATAACAAAAACCACCGCAGTTATGGTAATCGAAGATTGTCAAGCGGCATGCAGAAGCTACACGGCTGGAGCAGTTTCTTCAACAGCACTGCGCTTCCTGAGCAAAACCCCTCCCCTTTGCACTGTCAGAATCGTCTGGACCCCTGCCCACTCGGATCTCCCGGGCAACGACACAGCCCATGTATTGGCCCGCACTCTCGCCGATTGAGACCTTCCAGGAGATAACCCAATATTATAGATTTGGTAGAGGGACCTTTCCCCCTGTGCAACGCAGTTTGTCTAAAATGCAGGAAAACACATGCAGACGAATTCAAACACTTTCCCAAATCCAGTACGACTAACCTGGAATGTAGTGCAGTGCACGGGCCAGGTAGCGCGCATCTCTCGGGCTCGGTCTTGAACCCAAATTTTGTCGGGCAGTGTCGGTCCGAACCGGCCCGGGCAGTTCCAGAGGCCCGGCTATCCTGTGCCATTCAAATCAAATGGTGAAACCGGACGCACCGTCTGATAGAATTTCAGCAAGGAATGGAAGAACGAAAGGTGCAATATCTCTTGGAGAATTGCAATAATAAAATCCACTTACTCGGAATCATTTAAGGTATCCTCGGGTGTGCCTCGATTTCGAAGACTGGCAAATGAAGTTGCATGACTACCGAAAATAGTTTTTAATGAGGATAAGTTGTACAAAGTTCGGTCCAAGTTTAAGGAATTTTTTTTTTATTCAGTTACCCTAAAGGCCCTTTGGGCGTTGCTTCGATTCCCGGCCGCGGTGGCCGCTTTTCTGATGGAGGCGAAAAGCAAGAACGGCCGTGTGTTCGAGATTTCGGCGCACGATAAAGATCCCCAGGTGGTCAAAATTAATCCGGAGTCCTCCACTACGGCGCGCCTCATCGCCTGCGTTGCGTCGGTGCGTTAAACCCCACAATCAATCAAATCAATCTTACGGGCGTTGCATAGGGGTCGCAGTGAAAAAAACACATTGTAACATGAAAAACAGCAACACCCATAAATGCGAATACAATTTAAATCTAAAGTAGTCGTATTTGCTTTGTGCTTATGCTTTTTAGGTTAACAGCAAACTTCAAGTTCATGTTAATATCCTGTCGGACTGGGGATGAGATTTAACAACTCTGGCGGGCCTGAGCTGAGATTATAAAAATTCGTCGGGCTCGGGATCAAATTTTATAAATTTTTCGGGCCAGGCCTGGGCCGTGTCTCTATCATGCCGGGTCGGGCTGGGCCTAGAAATTGCAGCCCGTGCCCTGCTCTACCGGAGTGTACGTTCTGCGGCAATTCAGGCGCACACTATCACATCGTCTGGGAGTGTGACCGAAACCCCGACCTTGAGCGTGTTGTCCAGCTCGGGTCTCGACGACCAGACGATCTTGGTTGACTGAGTGGAGAGAGCCAGGACTGCCCATGGACTTCCGGACTTTAGGAAGCCACCCCACAATGTCTTTTTGCTCATTAGTTTCTTCTCTCTCGGTGCTATGTACATGGTCTGAAGTTTTACGTTGCGTCAGTTCAGTAGTGTGAAGTCCGCAAGTATCTGTGTGGGTGCAGTATTCACCTGCGCGCTAAAGGGACTCTGCGACCACTTTTTCCTTAGCGTATGGAAATATTTTGAAAGCTATAGTTACTGCAAACACGGAATGGCTCTGCACGGTTTGCTTATTGCAGATCTGCTTTGCTTTTGTGACCACCAAAGTTATTGCTGCAACTAAAAGGGAGCTGGCCAATAGCCGCTACACCGCTGTGATGATGTATTCCCAGTGCTCTAAAAACAGCCCAGGGAAGAATTTTCTTGCGCGGGTTTCCAAGTTATTTGACGGGCTTAAAGCAGTAATTCTTTGCTGAAGTACCCTGATCTCCTATTTTATGTAATGTTTGATTACGTTCTGAAAGAATTTAAGATTTTGAAAAAGTTGGTGTTGAACAACATGGCATGCAGTGTGTCACTGCTAAGTGGTGGATCAACATATCGATATTGAAAAGGTGTGTTGCACTTGATACGTTAGAGTCGAAACAACTTGTCATGTTCAAAACACTTGAAGTAAGCACTCCTTGTGCTGCCTGAACAAGTGGCTGCAGTGATGAGTGCCAGGGCAACTTCTTAAAGGGACCCTGCAGCATTTGCTACCAATCATTCGGAATGCATCTTGGGGTAAAGTCTATTTTCCTAGCAAATTGCTCGCGCAATAATTGTAAAAATCCGTTCACTATCACCGAAAAAATCGTTCCATCTCATCTGTGGATTACTGGCGAGAGTTGCACCCTCTCTCAGAGAGAGAGGGGGCAGCTTGTGATCTCATCGGCAGCCTTCGGTATCACAGGCTGGGGGGTCTTCTGTATTTCTCTGCAACCTGGAGAAAACAACAGGCATTGGTGCCTGCTCGCAAGGGTGGGCTCGGGCTGGTAGGGAGTTTTCAAAGCAGTAAATGCTTGTCGAGTGGTCTGGTTGGAAGTGAAGTATTGAGTTTGTCACTCTTATTGCGCAGAATTGAAGGCAAAAGAAAAAACTTCAGTTTCAGGCATGGAAGAGGTTGGTGCACAGCCGACGATTGCGGATAGTCACCAGAAATACAATAACCCAGGACGTTAACAGCCAATAGGACAACCATCCGGAAGTAACCGCATGCATGGAGGGAGCACTTTCAGCAGCCCGCACAATGCACAGAAATGAGCAAGCGAGCTGCGATTGAGTCGTTTCACTCTATTAGAGAGGCAACTGTGCACTGGGCTAACCTGGCACGCCGTAGTTGACGTGGGAACGGAATAAAATAAAACCGCGTTGAAGATGGCATAACAACCCTTGCACCTGTAATCGCACGTGTGCCGCATGGTCACTCATCCCGACAGAGTACAGCGCACGGAGCAACAAAGCTTCCCAGCGACGTAGGGTGGGCAGTGTTTTTCTGTACTCTTCAATATACCGTCAAAGGAAAGCTAGCGAGTGAACATACGATCTACTAGAAAGATTCGACGGATGGCGCGAACAGTCAAGGTGCATCCACTTTGCTCTCTGGCGCGAATTTTTGAATGCCCAATGGATAGCATACAGGTACGTCTGTGTGTGGGGGGGGGGGGGGGGGGGGGGGGGCGGGGGGGATGTACCAGTGCGTCAGTAACAGTGAAAGGGTTAAGCAGTACCAGAGTATAGTGTTGTACTTAGTTTACTATGTGGTATCTGGCTAAATAACTGAACACGTGAATGTCAGGTGCATGGTGTATGGATATCGATTGGTTGCTTGATTTTCCCATTCAATGGAAAGTTTCGCTATGAAGCCTCATTTTCACACACCAGTGCTGTGGTCTGCGAGCAGTGAATGCTCCTGAATGGGAACACTGCTCGTTTAGTGGCATCTGTTGCACTTCAGGGTTGTGCGAACAGCTTGCTGCACTTTTGCAGTACCTTTGGTTGGTTGTCAATCTGCCCTTTGTACAAAGGTCGCTCGGCCATCTCAAAACGAAGTGATCCTAATACTGGAGAAGCGTTTGCCAAAGTCGTCTGAGCTTGCCAGTGATTCCCTCGTAGGTAGTTTAGAATTTGCATAATTCCTTTTTCACCAGTACTTGCTTGTGAAAAGGAAAGTTGGTTTGGCCGCAAATTATAGTTCGGTTTTTCGTTAGTGATAGGTCCCAGTGCTTGGATGCAGTGCAAATTCCACTGCCTCTTATGAGCAACCAGGGCTCTCGTCGCTGTAAAGCACGACGTGCATAGTTGCAGCAGTAACTTGAACATTTCAGCTGAAGGTGGCTAAATTTTTTTGCAGCGGAAACAGAAGCGCAGGAAAACTTCAGCACTTTGGCCGTTGGAAGTGTCAGCGTTTTCCTGAGGGTGGCAATCCATGTTGCAAATTGCAGTACTCGTTGCTGGCAATCTGTGCAGTCTCCTAGTGTGGCATTGACTGCACTGTTTTGGAACGGTCCTAAACCCTGCAACATCACCTGCGGTCTGCACTCGAAGCTGTTGGGGCAGCGAGCAGCATTTGAACTTGCTGATTTGGGGAGGAGAGCTATTGGTTTGCAGCTGTAGCTCATTGCCAGGCAGAAATTTCGAAGTTGGTTTCCACGTAAATAGTGGAGGAAGGTGTCTTCGCTTGGGAAGTGTCGAAGGGCAGCACAAGACGAGGGACGGGAACACAGAAGTTGATAGACAGAGTGCTTGGTGTGTTGTTTTGTGCTGCGCTGTGACACTTCGCTACGTACCAACTCTCCCAAACCAATATTCGCTTGGGAGCACCTCCCCTCCCGCTTTCATAACTTGTCCCTCCGCCTTTGGGTCGTTGGTGTTTGTGTATGTGACAATGCCAGGAAGCGGCCCTCGGAGCCCAACAAAGGGCGCAACCTTGACAAAGCCTGAACTGATCGGCATCGTGTTATTATCAATGGCAGTGTTGGCATGCGTCCATCGCTGGTTGGGGCCACTGTCGGCTGCTGTATTTGTGGGAGACTGGCGGGGGGTGGGAGTGCTGACTTCCATCTAGCCTTCGTTCCTGCTTTCTTGTTTCCCTTTGTTTCAGTATCGCTCCTGCTGGGGTCATTGTGGCAGGGTGTCTGTATTGCACGCTGTATTACTAGGCACTAGGCTGGCATAGGATCAAGGGCTTGCTGGCGGCTGTCGAGCAAAGGGTGTTTTCAGGGCTGTTAGGTGGCTGGCTCAGTTCCATTTTATTTCTGTGCTGCTGCAGAAAGTTTGTTGTGTCAGTGTGAAACTTGAAGGCTTAACATTAAACCGAACGAGTACCTGTGAGCTGTGGCGGTTGGGTGTTTATGCAATGTCATTTTACAGCAAGGAATTATGCAGTGATTGTTTGGGAAACTGCGTTGTTTTCAGACCTACTAAAGGGACCCTGCCATTAGATGAAAAATAGGCCAGAGGTTCATTTCGATTGTGCGAGACTTAGCTGCATCAAAAGGGCTACTTTCTGGTGACACAGAACTGTGGGTACAAGACACTTCCACGTAGCAAGTGTAGGGAGGGGCACTACTGCAGTGACTGCAATAGTAGCACGTTAAATAAGGCTAAAGGAAACTGTTATTGAGGTGTAAAGCAGTGGGCACTTATGAATTGGGGTATCGTGTTTCCACAACTATGTTGCCACGTGTGTGTGCTAAACATCAGGAAGGCTGGACCTAAGTGTTTCCTCTACAGTGTTGTGGTTACCGTAGTGGCATTTAGTTGCGGCAACTGGGTATAATTAAACTGGGTCGTATTCAGAGTCCCTCCTCCACTCTGCTGAGGGGAGGATTCCGCAATGCTAATGCATGGGGAAATTGAAATACCAGGGTGTGTGTTGTGGATGCCTAAGTGAAGTTAGGGCATTATTTGTCATCGCTAGCATTTCCCTTGCCTTAAAGCTACGTGGTAACCATGCTTTTTCTGTAATTGACCAGTTGTCTCGATATAAGAATCGCCTAAACTAATCAGTTGGCTCTAGTGGTGAATATTGCTCGGAACACAATTTTGCAGGTCTTTACACGTTGCCCTGCGGTTTTATTTTGGCTGTGGTGTATGTGTTCTGGGGCAGAACTTTTTGTCCATTTCATGCCTGTTTTGGCCTAATAGACTGAAAGCTAACGACCCAGTTATGCCGCCGCGCATGCAAGGCAGGGCTTCGGTTTCTGTGCGTATTAATCAGTCACGAGTACAATTGTCACTGCTGAAAGGATATGCAAACGGGCGCAGCTCAAAATTCTGCTGCTGCTCTTAGTCTCGCTATAATACCGTACCGTAATGTTCCAAAAGAACACCTACGCAAACTACAAAACCAAGAAGTGAAAGATACGGAATGAGGGAAGTTTCGGGTCAGGTGGGAAGAATTGCAGAAAAATGGCCTCACCGCCAATTAACACTGCTGAGATATCAAGTAAAAAAGCTGGACAGGTTCTCTTTTGTTCAAAATCGAGGCAGTGTTTGCGGCTGCGGGATGTTTTCGCAGAGGGATCTCGCAGGGCTTTCGGGGGTGTTGAAGCCAGCATGATTTTAGATGGATGATTTCTGGGGTCTTTCAGAAAATTACACATTGCACTCTTAATGAGGGCTGGGCGATATTTCAGGGGAGGTTGTTCTCTGAACTTTTATGTTAATTGCAAGTGTGTCAACCACTTATAAGCATTGAGTGGCTCAACTATTAATGCTCCAAGTGTTGTGCTGTGCAAAAAGTAACAGCTACGCTGTTTTTCTTCAGAAGAAACTATCTTAGAAAAGCTAGTTAGATGACCACCAAAGTCTGCCTGTTAGAGTTGCGTGAATGCATGTACAAAGTAGGAATTTCGCCCCTTTCGTTTTTTTTTTTTTTTCGTGCGAAGGAGTTTGTGAGAGGAATTTGGTCTGCTGCAGTAAGTGCAGTGGGCAGTTCTTGTGGCAGGCGCCTGTGTGTGTGTCACAAGCCAGATGTGCTTGCTACCTGTCTTGGTGGTGAGGCAGCCTGTTTCTCCATTAGCTTGCTGTTTGTGGGGCTGCCGCGCTTTGCTCCACGTCGTCCGCAGTGTGAATGGCATGAAGGGGCTGCCTTTGAAGCAGAAGCACCCACAACAGCTGTTTCTACAGCTCCTCTGAGTGCACTTGTCTACTGGCAGCAGCAGCTGAAAGTGTGAGCGAAAAAGTGCTGCCGAACCCAAGGATGCAGGTTCAATTCTTGGCTGTTGCGGACGCTTGTCAGATGAAGGGTTTTTGAAAAGCAAAACTCGTGTTGAGATTTTGGCGCACGTTGGAGATCCATTTGGTCAGAATTAATCTGGAGCCCTTTCCAACGATGCATCAGCACGTAACATCCCCAAAATTTGACTTTGCTGCCACGGTGCCTTAGTTTCCGATTTCAAATTTTTTGATAGTGTGGTTTGGATGGAGCGTATAGAGCATTCTTTGTACCTCCATCAGATAAGCGTAACGCTTCAAAGGTTCGTATTCCTCGTCCAGAACATGAGATGTGACGAGCACTACTTTGAGGGCTGCTGGCCTACTTAGTTACGGTGGTCAAATTCAGCCAATTAGAATGTGTCACCTATGTCTGTTGCACCAGCACAGTGGAGCTTATTGAACGCGGTAGTTTTTTTTTTTTTTTTTTTTTTTATGGCTCCTTTTTATGGCTTGAAGCTCGGCACTGCCTAGACTCGCACACCCACATCTAGGACACAGAACGAGGCGCTTCCTCTCTTCGTGGCAAGGTGTCCTCTTAGCGTTTGAGGCGGACTAAATAATGCAAAATCAAGTGGGAGAGCCATGGTTTTCACTGGTATACCAATTCCTTTACCCCGTGCTTGTTTCTGTTTGGCTTTGGTCTGCTGAACAGGTTACTGTGCTGTGTGGACTTTCTTGGTGTGTGGGAGAATCCTTGCTGAGGCTTGTTGGTGGTACTATCGGCGCCAAATGAAACGCGAACACGAAAGTATAAACCAGAGCGTGCAGAATTGAAAAATACTGTTCGTAGAGTTCATAAAATGGCACGCTATGGAATAGTGGATTTCCACATATACCAAAACTTTGTTAACTAAGCCACGCGTCATTTCGGCTTGCATGGGAAGAAATCGCGCTGTTTGTGTGTTGAGGTTCATATTTTTGTGTTTGCGTTTCATTTGACGCTAATGGTACATTTCGAAGGTCCTTCAGAACTCCTGAAGGCTACGGAAGGGCACGAAACTTGCTTTGGTGTGTGCAGCTGTTGTTTCATTTAGATGGCATCGTTAACTGCAGATGTTTCATGCGGTAATGTTGGACATGTTGAAGGACTTTCAGCATTTGTTTGGGAAATATTCCGATAGCTTGGAATATGGGGGGAATATGAGGCGTGCTGTAGTGGAGGGCCCTGGATTAATTTTGACCACCAGAGGATCTTTAGTGTGCCGAAATCTGGACACGGGTAACGGTTTTGCTTCCCCCCCACCATGGTTCGGCGAAGGCACTTCCTTTTCTTGGTCATAAGGCAAGGAGTTGCACAAGATTTTGGGGCCCGTTAAATAACTTCGTAAGCAAAATTGAAGTGCAGTCTTCTAAAGTGCAGCCCGCTGCATAGGCCAGCTGTAACTTTGAAAGTCGGGGCCGGAGTTTCGCGCTATACAAGGCTCGCTCTGAAAATGCGTTGTGGGGTGACTACAAGGCAGTACCAAACATCCGTAGCTTCCAAGTCGCACTGCGAACCAGAGTATGCGCGGGGCTAGGCCGTGAGTGCGTCGGAATGCGCATATTAGCTGGGATCGGTTATGCGGCAGCTTGAATTCTTAATTTGGTATTCGAGGGCCCAGCGATATCCTCCGAAGTTCAGCATCGTCAGCCAGTACTTGTAAGTTTGGCGTTGCTTGGTGCGCTAGGCTCTACGTGAGGCCCACGTACAGCCATGTGGGGCGGTACTGCTTCCAGTGGACTTACTCCACAGCCCAGCGGTATATTCTTCGTTTTTTTTTTTTTTTCCCATGTACGTGCCCAGGGCTACTCCACTTAATTGCGCTTTGGCAGACATTCCTAGCCATGGATTCGAAGATCCCCGTCGGTTCGCGTTGTCTCTGGCTACGGGCTTCGCGGAGCGTGGAGGCCGTTTCCGCAGATGGCTCCTATCGGTTCCCGTTAGCGACGCCTGACCTTGGCCCCCTTCGCCATCAAGGTCACGGGTGCGTCCGTGGCAATCGCGGGATGCCGGGGCCGGGTTGTGGCGTCCCGTGCTCGCTGTCCCGTTGTCTCCGTATCTGTGTCCAACGGGTTGTGTGCCGGCGGAGCCGGTATGTTTGCGTTGGCGGCGCCCGACTGGTGGTGGTGGCTGCAGAGGGTGTTGTACCTCGCGCCGAACTTGCCGCCGTTTTTCTGCCAGCCACCGTCGACCATGGTCGGTGGTTGGGGGTCTCTGTAGGGCGCGATGATTGCGTCAGATGCGAGGCGGACTTAGAGCGTGGGAGTACCGCTCAGCTTTACGCTCTCTGCGGCACAGGTGCGGCGTAGTCGATTCGCGAGCTCGTCAAGGCGATCTTCCGAGCATGAGCGGTATTTTCTGCTCCGACTTTGCCGAGGAGCCCGTGTGGCGACATGCAGGTGTTTTGTGAAGGTCACAGACGTGTTCCCTCCCTATCCACTCCGCCTGGCAAATTCTTTTCCCGCTCTGGTACAGTGAAGTCTCCACTGGCGCGGGTTTGTAGTGCATGGCCACGGAGCGCTAGCCTCGAACGTTCCTCCCTGGTGGCCGTCACAAACGGTTGTGCGAGAGAACTCGTGGAAGCCGTTGCCGGTTTGCGGCGGTCGGTCCCACCTTGGCCGCGGCTTCCGTCTGCTGCCAGCTCCGGCGGTGCCGGGTTGCGTAACTCGAGGCGGCGCGTCTACGAGTGCTCTGCGCGCGCCAGGGAAGAGGGGGAGGGGTTCGTTTTCTTTTCTTGTGCGTTTCATCGTCTCCCGCCTCCTTGCTTCCTGGCAGCGAGCTCTGGCGCCGCCGCGTGCTGCTGCTGGCCTGGTGGGCTCGCTCTGCCGCTCTTCCGGATGCCTTTCTTCTCTTCCTCTCTGGCCTGTGCGGTTGTCGGCTTGATCCGTGGACTGTGCCACCGGTAGCGGGCACATGCCAGGTCCTCCAGTGGTGCAAGCAGGTGGCTGCGTAGCCCTCCCCTGCGACGGACTTCTCAAAGCCCGTGAATCCCCAGTTTAACCGTTCGAAAGGAGACGTGGGAGTTGAAGGGGTTCGTCGTGTCGAGCGAGGTTTTGCTCCAATTACCCGTCCGCCGGCGCAAGTTATTCGATAAGCAAGCAGTCTGCTTCGACGACCAGCGAGGCCCGTCGCCCACGCTGCCGCGGCAGCACCGGTCGCTCCCAAGGTGCCGCATTCGATTCTCGAACATCGATCGCCGCCCACGGGAGCCTCGAGACCCGGCTCCTTCGCTCTCACGCCCACTCGCGCCTCTCTGGAAGGACGCGCTTTTAACCTGCGGCGAGATTTTCTTCCCCGACAGGTGTCGGCGTCACCCTTGTTGCGCCGACCGCGTCTCGAGGGAAACACGGGCCGCCGCTTCTCTTAACGGGGTGCGGATTGGTCGACCTTCTTACCGTTGACTGACGGGCCTAGCGTTTGTGTGGGCCGTCCAGGTTTTAGCGTATACGATGGCTGGTGTCTTCCGATGTCAGTTGGATCATTAGGGAGCGGGGATGGGATGGCGGTTCCAGGCTACGGCTGCGGTCGAAACGTCTGAAATGGTTCTCTTCATTGGTTTTCGTGAAAGTAATCGCCTGAAACACTCGAGTACGAATACATGGTTGAAGCGATCTACTGCAATAGCACAAACTAACTCTGGCTAGTTGGTGTACATTGTAACTTAGCGCGCACGAAAACTAGGACCCGAAGCCCAGATATTCGTAGCTTGGTAATTGCTCGTTAACCGCTTCCTGCACAACGGTATTCCTACCTGTTAACTGCCGGATCGTACCGTTTCCAATGTCCATTTTAAATGCAGATTTCTCTAAATGGCGCAGTCGTTCCGCGCCGAATAAGGTTGTTGCGAATGGCCGGCTGCTGGGGTATAATGCGGCGTCTTCGAACGCCGTCCTCATTCCTTAATTGTGCGAGAGCGCTTGGGAAGGCTCGTTTTCGTCAAATTACCTGTTCCGACCGGCTCTTTACTCGTGAACGCCGCATTAACTGCGTTCCGCGATAATCGACACTAGGAGCCGGTACGGATGAGTTTTCTCTTTGTAGGATTAGTCGCTGGCGAAGTGTCTACCGAACACCGACGGACGCTGGAATACTATGCAGTGTACATTCGTCTATTGTAGTTCGTCTGACAGCGGACGCCGTATGAAGCCACTGTCCGTGCGGCCAACAACTGCTCGCTCGTTGCGTTCGGTCGCCGCCTGTCGAACTGCGGATAAGCGTGTTTTCTAGTAGGCCAGCGTGCGTTGTAAATGCTCTTATCGCGCCGCGTTCGCTTGGCGAACGTGCGAGAGGGCACTGCCGTCGGGGGCAGTCTAGGTGTTAATGCCAAGTTGCCGAGGGGGCCTAATTATTGATAGGGCCTGATACGGCGGCGGTTGGCGACCTTTTGACGACGAGAAGCGTCAAGGACAGCGCGGACGCGAGAATTTCTGGTTTCCCTGCCCAGTCGGTGCTGCCTAGACGCGAGCGCTTTGTGCGCTTAGCCAGTTGTCGAGTTGCATGGAGATGATCGGAGCCGTTCGCAAACGTCTAGCCCTTGCGTAGTAGCGGCGTCTTGTCCCCATGTCTCCCAAGCAATTGCCATCAGGTTACGAAATTCGGACGCGTCATTTCCAGAACGACGGCTGTCCGTTTGCGGATTTCGGCCCCGTGTGTCGCGCCTGCTTCGTAGTTCACGGGCTAGCAGAGCTCAACTTGGCACGAAACAGAATTCAGTCTTGGCTCTATTTAAAAGGGACACAAAACCAAGCTGTGCCCGTAGTCTGCGTTGCCGCATTTTCGATTTCTTCCTGTCTAATTACGCGCGTTTCTTTGTCGTGAATGCGTTTTGAAGTCTCGCACCATCCTCCCCGCCCGTTTCTTGACGTCGGCCGTGAGGACACACTCCGGCGGAAAGTTCACGGGGCTAAATTTAGCGCATTGCTTTTATGTTGAACCCGTACGCACGAAACCACAAGCTGATGGGAAGCGGGCGACAGTCAAAATTCTAGGGATGGCGTGAAAGCTCACGAGTTGGGGTTTTGAAGGCGAACGGACAAAATTTCTGCACGTCTGCTTTAGGGGTCCTGTAATAACGTTTGGTTGAACGCGAGCAATCCAGGCAGCCGTCATTATAGATAGATGCGCGCGACCCTTCGTCGCCTTGAGTGCTACATTTTCCGCGCTTTGACTCGTTCAGATGTCGCCGCGCAGTCTGTGCCCGACGTTACAGCCGAGCCACTCGTAAGTGGGCTGCAGCGAAAGCGGGATGACTGCGGCGTGCGTGTGTAACCCCCTCGGGGTGGGTGGTAGCGGCGTGTTCGCTTCGCGTGTGCGGCGTGCCTCGGCGACACGTGTGACACAACGGCTGAGCGCGCGTTACTAAACCGGGTCGGCCCCCACCCTCTCTCCCTCTCCCGGGCGTGGGAGGGCAGAGGGGCACCGTTCATCACCCCTCGCTTCCACCTGGGTTGCCGCCGTCCGTTTCTATTTAGCGCGCCCCCTTTTATTTGGCCGGCTGGGCGTTTTCCGCGACTTTTCTTCGGTGGAGGAGTCGCCGGTGCTTCCACCGGCGTTCAGCTTGTCGCCGGAGCCGGGCCTCCGGTGTCGACCCCGAGTGCTGCCGCTTGTTCGGGACTGGACATGGGGGGGGGGGGGGGGGGGGGGGGGGTCGGCTCGCGTTGCGAGGTTACCTGTGCTGCCCCTTGCTGGCGTGGCAGTTGAGAAAACGCACCCCTGCCTTTTCTGTCCGCTCGCCTCGTTCGCGCCTTTCCGGGATGTGTGTTTGGGCCACTTGCTTACACCCTGTCAGCGTCGGTATGCGCCATGTGGCCGCGTAGGTGCTTCTAATTGCAACCCGCTGACAGCTGTGTGGGCCCGGTCCGCCCTGCGGTTATCGCGCGCGCGATGCCAGTTGCTATTGCATTCTTTATGCTGTACCCTTCTCTGTCCCCTCGTGCGGGGTGTCAGCTTGTCTGCCGGACTCCGTACGGGTTTTTGTGGACGTCAGACGTTACGCTAGCATAATATAAAACGGTGAAACGGCGCTTTAATGAAGAGACACGAGCGTTATCAACTGAGCAATATTTATTGCTTCCGGAAACATAAAGGGAAAAATATGACGTCAATTCGGGCGTAAAAAAAAGCACGAACAGATGTACAAAGTGCAAGTGCATCTGCTGAGCCATCCTCACTCCAATCACATGTTTAGGTATCCAAGTTCCTTCTCGTACAAGGCTACCGAAGGGGGGTGCGCAATAGGTATCCTCGGTAGCCACTCGCTAAGCAGCCTCCAACTCCCCACACCTGCAGCATAATTGTGCTGAAAGCATCGCACCTGGAACTACTAAACCAGTGTTGGTGCCCTTGGCCCTCGTCTGCCCTGCGCCACAAGATGTCGTCCAACTGCGCGTACCCTGAAGCCGCTCAACATTATTACGCAGTAGTAGTTTGTCTTCCTGAGGCGTGCATCGTTCAGTACGGGGCTAGTGCGACTCAGTCCGGTGGCTTCCTCTCCAATGAAACTTTCTCCTTTCACCGCGAGACAAGCTCGCCTGAGCATGACTTTGCCCATCGGCTGACGAACTGCATGCAGTCTTGGAACACGGTACCTGCCCAGGAATACACATTTCGAGGGTGCTGTGCCAAGTAGTGCGTGTGGTAGCTGTATCCGTACCGCGCCATTTTTTCTTCGGCTGACGAGTATCTTGCCCGGCGGTTCGCAACAATGAATTTCGGCCCGCAGTAAGGCCGCAATCCATTGCGCGGGCTCTTTGGGGTGCTCTCGGATTAGTGCGAGAAGGCGCGTGGTCGTGAAGCCGCGTACCCGTGTGTGTACGCCGACGAACTGGGTCCCCCTTCCGTTCTCGCCGTGGTGTCTTGTCGGCTCTCTACCGTTCCGTCTCGGAGTGCTATTTCTGCCCAGCGCTTGTTTCCCCGTTCCGCGGAAGCCCGGGTGTCCGCGTAGTCAGTCACGCGACGATCACGCCGATGAGGCGGTCACCTGCGCCCGCTTTGGGTGCCGCGACTTTTCCCGTACAGCAGCAGAAGCAGCTGGGGACTTGCGTGGGAGGAGAAAGCTCGATCGACACTAGGCCGGCTTTCTACCGGGTCACTGCTTGCTTAACCGGGGACTCCTGGCCATGGGGGAAACGCGACGTCGCCCATTCTGGAGCATTATGCGGCAGTAGGCTCCTGGCGTTTCTTCAGGGGCTAATGCTCGAAATAGCGCCGTCTCTTTCTGAATGCTCGAGGTTTGTCGCGGGGGCAGTAGGGTGACGTATTGTTTCTCTCACCGGAGGACCTCTATCTCTGCCCGTTCGTTGACTCGGCGTCGTCCGGAAGCGCGGTTGTGGTAGGGCCTTCTCCGGAAAGGGTTGCCGCCGCACCTTGCAGCCCTCGCGGGGACGCGGTGAGTCAAGGCCGCCGCCCCTGCCGCGGTATGTCGGTGACGCGCCGAGCCGAATGCCGTACAAGGGGGACGCCGAAGTCGTGTCTTTTTTTATCGGATGTTTAGCCGCGGACTGAAGCCTCTGTTTATCTGTGTGGTCGGCAGGGGATCGCCTGCCGACCACGCAGCGCCGTTCGCGGCCGCCTCGCTTATATTGCCGTGACGACGTCCCGTTAGATTGCAGTGCAGTTTCGTGCTTCCGGAGCCTTGAATTATTGTTCCCCCTGCTTCGGCGTACAGGATAGGCGTGCCGCTAGCAGTCGGTCAAGCTTAGCCGCCCTGCGGACTTGCCGCAATGAGTCGTCCTAGCCGGCGTCCGCCGGCGAGGATGGTGCGCGGGACACGAAACATTTGAACGCAGCCCCTTTTCGCGCCCGAGTCAAACGAAAAACTCTGGATGTGGTGCACGCGTTTGGCATGGCGTGTCGGGGATGGCACTCGGGTTGTTTTAACCTACTGGGTGTCGGCGTCGCGTGCAGTAGGCGCGGTTTTGGTTAACCGGTTCTAACTTGTGGGTGGACGGAGCCTGGCTTCCTTTATAAGGACACGCGGCTGCCCATGTATGACGGCGCGCACTCCGTCGTCGCTGCAAGACGTGCTCGCACTGGAGGGAGGAAACGTCGTCCCCCGTGGTCAACTCGTTGTGTTGCGCAGCCGCCCTCTGGCGACAGGGCCATTGTTACCGTTACCCCTGAGGTCATCTCAGACAGCCCGTGAGGTGGACGAGCTGAGTACCACTGAGCAAGCACGCCTGTCGCTGTCCGATGCATTAGCAAAAGCACAAGGTGCAATACGGCACCCTGCTGTCCGCAGGGTGCCGTATTTTCACCCTCTGCTTCTTGAATGTAAAACATTTTTCGGGGCATTTGCGGAAATGTCCGTTTCAAACTGCGCGCCAAAATTGTCCGGTTTTGGGTTCCTCCGCGTCTGCAGTGTGATCGCCAACCGCGGCGAATGTGTTCGTGATAGTTCTGTCTGGAGACCGCGCAACATGCACAAGAACTGTGCTGCGACTCGGCTAGACGCCACCAGGTCGGTCTCGAACTTGGCGCCGTTACGGTCCTCGGGTTGCGGGAGCCACCTGGGGTGGAATGCGCATGATCTCGAGTAGTGTGCGCAGAAAGGAAGTTGCGCAAGGAAGCACGCTTACTAGCACTACGGCCTGCGGTTCTTCCATTCGACGCACTCCTCTCCCTTATCTGTGCGGCGCTCGGCGGGAAAGGCGCGATTCTGGGAAAAGCGGCGAGTGCTGGCGCGGCGGCGGCGGCTGGGGAAAGCTGGTCGTCGTCGCGAGCTTCTCTAGGTGGAGGCCGCCAACGTCACATCTATTATCGCGCTCCTTGCGCTGCCGCGCGCGTTTCCGCTGTCGTCAGTCGGCCCTCCCGCGCGTGTTGAGAAATGGGGCGAGCAGCGCCGCCGCTCATGCAAATGCGATTCGTCTTGCGGGCGCCCCTCTGAACGGAAGACGCGTGGCGTAGGTGCCCTGCTCACGGCACGTGCATTGCTCGTGAATGGCGTCACTTCCGCTAGTCGGGTCGTGTCAACAAATAAATGCCGGCGGACGGCCGCGGAATTTTTTCCGTCCCGAGTGTACCAATTGGTCAATGCGGTGCGCGATCCCAATCTCAATCAACATTGCTTCTTCCTCTGCGAGTGCCCCTCCCATCATCCCTTTCTGCGAGTTCTGTTCCATTGCTGCTGCTCTTTTATCCCGGCGGTAATCTCTGGGCCGAGTGGTTTGTTGTGGGCCGCAGGTGCTTTTCTAGCAGCTTGCATGGTTGCTGGGATTATCGCTGTACCTTTAATCTGCTAGCTCGTCGTTGCCGTGCGCGAATTCCTGGCGCGCTGCGAGTCTCCCCTCCCCGGCGTTAGCTCTCTGCATGGGCTGGCTGCCCAGGGCGGCCGATTCGAGTGCGCGCGGTGGGGAGGGAACGAGGGTGTTGATTGGCTCGACGGCCGATTGGGTCATTAGCCTGACCCCTGGGCAGACGTCTAGACGTTATTTTTTCCTTTCCCCCTGCTGCATTTGGTTCGCGCACTTTCGCCGCGTCGGCGTCAGCTGCGGCCGCTCTAGGGGGTCTGAGAAAAGCCTCGGGGGGGGGGGGGGGGGGTGTAAAGGGCGCCCACGTCTTCGCGCCATCTCTGCGGGCGGCGTTGAAGGCTGAGCTCGTGCGCTCCTCGTTTGCCGAAGTGGCGATTGTGAAGGCCTTCTCCGCTTGCTTCTTTGCGAGGCACACGGTTCCTGCCCTCTGAACATCCCGGATCATTTTCTGCAGATACTCTGCGAGGTTGTAGGGGAATTCTGGCTTTTGAAGCGTCGGCGGGTGAAACTTCACTTTTTTTTCCCCCCGTCTTCCGAGTGACTGCCCCTCGGGCAGTCCTCGGTAGTCTTTTTAGGGGTGAGCGGCCCGGAGCGAGGGCTCGTCTCTAATCGAGTAAATGTGTATCGCGAGGGCGCTGATCGATTTCTGTGTGCCGCGCTCATCCCCTCGGGAAGCTTCAAGTGCCGCCGTGTCCCCGAGGAAGCAGGGGCCACATCGAAGAAGCAAGCCTGGCCACCGCTAGGCTTTGTCGCGTGAACAGGAGCTTGTCGGTGTTCGGTAACCGTGGAAGCACTCGTCTGCGCGCGGTTGTGGCCGTCTTGGCCGCTATGCCGAGCCGTTTGTACTTGCCGCCTGGACTGGTAGCTCTCGCGCTCCGAACTCCTTCCCACCGACCCCTTTGAGCAGTCGCATGTGTCGAGAGGCGCTTGCCGGCTGGTCGTCCCGTTGTTGTTTGCTCTTCCCGGCCGTTTTCAGGAGTAATCTGGCGGAGGTCGGCGCCTTCCCATCGTGCGGAAGCCGCGTGGGTATTGGCCTCGAAAGAGAATTGCCGCTTGCGTGCCTGTCCTCCTCCCAGCGCCGTTGTTTCATCTCTGCCGCTTCGTACTCGGGACGGTGTTAATGTCGGCCTTAATTGAACTGCTGAATGAAAAAGCTGGTCCATTGTGGTCCTTCGAGCGCAACACTCGATCGTGGGATTGCTCCGCGCCCAGGGGACGCACCCTGCCCCGCCTGTTTCCATACCGACGTAATTCCTCTGGTCGCACCATAGCCGAGTTGTGGTGGTGCAATAACAGGGCCGTCACGACCGAGGCTGTCGACGCCGCCTGGTTTGCGTTTGCCAATGCAGCGTGCGGCAAGCTTGTCGGTGCATGGACATCGCCCGCTATCAAATCCACATTCTCCACTTTTTTTTTTCTAGCATGCTGGAAAAGTTTTAGGCCATTAGCTTTTCTGAAAGACTTCTCTTAAAGGCTTTTTTTGGGCTACTTCAACCCGGAGATTTTGGTCTGTCTGTCCTTCGATTCAACCTTCGGGCCTGCGAAACGGTAACAATTCGTTGAAACGAAAAGTCTGTAGGCAAAACATTTCCAAACCACAAAAGCTGGTACGGGGGCGGCAGAATATCGTTTTTCGACATTTGTAGCGAAGGGGGCAGGTACACGCCCCCCCCCCCCCCCCCCACTTTCTTTGTTGTTCCGGGGCTTACATTTGGCATATAAATTTTTACTGGAACAACGGTTAACAAAATCCATCCTTGTTGGTAGCCTGTATGGTACACGTGGAATAGGAGGGTAGAAAATATAAGACGCGTCTGAACCTAGCAATCGGTACACGGGCCACGTTATTACGACCCTTTGAAAATACACATGAAGGCGCGTTTTAGTGTGGAACCCAGCAGCTTTTTGCTCAAACTGAAAGCGATTAAGGAAAACGTGCCTGCTCCTTTAATGACGTTTTCGTTCTGACAGCGCGTAAATTCTAGTCCGGGGCATGACCACACAGAATCTGCCTATCGTCTACTACTGCTATGAACCAAGATTGCGTGTCTCCGATGCCGGCTTCTGCACCAAACGACTACTATGCAAAGCGCCCCCTCTCCCGATTACGGTACAATCGGGAAGATTGTAGGATGTGTTCGGCGTACCGGGAAGTTCGATTTCTTGGGGCCATAGATTCCGTGTTTCACTTCGTTACTTCCGTTCTTTCCTTTTCGCCCCCTCCCCCTTCCTCCAGTGCGCAATGGTGTCGGCTTACGCGATCGTGTCTCCCGTCGACACCGAAACGAGGCAGTTCTGATACTGTTCGTCCCTTTTGTAAACAAGTAGACCGTGGAGCCGTGAATCGGGCCGAGTGCAGGCTAAGCGGCCACAAAATTGGCTGCCTCGGTGTCATTAGCGCTGACCAGGTACCGCCGCCTCTCCCCCTCCCGGGAGTGCCGCTTTAAAAAGCCGGCCGACAGCGGCGGCCTCGCACGGCCGACTCCCGGGCGCGCGCACCGGCGGCTCGGAAGCGGCGTGGGTATTCGGAGAGCGATGGTGGGGGGTGGCCGCGCGCGAACGACTCACTCCGGCGACTCCGGCGCCGTTTCGGCAAGGGGGTGGGCGTGGCGGGGGGCGCCCGCCGGCGCGGCCTTCCTCCTTGGCGGCTGCCTTCCTCCCTCTCCCCGGAGCCTCGTCTCCCTCCCTGATGAATCCTTGGCCGGCGCCCCGGCGCTCGATTCCCGTCCGAGGTCCCGAGCGTTATCGATTTCTCGCCCCCGGCCCCGGGGGCTTCCCGCACCTTTTCTCTGCGTGTGCGCTTGCTTCCGTCCGGCGGCTGGGGAAGTGGCTGGCTGCTGTTCCCCTCTCCCTCCCGCTGCCGCTTGGCCGGTTCCGCGTCGTTTTCGTGCTTTTTTTTCTCCTCCGGCGTGTGCTGCTGCTGCTGCGGCTGGCTGGTGCGGTGCTCACCTTGCGGTCTTGGCCCCGCGTGTTTCATGAAAAGGGGCGACGTTTCCCGTGGGTCGTAACCTGCTACCGCGTTTTCACGGCCCCGCCCCCACTTCCCTTGTGCGCTTCGCTCGCTGCGCGCGTGCAGCCTCTGCGGTTATCGGGACCGGAGGGCAAGGAGCGGTGGGACCTGGGAAAGATTGTTGCCTTTTTTTCTTTTCGGGCTTTTGTGCCCGGAGGGAGCGGGCACGAGTGCTGCGGTGGAGCAGCTTGCTCGTTCGTCGGTAATTTTAACGCACAGCGGAAAGTGCGCCGAGTGATTTGTATCATTTTGCTACGTTGCTTTCTGGCAAGGGCAATTTCCAATCGGAAGGTTCAGTTCAAGTGTCTTGCGGTCGTCGTGAAAATAAAGGGTGGGTGGAGTGGCCCCCAGAAGGGTTTGCACGCGATTGTCACGAAGCAAACGCACACATCTTGTGCATTGTAGGGGCATTGACGTGATGGGATGCCTGAATTGGGATTGGCCAGGCACAGTGCACCAGAACTGCGGTGGTGTTTCTGAAGCTGCAAGAGCGCATGAAAAATCTGCCTGCAGCAAACTAGTTATATCCAGGTTAATGCAGGTGATAAATCTATCATACGCTCGTTGATTTGAATTGTGTGCAGCAGCACCACAGTTGCGCTAGGGGAACCGATTTTAAACGTGGTCTTGCCACTCTTCCAAAGAGCTGGCAACTGTGGCTTCGTGGTGCGAAGCATCCGGGCCAATAGCTTGGGTGTGTGCATTAAGGGATCAGAGGTGGTAGCAATGCAGGCGTAAAAGAATTGCATTCCACTGGCCTTGTTGAAAGAGTTGTGGAGTTGGCAAAGGGGCTGCAATTTGGCATTGCCGCAGCCATTGCAACGTCTTCACTTCAGCTTCTTGCTGTCTGCTGCACTTTAGACGTGTTGTTGCACTGTTGTAAAGGCCACAATTTTTTGAGTGCCGTAACGCAACCCCCTCTCCCCCCTCTTCCTTGTCCACGCAGGGTCTCCTAGACAAGTATCTGATCCCCAAGGCGAGTAACGCAGAAAGCAAAGTGTTCTACCTGAAAATGAAGGGCGACTACTACAGGTACTTGGCAGAGGTTGCCACCGGCGAGCAGAGGAACAGTGAGTGCGCCCGCTTCCTACTTTTACTTAGATTGCCTTGGCAGGAGGGGTTTTATTTTTATTACAGCACCCTCAGGGCCTTTACGGTGTTAGAGGGGGGTGGGTACAGTGCATGATACGGGTAACAGTGTTGTACAGGCAGTGAGTGGACAAAATAAATTCACAAACCAGGTGACTGCAGTACATATAAAATGCATTTTTGAATGATGCAGGATCTTTCCTGTGGTATTACTGTTGCATTTTGGGCAGAATTTGCATTTCACCCAGACGACCACATTGCCACCTTTGTAGATTTTCTGGCAAGTCAAGCCATGTTTCAGTCTGACGCTACCTTTGTGGAGCGGTCTCCTGTACCAGCTTTTTTCGAAGTTTGCAGCGATGCAGGCACACTGCTTAAGATTTTATTTATTGTGTGACTGTTTTTGTTACCTTTCTACAGTGTGGCTTGCTTTAAGATGTCTGCTGCAGTGTTCTTGCATCTAGTGACGGGGGCTGTGCTGTTACAATTCCTGCTGATTCGGACATCTAATTAGACTGCTTCCTAAGCTGTCCATCATTACAATTTCGAGCGCAGCTTTAATGGGGCAGTTGTGCTGGCAAAGAGGCTACTGAGCCATTCAGGCACTGCCCGCTTGGAGGAGGTATTGTGGGATCTTTTCTGTGCCCTAGTGGGTGTCATTGACAAGGGATTTTTGCCACAATTTATAGCAAGTTGCATTTGAAAATATTTGCCAGGAAAATTTGTGTGGGGAACAGGAAAAGTTGTGTGCGTGGTAGCCGGCAAAAGTCAAGGTCACAGTGAAGAGGCTTGCGGCTTGCATTTGTGGCCCTCTGTTTCCACAAGCATGATTATTGCAGTCTGCCATTGTGTTGGGGATTTTTTTGGTTCTTTAATGCTTTCAGTGGCAAAATGAGCGCCCATTTCAGCTCGTATTGAAACTTGCATTGCGGGGTGTAGATCCAAAAAATTGTGATAAGTATAGTGATTGTGTGAGGTGCATTACATGCACACATCATTTCGTAAAGTAATTCGTATCAAAATGGCTGAGTGGTCAACATGTGATGGCAACTGTCTTTGTCGCTAAAACGCACGCAAGTTTTCTGGTCTGAAGAGTTCGCTTACATTGCAACATTACGGTTTAAGTGTTTGCACCATTAAAGCCCAGCTGCTTTCTGAATAGGGCAGGTCCAGTCTAGTGGCAATGTAAAGGTCGGCTTCATTTGCAGGTGTGCAGACAGGCTGCGGTAGAACGCCACGAGGTTACTCTGAACTTTGCGCGAAAGGTTCTTTGCAAATGTGTGCAGCTTCAGCCGCATAAGCAGGAACTTTAGCCATAAGCGTTGCATGCAGATTTTTGTGGGAAATGCTGTCTTTGCATGCTGAAACTGCTCATGCACGCAGGGCGATTGCGTAGGCAACGTGCTTAGCAACTTGTGCGATTTAGGTTGGCGATTTCAAGTCCCGCCTGTGTCGGGGAGTGCCTCGGGATGGAAGTGTCAGCTTTGCATAAACCGGCGTGCGGAGGGAGATAGTATGGCAGCAAGGATGCGACGGTTTCAGTGCAGTTTGCAAAAGGCTGTTGGACACTCGGTGGTCAGGTTACTGCACAGTAGTATCTTCGTTCGCAATTTTGTCTTGTGTGTGTGCTTGGGTTTAGCTCAGGGATTGAATGCTTTCAAGGGATGGTATTTGGTCATGTTTAAGCGGTTGTGTGCATCAGCCACTTCCCCCCCCCCCTTTTTTTGTTTTGTGGAGCTGCGTCATGGTTAAATGAATCCCACTGTGTTAGCATCGTGCGCCTCAGCTTGAGCAGTGTGCCAGCCGCGTTTTTTAGCTGAGGGGAAAACGTCGGTTGCTTCCGCTGCTGGGAGCAGTCATCCCCCGTGAGTGTGGTAGTGGGTGCTTGATGTGTCCGTGTGTGTGGTCTGCGCGTAGGTGTGGTGGAGGAGTCTCAGAAGGCCTACCAGGAGGCCTTCGACATCAGCAAGAGCAAAATGCAGCCCACGCATCCCATCCGGTTGGGGCTGGCCCTAAACTTCTCGGTATTCTACTACGAAATACTGAACTCCCCCGACAAGGCCTGCCAACTGGCCAAGCAGGTACGCAGTCTTTCTTCCTCTCTCTGACCTCTGTCTCTCTCTCCCCCTCTTTCCCCCTCCTCCTTCCTCGGCCAAAACTACCGTGCTGCAAGGTGTGGTGGAGGAGTCCCAGAAGGCGTACCAGGAGGCCTTCGACATCTCCAAGGGCAAGATGCAGCCCACGCACCCAATCCGGCTCGGGCTGGCGCTCAACTTCTCGGTGTTCTATTATGAAATTCTCACGGCCCCCGACCGGGCGTGCCACTTGGCCAAGCAGGTAACGGGGGTTGTTGGCTGCCTGTGTCTTTTGCCATGCCTTCCTTTGGTGTTGCCACTGCTGCTGCTGCTGTCTGGCCGTTTTCGGAATGAGGCACTCTATGTGTAGTAGTAAGCTGACCTCCCGGTAATCATCTGGCCTGTGTACTTTACTAACTGCATGCGTGCGAGCTAGCTGTTGGAGGGCATTGCAAAACCGAATTGGTGGGAATCCCATGGCTATTATCGTAGCCGTGTTGCCAGCCGTTTTTTTTTTTTTTTTCTTTTGACAATCGAGAGCTTCCTAACATTTCTGGCGTCTGCTCGAAACACGTCGGAAATCTAATGAATAAAAAAAATGCTGGCTGCAGGAAAAAACCTGCCAACTTTTTTTTTTTTATTAGAAAGCTAATATTAGTTCCTTCATGGAATTTCGCAATGTCTGTAGCCAGCAAGTTGAGCAGATTTTTTTTTGTAGGGTCTTCTCAATATAAGTTCAGAGAAACATCGCTGTACGTTTAAATTTCTGTTCAATCATTCAGAACCAGTGTTCAGCCCATTGGCAGGGGCATAAAAGGCATGGCAAAAGAACGTGGCACGGTTGTGGCTTGCTTGGCCAAGTAGTGTGCTGGAGTGAGAGAAGAAAAAGGCAATCTTCCACTCGTGGCTCTGCATTACAATGTTTGAACATCGCAGAGGTTGAAACTGTGTTCTTGCCGGCATTGGGTGTGTTGTGCCTGGTACTAGAGTGCATTCTGTGACAGAGAATGTCCTCGCTGCGTGCACGAGTGCATTTTTGGGATCTTGCAACACAGTGTGGCACTTTTGCTACTTCAGTTGAGCAGATTTTGCCAAGTTTTTTTTTATGGCCATCTTGCAGGGCATGCGAGGAACTTGTTCTACACCACTCTGGAGTAGTACGCTAGTTAGTTCAATTTCTAGGGTTTGGTGAAATCTGCTTGCCTTGTGGCCTGCTATCAAGGGTGGAATCCTTGGCATATGATAATTTCAGTACAACGAAGGGAATTTTGAACTTCAACCGGCGTTATTTTCCTGCACTGTTTGCCGCCATTCTCATTCCCCTACTCCACCTTTCTGTGCGGGTTTGTGGGCAAGCCAAAAGAGGCAAATGTGTTGCCCTCATTTCGCACAGCCATTTTAAATAGCACTGTCACGGCAAGTTACTTTTAATTACAGTGTTGAGGTCAAAGCATTCCTTTATGTCAAACTCGTTTTTTAAAATATGCGCGCAGTGTTGAAGATTGCCATCAGATATGTGGCATTCCAGGGGTATGTAATGGTATGTAATCTCGCAACCAAAAGGGTGTACCCTTGCTATTTAGCTTGGGATATCTCCTGGAGTGCCATTCTGTGTTCTACCACATTAGTCTGAGCTGCTTAGTCATTTCCTGAATTCAGCTCATTTACCACAGTATGACCTGTCGGAACTCTGCGACGTTGCTCACTGGAGTGACGGCCTAAGGAATGCAGTCGCTAGGCACGAGATATTCTGGGAATTTGGCAGATGCTTACTGCATGAGCACTTCAAAAAATAGTCGCCTAAGCTGCTTGAAAGGCTAAAATTAAATATGTAAACTGGCAATACATTATAAACTTGCATTTCTTCCCTTGGCAGAGTGATCTGGAGTGTTAGATCCATTGAAATTCACAAGGTCAAATCTCGGTTGGCAGACAGTGCTTTTTTTTTTTAAGTTGATTTATTTGTTTTTGGGCAATGTTTTCTTCACTGAATTCACCATTTCGGCACTGAAATGTTCACTGCACGCGTGCTGCGAACTTGCTTGTGCAACAAACTGGCACTGATGCGCTGTGGAGTTCTCTTGTTGCCATAAGTGCAAACTGTTTGCGGGCACAATCCTGAATCAGCCGACCCTTGGCCTGATACGAACACTCCTCTTCAGACGCAGGCAAGCTCCGAAGGGGGGGGGGGAGCGCATTGCATTTGAGTCTCCGGTGACATGGAGGGCATTCATCCACTGCGTTTGCCTCGGCTAGTGATTGCTACGATTCCTGGCCGTGCTGGTAGGCTTATCTGACACATTTCACAGCCAGCAACACAGAAGTGCAGTATGCAGATTACTGAGATATCGAGACTGCCCAGCCGACGATGACATTCCTAGGATGCCAATCATATTGTTTTACAGAACCAAAAGTGGTTTGAATTCTAATCTTGGACATATCCAATCACAGAATTGCATAGCACCTTGTATTGGCATCCTGCTTTAGTTGGTGTGGCTGCCACAAACCGCGTGTGATAGTTTTTCTTCATTCAGGCATTATAAAATAAATACCACCTTATCGACTGGACAAAGTGTGTCTGTCAACACAGTGCAAGCAAAAACAGGCTTGAGAAATTCACTTCTGTCCCTTTAATGTCTAGGCTATTTTTTGTTACAGTGGTAGTTTGTCGACATTCTTTTTACTGAACAAGTCTTTACTTTAAAGGGGTACTGACACCAATTTTTGGCGTTAATATTGTCGCACAGTTTGCTTCCTTTACTCGGCAGAATACCCTGGCTTAAGGGGGGACGTGGCTTTCAAAATCAACTTTTTTATTTCTTTGTGGATTTTGATGAAAATTGGCACAGCAACTGTAAATGCTTCCGTGATAACACCATAAAAATTTCAAGCTAATATTCTGAAAACTTTTTTATGTATTAAATTTTCTTTCTGTTCCGCTTGTACCGAGCTTGAGCGGCTTATAAAACATGGTAGCAAATTTGTTCGAAGTGCTTTGCATTCCCAAATGAATGGACGAGGTCGTGACAGTTTTAGAATTTTTTTTTTACAACACAATGTTTTTTAGTTTTCATTTTTTTAGAGGTTAATGTGCAATAGGCATGTTGACTGTGAACGATTATGTGAATAAAAAAATCACAAAAAACAAATCTGGAAAACCAAGAGTGTCACGACCTGAACTGTTCATCAAGGAATGTAATGCAAGAAACGGAATCAAAATAGACCCAGCGGTCACAAAGAAATCCCTGGTACAAGCGACACAGGTGGCAAAAAAAACTGTTTTGAGAAAACGGCTTCCAAAGTTGCAACATAGGTTTCACTTATCAAAAGTCGTCACGGTTGTAGCCTTTCATGTCCTTTTGAACATGGGGCTTCTGGAATGCCTTGCCTTGAAATTGGAGTGCCTCTTACAGCCTTTCTCTTTCCAGAAAATATCATTTTCAGCTCCTCTGTGAAGAGTACATACCCCACTTTGCAGATCAAATGAAGGGGGAGATAGGTTTCAATGGGCTTTCAATGCAAAGTAGGTTAGCTGGTTGGCTGTATCGCACTGAACAGCCTCCTTTTGCAGTGTTGTCACCATGGCAACAAGTTAAGCATTTTTTTTACTTAAATTTGAACATTTTTGGCTTTTTTTTATGTTTTATCATCTTGCCTGGCACAGCAACTTAGTACTCATACGTGCAGGTGTTCATTGCCAAAAGTTTGCATACCACAAGGATGAAAATGAGCTACTTTGAAGCTTGGTAGAGTATTCTGCATAACTCCCAACTTCAATGCAAGAGCATATTTTTTTACTACTTTTGACATTCAAGGCATCCAATATTTCTCGCAGCAAAGCCAGTATGCCCTGAGCAATGGAATCAATAATTTCACTAAAAAATCACTGTTAAATGCTGCGACAAACGTACATTTTTAATGCAGAGAACATATTTTTATTCCTATATTACTAACTCAAACCTGTTTGCATGAAAATTACAAGTGCACGGGAAACGTTGCGCAAGAAAGGCGATATGGCTCGCGCGCATCTTAGCGCACGCTTACCGCGACATTAACCGGTTGCCCAGTCATGTGCTGCCCCAATGCGCGTCGGCTATGCCGTGCGCGCCGCAGCGTTTGACGCGTCGACCGTTTCTTTCTCAAGGCTAGCGAGCCCACAGTCAAAACACAGCAATAACTAAGCGTGTAAACATCGCAAACCCGACCAAAAGTTCACTTCACGAACCGCTATTGCAAGCGCGCACACCGCGTCGCCCTCCGGGGTCTGGCGACGGTAGAGTCACGCGCACCACGAAGCGTTCGATGACCTCCTCCTTTCGAGCCACACAACTTCCCGTAATCTGGCTCGTTATCTCCGGCATTCCCACCGCGATAACGTCCGTGTTGAATGCCATAGATTGAACAGAAACTCGGCCGAGCGAAGCGGCGAAAATGAACTCAACCCGCTCGCTACGCAGCTCAGGCGGCCGCCATCTTGCATTGCGCCCGTGACATCCAATCAGGAGGGTCGGTGTTCCGCGCCCCGACCGAGGACCAATAGCGCTTCAGCATCTATTTCTAGCTTCGTTTGTGCGTCGTTTCTTTTCTGCCGTTTGTGCGTTTGTGAATGAACGAAGATAAAAGAGGCGAGCAGAACCGGAAAGACGATCGCTCGGCCGATCTAACCATATCAAAATGGCCGCGCCCGGTGGCACCGGTGCGGAGATAGAGCGCTCCGAAAATTGCCGTTTTTTCGCCCTTTTGCGCTGATAGTTTGTCACCGCGCCTGACAAAAGTATTTTTTTATGCCACTTTGCGACGCTTTTCAGCCTAAAAACTTTGCAGACGCATAGAATAGGAAACATAGAAGCCGAATATGTGGGTTTCAAAAAAACGATGTTTTGGTCATTTTTCCGAAGTTGAAAGCCGCGTCCCCCCTTAAATATGAGTGGCCTGCGACTCGGAGAACATACTGTAATTGGATCTCATTTATTGCGCAAACGAAGCAGTGCACGGAGCTGCACTCGGCAAATGGGATGACATGGGATGGCGTGCCACGGGATGACATCATGCGTGAAACTCGTGACGTCACTTGCGCCCTCTCGAGCGGGTGCCAGCGCATTCACAAACAGGTGCACCTAGCCAGAGCTAGAGGCATAACCGCTGCCCAGAAAGGCACTGTTGGGAAAGGAAGTGATATAGCCTGGAATCGCAATAGAAGTTGCCATCAGGACTTTTGTTGAAAGTGGTAACCGAATTTCCGCCTGAATGGTAGGCCTTGAGCACCTTGGGGCAGCTCAGCCGTTCAGCTCCGGTGGCGGCGTGGCCGAAACAACGTCCCCACCGGCCTGTGCAGTGTTTCGACGTCCGCACTCAGCGGTGAGGTTATGCTGGGATTGTCGCATGCGCCTTTCGGGCTGAAAGAGCGGGAAATTGAAACAAACGATTTTCAGGCCGTTCAAGTGTAATTATCGCGCGCTGAAGTATTTAAAGAGCTGTTTCGGGTTTGCCAGACCATTAAGCATGGATAAAAAAGGATGGATAAGAAACATTAAAAATGGGACATGAAATTTTTGTCAGTACTCCTTTAAAATGTCTTCATTGCCCCCCCCCCCCTTAGGTGATGCTCCGCTAAAGGTTGATGCATGGTAACACGACTCAGCAGAATTCTTTTGATGCTCGTTGGCCGTTTCATGTGTTCGGTTAATTGATCTGCACTTTGCTGGTGCCAGTGTGTGCAAGTGCTGCTGCTGGAGGTATTGAGGCAGAATGTATTAGTTTTCCAATTGAGAGAAGCAGTAATGCGAAAAGGCTGTACTAGCTGTAAGTAGAGCTTGTTAATTGTCTGGTATCTACAATGGCTCTGACCTGGAGATGCTCCAATGCTGGCAGGTACCCGATACGAATGTCTTGGCCTTTATTGGCACTGAAGCATCATTTAAACATGTTTTTCTTAGGCAAAAGTATCACCTAATGTAGTGCAGCTTCTGTATTCCTAAGGCTTAGCGACATGCAATACTGTACACCTTCTGTATTAGCGTTAAACCGTAGTAAGGGCTGTCTTGTGCATACGATGATGCTGGTGGCTAAATGGGTCACTGCAGCAGACTGTCAATAGACTCCTTCGTTGCCACAAAGAGGGACACGATGGCAGAGTAAGCTGTATTGGGTGGCTTGTTGCCAATTCTATCATCCAAGAATACAGTGAGCAGCCAGAGAGGTCTGCCTGGTTTTCATTGTGTGGGTGTGTCCTAAACGAAATTGGGTGATGTGCAAGCAGGTGTGCGGCACAAGCAGACGATTGAAAATGGCAGAATCTCCGCTCGGATGATGGCGAGGGATGAGTACGGGGACTTGAAATGACATCGAAGTTGTGCCCTGAGTGACGTCCGATTTGCGGCCAGACCGTCATTAGATTTGAGCCGTGGGTTGCACCTTGGTTATTCCCCAAATGAAACTGCAACTCGCGGCTCAAATCGAATTTCGCTTGATGGTAGTGTGCACACAGATGAACGCGGACGGACATTGGGAGGTCCTAAGGTACTCCGCACCGTTACAGGCGAGGGAGTAGGCTGTTTGACTCTTGGGTACAAACTCGTGGACGTAGCCAAATGGGTAAGACGACTGACACCAACTCTTTCTGGTCTACCAGACACTGGCTCGAATCCTGCCGGTGCCTGTGCGATTTTTTGCGATTGTGAATGCTATGCCCACGGACGCGGACGGACATTGTGTGGTCCTAAGGTGCTGCGCACCTAAAATTCTAAAGTGGAACATGGGCAGCCTAGTTGCGTCGTGCTTCCATGGCACCTTTTCAGCTGTCGACTTTCATGTTTTTGTCGTCTGTGTGGTTCGAGCCGCGCGAGTTGGTTTGTGCAGCTTTGGCAGTGGTGTTCCCTTCCCCCTTGTTGTTGCAGGCGTTCGACGACGCCATCGCGGAGTTGGACACGTTAAATGAGGACAGCTACAAGGATAGCACACTCATAATGCAGCTCCTCCGAGACAACCTCACGGTGAGTAGAGGTGGTACAAATGCGCGCCTGCCGATGAGGGCATTTGGCGGCTGGGAAGGGTTCAATTTTGAAGTCACTGAATTGCTGGCTGTGGGTAAGGTTGTGCACGTGTTTCTCAGCAAACGTATCAGCTGACTTAAAGAATGAGATGCAGGCAAGATACGTAGGTTTGAAATCAGTACGATTGAAATCAAATAGCTTGAGCATAACAGCAAGACAAAAGGAAACCCTTTAAACAGCACCCAAGAAATAAAAATTAGGCTGAGGGAGCTTTCACGAACTCGATAGCACCTATCTAAATTTCGTGCGCTAAAACGTTCTTTTATTACACAATAAGACTCTTGCATTGGGTTGAAAAACTTATCTCGGATGAAACATTACATGTGGTCCTTAAAAGTCTTTGAAATCCCCAGAATTTTTATTCTTTTGGAGCCTGTATGAACCCTGTGCTTAGCATTCCAGTTTCCAGCAAGCCCAGGTATCTGGCTGCCTCAGTCGTAGTTTCCTCTTAGCATCGATGACTTATTTCCGCAGACGCTTGATGAGCACGGCTGATAGCAGACGGCTAGCAGGCATGGGAAAAAACTGAGAAATGAGCCTAATCACGCTAGCGCGTTCAAAGAATGGCCATGCGACCCACTAGCTCATTTCCTACACTAGAACCTATGACTTATTATGGGCATCTGTGCAATTGGCTGCAGCCGGCAACTCAAATTAAATGGGTCATAAGGTTCGTGAACGATCAATTTGCTCTTACATTTAATGCAGTCTTTTTATAGCAGTAAGAATGGAAGTTACGAACACATACAAGCACCAAGCACGTGCTGCGCACACTGTTTAGCTGCGCAGCCATCCGGCGAGTTTTCACTTGCCATCTGGCATAAGCGACATTGTCTTCTTGACTGTTTGTCCAAGGATACCGAGTGTTTCACAAAATGAGTACTATCGACCGTAACAAACATTATCCAGGCACAAATACAGTAAAAAAAAGAATGAAGGAAGCTCAAGCTAATACGCAAGACTTGAAGGTAGCGAAGCTGTACGCAACCTTCATGACCATCACGACGGTTGCAGCCAATTTGCTGCTGCTTCATGGCCGCAACGACCTTTACTCCATAATGGTTGCTATAAATGGGAGCTTCCTTCATGTTTTGGGAAGTCATAATCATTGGACATCACCTTAGAGGTGCATACACTGACGTGTATTGTTCCAAGCAAGTGTTGCCTTGTTTATGGCGAACGCTGGTGTTCTTTTTTTTTTTCTTTTGCCAACGTTCACAATTTGACAAGTGGTTGACAAAAGTGCGCCGTGGATGCGGGGTGGTTGCCACGAGGCCGTGCTCATGTGCACGCACGTGGCAATTGGTATTTTTAACTGCGGGCACAAGAAATTGCGATTTGCTGAACAGCTTACCTGTTCAAACAAAGCGAGGGTGGACAGCAGTCCCGAGAGGTGTGGTGGAGTCATCTAGGACTGACAGCAAACAAATGGTTCCACAGTTCACTGCAACCGTAGTCTGCATACTTGTTTGCTTCAGTAATTTCCCTGATAATGACATTGCAGATGCCACGAAACGCAGGATTTAGGGGGGGTCTCAGAATTTAATTTTCTGTGATTATAGCATCGTTTTGTGCCAGACAAGCACTGGGGACAGTACAAAACACCAAATATTTCGAACCAACAAAACTAACTTGCATTGTTTGCATGGCCTCGTTAACCCGCTTGACTTATTAAAAAAATCTCAAGGGTGCTGAATTTAAATTGGCTCTGCCATGTAATACCCCTTGTCACACGAGTACTTTCAGTTTGGATTGAAGTGAAGCGCGATTGACTTTTCGAGCGCAATCGACGCACACCAACGCTGCTGCACGGCACGTTTCAATCTCGGTTGAGAAGTGGCACAGGTTGCACTCGCGTACGCCAGACGGTGCCAAAAATGTACTTCGCAGCTGGCATCTGGTAACATTGCGCGGTCATAGATTACGTAACTATGCAAGTGTTACTGCACACTTATTTGGGTCAAGTTATTTGATACCATTTGTGCCGTTGAAGTTGTCAACTTCTGTGCCATTACTCAGCGGGGACGAGCGTACTGCCGCTTTCATCCGATCGTGCTTCAGAAACCAGGATTGAGTTCAAGCGGGATCAGGCTCGATCGCGACTGAAACTGCCGTGTAGCAGTGCCCGATCCGGATTGAGCTCGGTCCGGATAGACTCAATCACGATTAAAGGTGCTTGTGACGGATACAAGGGTTCTGCAAGCGCCCCTCTGCACCTGCTGTCTGCACTCGCCAGACAAGGAAACCTTTAAAGTGCTCAGCGTTGCTTGCTGGAAATAAATTGTCGTGCATAGGTCAGGGCTGCCTATGATGTGGTGCTATTCCCAACTAGGCAGCAGATACACGTTCCTGGTCAGCTTTGCTCGGCCATGCTTGCCTCGCTGCCCCCGTCGTTCAGTGCTGTTTGTGCCTGCCGTGATGCTGGCAGTGCGGCCCGACTGACTGCTCTTCCCCCTGTTTTGCTGTGCAGCTGTGGACGTCGGACACCCAGGGGGACGGCGACGAACAGCAGGAAGGTGGTGACAATTGATCCTCGTGTGTGCGCCGAGCCCCTTCCGCGTGCATTCCCATTGCCGCCATTGCGCCGCGGCCGCCCCAGCAGCAACACCAACACCGGGCCCCCGGGCCGATGATGCTGACGCTGCTGCTGCCCAAGCCGCCCCCTCCTCCTCTTCTCCTCCTCGAACCGCCACCGCCACCTCCGGTCGTCGTGGTCTTTGCCGCCGCCGCTGCGCCGTCGTCGTGCGCCTCTTTTCTCCCCCCTCCAACACCACTGTGCGGGACGACCCTTCCCCCTCTCCTTCCCCTGCCCTGCTCCTGAGTTCTCCTCTTTTGTCGTGTGTGTGTGGGAAGCAGCCCTCTTGCTCATTCTGTCTTGCCAAACCCCCTGTGGCCGAGCGGAGGCGGCGTCACCTGGCGGTGTCACGTTGTGTGGTGTCACTGGTGGTGTGTGCGTAGTGTCGCGGCGGCCGCCTCCTGCGCGGGGAGCTACACCGCCTTCCCCCCGCTTTGTTTCTTTGGCATTCGTTGTGTTCCCCGTCGGTCGGTACTCGCTGCTACCTCCTCCACTTATTGCTGGGTCCCTGTTTAGGTGTCGTCCTCGCCAAACTCGCGCAATCGCTGCCCTGTTACCCAAAGTTTTGAGACCACTGTTTGTTTTACTATCGCGGGGACTGGTTAGGTGCACAAGGGAGGTGAGAGGTTGCCGAGCTTTCAGTGTCCTCTTGAAAGGACTCCCCTCGTTCACTTTATGCTTTCAGGGGACCCAAATTTTAAACGTAGCAGAGCTCTTGTCAGTCTTCCGTTGAACTTTTTTCTCTCTCTCCCCTGTATGCCTTCTCTTTTGCTCGGTTTTTAGTGGAGGGGCGGGGCTGGGGAAGTTGCACTGGGGCGGGAAGTTTCCGCACGTGGCTACGGGTTGAGGCAGTGTGCGTGTGTGTGTGTGCACTCTATACTCAGACGAGAGAAGAATCCTAGGTTTGAAATTTCACTTCGAAGGCAGGGGGGGAATCAAAAACCAAGGGGGAAATTGCGTGCCTCTTCCACCACGACGCGACGGCAACGACCACAAGTTTTTCTTTCCTGCCACTACCCCTTCACTCGGACATACTTTTTAAGTGTTCAGGTTTTGTGTACAGCTTGTTTCCCCCCTACCCCACTTTCTCTGGAGTTCTGTTAATAGATTGTTTTCTTTTTCACTAGGAGTATGAAGTCTATTAAATGTGCGCAGAGCTTTTTATTCGTTCCTGTGTTTTTTTTTTTTCTCTTAAATTAAAATCGAGAAGGCAGGGGGCAGGACGCATAGAATAGGAACGATGCGGCGGCTCTCTTAACCGCCTCCTAACATAGGACTTTTTTACTTCTGTGTTTTTCGTTTGCTTCCTTTTCTTGCGGAAAGGGAGGGGCCAGCAAATGTCTGCGACCATTGTGTATTTATGATCTTGTGTAGCTGACAAGTCTACCACTTCCCCCCTTCCTCAAGCAGCGCCACTACCGTTGCCATCTCCGGAGTTTCTTCCATGTCTTGACTCTTGCCGTCCTGTCTCGTTGCTTTTCCCCTTTCAGTTTCCCCTCCACCATCTTCTCTCTCTCCTCCCCACTGGCTTTGTCCCTCCTCCCCCTTCCTCCTCGCAGCAGCATCGTTATATTAAAAAGAACATTGTCATTTACCGGAGCTGTCACCCGATTCCTTTTATTTGTCTTGTCGCACGTGCGGTGTTGTACCGAGAACTGATGATGATGGAAGAAGAGAAACGTGGTCTTGATTTGAAATTCCCCCGTCCCTCTCTGTCACTCGTTGTGTTGGCCCTTTGCTGGGGGGCCCAGCATTGCGGAGACACTCTGTGCTGTCTGGTTTTGTCCTTGCGGTGCGTGTTGTGCTTGGTGAAGACTCGCGAGTGCTGGCGGCCTTGGAGACGCTATGGCTGCTTTCGAGGAGGAAAAGAGGCTAGAGGGATCTTGGTGTGCGTTGCACCAGCAGGGCACACTTGCATTGTTTGGAGTCGCGCACTTGAAACGTTTTGTAGCTCCAAGTCTTGGCGTAGTGTGCCACCTTGGCTGTACGCGGTTCTACGGCCGTGCCAGAGTTGAGGCATTTCCTTCTAGTCTGTTGAGCCTTGGCGTATTCTATGGATGATGGCAGCCTTGGGGACCTAGTGGACGCTGTCTGTTTGGGAGGGGCAAGTGCCCAGCTGCGCTCTTCCTCCCGCAGTGGGGGAAGGGATAAAGGTCTGTACCAGCAGCAGACGGCTCGGCACCTTTGAGTTTCTGCCAATTGTCTCTAGAGGGTGAGGATTCGTTTGTAGGTGTTTTTTGTACAGTGCGTTTGAGTCGCAAGATTAAAAACTATGTATTCGGACTCTGTCAAGGGTGCCTTGCCTTGCTCCTTCCTCGTAGTTAGCGGGCAATGGAGGGTGCAATTAAGCTATGAACTAGCCAGGTGTGTGTGCCATCATTGATCCACTTTCCCAAAGGAAGGTGGAATGGGGCAACCTTTGCGAAAGGTCTGGTCATGTGAACTTAAGTGTGCACGGCTGGCTCTCTGCAGAGCAGTGTCGTGCAAATGGTAGTTCGAAAATACAACTTTACGCGCTAGTGAAGGGATTTGAGTGCCATCACGACCCATTTTAAGTGTGCAATCTGCAGCCTTCAAGGCTGAAAACATTGAGAGCACTTTTCTTGAGCAACCGCCTTTGAGAACGACCAAGGGGTAGATGAGAGCTGGAAGGGGAAAGATTACCTCTACTTGCAATGGTTTGGTTCTAAGTGCTATGGCTGCTTGTTACAAAGCTTTTGATTTGAGATTAATAGCATCACTTTGTGGGGCAGTAGCCAATTTGTTAAAACAGGTTATTGTAATCTGTCGGTGAATGCAGTTCAATCCCTTGCGTGCGCGCAGAAATTGGAGTAGCTATGGCCTTGAAACGCTTTTGTGGCCCACGGGAAAGTTATGCTCGCTTTTGTGGCCCACGGGAAAGTTAGCGAGCATAAATGTTTATCGAAAGAGCAGTTGGAATTTTCGTATTCCCATGGAGTATTCTTTCGCGAGTAGTAGGGACTTAGTTTACAGCGGGCCACATGTTTGGCTATGTCTATGCAACTAAATGGCAACTAGACTTGTCATAATTGCCTGGAAACCACTGTATTGCGGAGTTGACTCTGCAACTCTGCAAGTCTGGCAATTTTAGGGGGAAGGGGGTGGGGCAACACTGGGTGAAGTCAAATCGGCTCCCAGCCTGGTGGCTGTAATCTCCTTACTGCCTCAACTAGTTTTACCGATAACTAGTTATGATAGGCTTAGCTTGTCCTCCATCCATGAACGATTTTTGTCAAGCAATGAGAGGGTGCTACCGGAAACTCACTTTTTTGAACCTCGCGTTTAAGGTCCATACAGGAACACATCACTGCTCTAATGTTGAAGCATGCCCTCGCATTTGCCATTTAAAGCCATCAGCAGGCCGGGCGCAAACATTTTCTGGCACCTTGCTCAGTTTGTGGTCTGAGCTCGAGGTATGTTAGGCCCTTACCTTGGCACACATTTCCAAATGCGGGTGTACAATCCAAACTTTGAACGTAGCTGAAGTACTTGATCGAGGATACGAAAGGGCAAAACAAGGAGTGAGGTGTTTGCTGTTCAGGTGTGCAGTGGTGTTTTCTCTCTGGAAGGCAGAGTGGCTACAATAGTTTTGTGCTTTTTCAGATGCGATTTTTAGTGTGCAGCTATGAACTCTACAGGTATTAGGTGTCCAGGCGCAGTGTGCAAACCTGCGTTTGTTTCGACAGGAGTAGGCAATGTCCTTGTGCTGATGTTCTGCACACAAGGTTCCAAACTGGTCTGCACTGATCAAACGCTGTCCGTATGTGGTTCCTGGTTGCTCAGGCCTGCAGAAACTGTCCGTATGCAAGTGGTGTTGCCTCCAGGCGTGTTGGTGAAGGTCTTTGCTTGCTAGCGTTCTGCTACTGGACTAGTTCTTGCTAATGTCATAACTAGCTCATTTCTGAAGACGGCACACTGATCGGGCAGAGGATGCAAGATATCCATGTAGGGCCGGAACAGTTAGGTAATCGGTGGAACTTGCAGTTGCGTTTCAAGCTGTGATGTTTCGTTTTGCAGCCTTTTATCAAAGCCTTGCCTGTCTTGCATCACGTCTGCCCCTATCTATTAAAGGGAACAGACTTGAAATTGATTATTTAGAATTTTGCTTCAGGTGTGCATTTTGACTTAAGTATGTAGAAATATGTGATGGTTCATTTTTCAGATGACAGCTCCTCAGTGAAGGCCAGTGTGCAAATAGAACTCCAGACAACAGAATGCTCGTGTGGTCTGCGTTAGCCTTTCTGAACTGCAAAATTCAGTTTCAGCAAAATTCAGTTTCAAACTCTTCATTTTTCATTCTTGTTATGGAAGTGTCCGGTGGCGAATTCCTGTACGATAGTGGCATGTGTGCGCCTGCCTGCCTTAGTTCGCTGGGCCTTTCATTGCAGTTCAGCGCTTGGGAATTCCGAAGGAAATTTTGCATCTCTGGAGTTTTTACCGTGCAAGATGTTTGCAGCGCTGCTGGTAACGGAGTAGTTGCTTGATTCGGTTCGCACCTTAAATGCAAGCTACATTCAGGGGATTTAGTATCAACAAATGTATAGCTCTGGATGGCACGTCAACTACTTGGAATTCCTTTTCTGGTGCCCCTGCGGGGTTGCTTTGGCAACTACAAGATGCCAAAGCTTATGGGACGTCGGCCAGTGGCGAGTCTGGGCTCGGCCTGCCGCCATGGTGGGGCCGAGGCCTTCCACACTGCTGCAAAGGGAGCTTGTTGAACTGCTGGTCCCCTTCTAAACCAATCGATTATCGTTGAGATCTGTTTGCATTGAAATTTTAGCAGAGACTGGCTCAGCATCACTTTGTAGTGCAGTCGTTTTATGGATTCACGTGCGTATGTAAATGCATTTTTAGGGTGAATCTTCAATAGGTGAAGCTGAAGTGCACCCCTGCCGGCGCCCTTCTACTCAGGGTAGGTCATTCTGCTGCTTCCGGGCCACTGATGGAAGCATGTTCTCCGCGTCCAGCAGTGATCATCGGGAGAGCAAGCGCTGTATTCGCTGTTAAAAAAAAAGACGGACACATGACACTGCGCAAACCAAACTGGCATGTACTTCTCCCGGGGTCTTGCAGGGTTTTATTGCCTTACCAGGCAGAGGTACAAGACTAGCATAGTTTCAAACGTACCTTAGAGTTGACCCACCAGCTTTGCATCTGTCGTACTATGGGTGCTGTTGGACGCATTAGTCTCGCCACGCGGTTTCGTAACGGCTGTTGCCGCAGATGAACTGCAGTCTTGTTGGCCAGCAAGCTGCATCTTCATATTGTACCGGAGGGGTAAGTATGCCCAAATAGACTTGTTATGGAAACGTGGCGGCTGCGTTGCCAACAGGATGCCGTTTCATTCAATTTGGGAAGATGCGCTGTAAAAGCTGTCCATGGATGTGGGCCTTGTAAGGTTAATAGTAGTAGTAATTGCGTGAAAAGTGCCAGGGCGTTTTTGCCGTGTGCGTTCAACCGGTATTCCCACTTCTCTCTTTACAGCGGCATGAGCTGTAGGGGACAGCTGGGTGTTGAGAACTTTGTCCACGGAATCCCGCCCCGCCATCATCGAGAGGTCACCGTTTTAACGGAAGCTGGTCTGTGTTTTTGGCTTCCGAATAAATGCTTGGTCCTTGTTTTGAAGTGTACAACTGGCGCCTGTGGCTAATTATGCTTTAGTGCGGATGAAAGGACCAGCATCGTTAAGTCTGCGCACAGCAAACGTGACTGAAAAGCGCCAGCCTTCATGGATGACGAGAAGCAGTTTGCTTGGACGTCGAGCTGTAGTAGTGGCAACAGCGGTTGTGGCTCCACAATAGCCGTATGCACTGCATATAATTTGTGGAGGTGTTGACGAAAACGTGTTGACGTGTTGGAGTGACAACGCCGAGTGCACTGCAGTGACGTACATCTGCAGAAGGCTGCAGTATCTACGTTGTGATCAGGTTGCCACGATCGCATCTTGCGAAACGCCCGTGACATACGATTGGCGAGTCCGGCTTGCTATTGAGAAAGAATGCCTACAACTGGCTTGACCAGGACACGTTACGCCTTGCGCCAACTTGCAAGCTCACTCTCAGCAAAATAAGGCGGCAGGGGGGATTTTTCGCCCGACGTCCCGTTTCGACCAACTGGGTCGGTGGACACGGCTCAAGCACAATAAAGAGTACTCGAGTTTAAGGTTTGTACAGGCGTGAATTCTTTCGCAGTGTACTTCAGGAGTAAACGATCCCAGGAACGTGTCCCTCCGAAGTCTGCCCGTACCCTTGAACACGGGTGACGTTCAAGGCGAGTTGGACGAGAACTTCAAAGGTAAACATCGGAGCTGACCAGGCATGTCTCCCAATGATCCACTGTGGCGATATGAACAGCAGGGATTTATACACACCCTCCTAACACCCCTCCCCCCCCCCCCCCCCCCCAGAAGGACTTCGACACCCCCCCAAAGAGATTCCACAACCACAAGCACCCTGCCTAGGGATTTATAGAACCCCCCCCCCCCCAAAAAAAAAAAAAAAATCGAAATTCTGCATAAACCCCTGCTGAACAGTTAATCTATGCGTGGAGGCGGTAGAACATATGTAAGGGATAGGCGGTTCCCGCCCTATATATTTACGTGGCATTGTGGCTGTCGCGCTACATTTGACTCCAGACAGAATTTGGAAAAGTACCGGCTTATTCTGTGTAGCATGGGGAGAGGGAGAGAGTTCAAACTTTGAAGCGGCCCATGTCCGGTCTGCCCAAAATAAGGTTCTGGTGTGCTGGGAATGCGTTCAGGTGGGTACTCAGGAGGAGCCAGGGCCCCGCACGTGGGCAATGAGCCGGGCGAGGCGAGGCCAGAGGGTCGGGCGAAGATGGGCGCAGGAGCTGTCCAGTTTTCCTACGAGTATGGAATGTGGGGTGGTAAAAGGTGTGGATGAAGAAAGTGGGGTGATCGCCTGGTGCGAGGATAAGTCCAGTAAGTATATTTAATAACGGGACAGGCACCGCACACCTGACAGTGGGGCGTGCCATCTCTGGTCATTGTATAGTGAAAAATTAGTTCACAAGGGAGGGAGAGAGTCTGAGCCTGGCGGGTGTAAGCATCTTCGCGGAGTGTACGATCAGAAGCGGGAGGAGGAAGGTGGCGGCGGGAACTGCGAAGGTCCTTCAACTGTTGCCACCAAGCCTTGCGGTTGGCGACGCGTTCTTCTTTAGGGTTGTAAAGCCGGTTAGTGCAGTGCCCAGTGATTGCCTTGGTGCTGCCGTCAAAAAAGCCTTAAATGGACACTGGTTGCTTTAAATTGATAGATTAACTCGGAGAGCACGGATATACCACTCTTGCGCGTAGGTATGGCGCTACTCGCCCTTGCTGGCGGCGATGCCGCTATGCGAGGCGACAGGCCAGGGTCGCGCATAAGCGGTTGGTGCGACGCCGCACTCTTCCTTTTTCTCGCAAGGATGACGATATGCTTCTTTTGTGATGTCACTGTCGAGCTTTACCTTTTGGGAACCTCGGTATTGTCTAGTAGAGGGGGCTATTTTCGCGCACAGTAAATCTGTCTTAGGGTTTCGAAGGCTCGTTGGTGCCTTCGAAACCGTGCGCCACTCTGTTGAGGTTGCGTCCGGTCTCTCTCCTTGTCTCCGGATTGTGCATACCTTTAATTATCACTTCCTAGCTAGATTCGTGATCTTTTCAGTTTTTGCTTTCAGCGTCTTATGTCTTTTTTTTTCCAACGTTTGGTTAGCTTTGGTTTTTTGTTCCATAGACTAATCAGATGGTTGTCGACACAGGTATTCGCTTTCTTGTTCAAATTCCTTGGTGGACTGTTTCAATACTTCTGTTAAGTCGCGACACCAGATATCTGTCTTCTATTTCTTCTTTGTCCCAATTAGTCATCATTCGTTTATTTGCCTTTCTTCTAAAGTTATCCGATTTCGTCCTGATCTCTACTATGTTGTGATCGCTACCGAAATTAACAATAACATACTCAGGAACCTAAATGATTCGCAATTGAAAGCATTAGCTGCATACATAAATGAAAAGCTATGGAAGCCGAACCGATTAGCTATGCAATGGTAACACTCGACAATTACGACAATACCCAAACCAGGAAAGACACCGGGTATTGAAAATCTACGACCGATATCACTGACCTCGCGCGTACGAAAGGTGTACGAAAGAATCATCACGACAAGGCTTCAAAAGCACTTTGAGGAAAACATGTTTCCAGACGATATAATTTGTTTTCGCAGTCCACCCAAGATGCCTTCCTGCAGCTCAGACACGACATCCTCAATCACAATGACGACTACGATCTGAAAGGGGCATTTGGCTACGTATCGCATGGGGCAATATTGTCACGGACAACACTGGGATCTCAAAGGATGAGGTGCGGTCAGACGTTCAATGAATCACAAAAACTGAAGCTATGCGAGGAATGGCTGCCGTGTACGCAAATCGCGCTTCGTCAACCTCCTCCTTTTCGAACCCCTAGGACCGATTGTGGTGATGATCTCTGATGAACGAGTCATCACTTCGAGTGCGAGAAGACAAGTGGAATTGATAACAGTGTCAATATTGAAAGCAGCTGAAAAAGCAGGATGCGGCAAGAAAATTTATGATTGCATCAGAAACTTCCTATCAAACAGAACAGCCACAATTGTCGGCATTGGGAACAGTAGATCCGAACCCTTTGAAATGCCCAACATGGGAACTCCACAAGGGGTAATCATCTCCCCATTGCTGTTCTGAAAATGATTGAAATAGCCAAAATTGAAAGAGAAAGAACACACCGGCAAATCAATCTACGCAGGTGACATCACCCATATGGACCCTTTCAGGAAAACTACTAAATATACAAGAAACCATCGACGATCTACAAGAGCCGATATGAAGAAATGGCCTAAAATATGCCCCTGAAAAAACGGAACTCATTAGAATAAGACCCTCCGAAGAAGAACTTCCCTCTGGAAGTCATTGACAACTCAAAAAATTCTCTTCAAGCCGACAATAAGGATATTAGGCAGGCACATACATAACGACTGATCACCACCCAATTTTTTGTCTTCAGCCTGTCACATCTCTCGTGAACTGGACCGCGTTCGCACGCGCTAGTACCCTCGACAACCAGCTTCGAGCAGTCGGCGTCTGTGCTCCCCACTTCAGGCGCGAACGCACGCGAAGTGGCGAGTAGAAGAGCTCGCGAGAAACCACGCCACGAACGCTGGGCAGAGTGTTCTCGAAGGTCGAGCTGGCCAACGCCGGGCGCTTCTCAGGAGGTGCACGTTAACGTGCGTTCCTTATTTTAAAGACGATAGCCTTTCTTTGGCTACTTAAACGCAGAAATTTTGGTCGGTCTGTATGTGTCACATAAAGAGAATTTATTAAAGACTAGTTACAGCTAGGACCCGCTGTAGTTAGCTACTACACGGGTCGACAGGGCACATGATTTACGCAATGTGCCACAGAGGAAAGGAAGTGAACATTACACAAGTTCACAAAACAACTAGTACACCGCACCGAAGGTTCTTTACAATAATGTCCGTGGCACGAGGCTCAGACACCATAGTTCACGCGTGGGAGTGAACATAAAAACCACAGCAGTTCACACGCATGTCTGTCTGTCTGTGACTCGATTCAGCCACGCGGCCGAAGTGAACCAAATGCTGCGCAATGGTCTTATATACCCACAGCCAAATCTAAACGTCAAAGTCCGCTTTATGTGTTCATACTTGTCAACATTCTTGAACAAGAGCAAGACATTACGCAAATATAAGAGAAATAATTAATACACAAGGGACATTTACAGTGCTCCTTTATGAAAAAAATTCATGGATGCTTGATTTTTGCGAAATGAAATGCTACATGCACTGCTGGAAAATAAAGTTCACTCCGTCGCCTGCTGTCGCCCGCGCCACCATAGCTTCTGGCGGCATTTTAAGAAATCAAGTGGTAACACTTACGAGAAATTTTACTATATATAGGTTCCATATATAGGTTCCACGTTTTGCTTGGAACGCACGGGAAGTAAGGAAATGCGGTTCTATAAACGTTGAAGTAGGGCGCCTCGATGTATGTATGTATGTATTTATTGTACTTAGGAAAAGGAAAAGCCACCAACAGGCGTAGTTTGTCTCGCCTAGGGGGCGGACACCGGAACGCCTGCTGGTGTAGGGGGGGAGGGGGAGGATAGAGAGAAAAGAATACATAGGAATAGGAGGATAGGGGGAGAAGGTTGACATTACAATGCATGTAACTCGCGCAAGGGTAAATATAAAACACAAAAGAGAAAAAAAAGGAAAAAGGGGAATGAGGGTAAATATAAAACACAGAAGAGAAAAAAAAAAGGGTTACACACTGGGAAAATTAACATTACAGAGAAACACTACAGATATAGACAACACATGAATCTACAAAGGACACAGCACACTTGTAAAAGGGGTCACACACGCACACACACAAGTACAGAAGCTGCTTCAGCAGCAGCACTCCTCCACAATCTGGGCAGCTAGGCAGAGTTGTAGTGGAGTGCGCTGTGCAGCCCCGAGGCCCGCAGGTATGTACCCAGGGCCTCGAGCACTTTGTCTCGCTCCCTAGCACTGCCCGGGGGCCAAAGCAGGTCCTCAAGTGGCCGCGCTCCGTGAAGCACGACCAGCAGCTCTGCCCGCCCTGCCGCAAACTTGGGGCACTCGTATAGCACGTGCGGCAGGGACTGCACGGGCGCTCGGCAGTGGGTGCAGGAGGGGCTGGTCGCCCGCCCCAGACGGCGCTTCCGCTCCGCCGTCCACACGTCCCCCACTCGGAGGCGCAGGATGGCCGAGCGCAGTCGTCGAGGCAGGCGTGAGGCCCGCACAGGCGGTAGGCCCCCTCCGACACGCAGCCGCGGGTCCGGATGCTTGGTCCGGATGTGTCGCTGGATGAGCAGGCGGGCGTCGTCCGCTGCCGCCTGAGCCACCATGTCCGACGGAGGCAGCACGTGTGCCCCCGCGGCCAGCTCGTCCGCCCGCTCGTTGCCATCCAGACCAATGTGGGCGGGGACCCACTGCAGGCACAGTTGAGTGCCCCGGTCCGCCAGCTGTGCCGCCTTCTCCCGGATGCCACGCACCAACAGGGAGTGCGAGTCTCCGTCCTGAAGACGCACCAGGGCCACTCGGGAGTCGCACAGCAGGGCGCAGCGCTCGGGCAAGGGCTCCATTTCCAGCAGCAGGTCCAGGCCCAGTCCGACCCCCACCAGCTCAGCCGTGGCCGAGGAAGAGGCATAGGACAGCCGCGCCTGTCGGGTGGCCTCTCCCAGCACGGCGGCCGCTGCGGCTGACCCCTGCTGCTCCCGCACCGAGCCATCTGTGTATACTAGGGCGTGGCCGTCTAGGTCGCCCCAGACGACACCCCGGGCCAGCTGCAGTTGCCCGCAGTGGGGTGTCCGCCGCTTGCTGTGCAGCCCCGGAAGGTCCAGCCGCACGTCAGCTGCCAGAGCTGGAGCGGGGCCACGAGGTCCCGCGTCCACGGGGCCCACCACCTCCTCGTAGAGCATCAGCATGCGCCCCATGCGCGAGTGGTGGTGGCTCTTCAGCCGCCGCAGCAGCGGACCGCCCCCTCGGCGCGTCTCAGCCGGTCAATCTGGCCAAGTGCCCGCAAGTCAGCTGTCATCTCTAGGGTCCACGCCCCCGCCTCGGCCAGCGTCTTCTCGCACGGCGAGCTCTGGGGCAGGCCGAGGCAAGCGCGGACCCCCTTGCGGTGGTCTCCCTCCAGCTGCCGCCAGGTGGGTTTCCGCAGGGTCACCAGTGGGAGCGCGTACATAAGGAGACCCACCGCCGACGCACTGTACAGCCGGAGGGCCGTCCGCTGCGAGCAGCCGCTGTCCCGGGCCACCATCTTGCGCACTGCTGTGGTGGCCAGCTGCGCCCTGGCTCGGAGCTCCTTGGCCGCCTGCCGGAAGTTCAGTCGGTGGTCCAGGGTGAGCCCCAGGTACCGCACCCTGGTCCTCCATTGGAGCTCCTCGCCATCGATGGTCAGGCGCCGGGTCCATCCACGGGCGGCGGCATCCGGATGCACCAGCATGGCGTCGGTCTTTGTCGCCGACAGCTGTAGGCCGACGCCTGCCAGCTTGGCACGAACTGCCTCCATGGCCGCCTGCAGTTGCTGTACAATGGCTCGGCCCTGACCCTTCGGCCCCAGCACCCACAGGGCGATGTCGTCGGCGTACACCGAAATGTACACTCGGTGGCCCCCTCCTCTGGGCAGGCAGCCTCGCAGGGCTGCCATCACCAGGTTGAAGAGGAAGGGGCTGATGACGGAGCCCTGTGGGGTGCCCACGTTCACCGGCCGGGGAGCCGACAGGGCGGCCCCCACCTGCACCTGCGCTGTGCGGCCCGTCAGGAACGCCTCAACGAAGCCCCGCAGCTTGCCCGCAATGCCAGCCTCCTCCATGGCCAGGGAGATGGCATGACGCTGCAGGTTGTCGAAGGCGCCCTTCACGTCCAGCAGCACCAGGGCCGCCACCTGCTTGGTGGCCCTGGCGTGTTCAAGGGCCGCCACGACGTCGGCGATGGAGTCGGTGGCTGCTCGGTGCCTCCGGAAGCCCGTCAGCTGCTCGGGGATGGCCTCTTCCTCCGCAGCGATGGCCTCCATCCTCCGCAGTGCCACCCGTTCGAGCAGCTTGCAGCCGCAGGATGTGAGGGCCACAGGCCGGTACGCCGTGACTGCCACAAGGCCCTTGCCTGGCTTTGGTATGGGCCGCAAGATGGCCAGCAGCCACTCAGGTGGCAGTTGGCCCGTGTCCCATATGACGTTGTAGGCGGCCAGGAGTCGGCCGAACCCCACCTCATCCAGATTGCGCATCATCTGGTAGGTGAGGCCGTCCGCTCCTGGCGCCGACTTACGCTTGCAGCTGCGGAGGGCACTGCGGAGCTCAGTCTCTGTGATGGGGGCGTTGTTCAGGGGGTGGTGCACCTCCCCCGTCCCAGCAACAGCAGCAGCGGGCCCTGATTCCGCCTGGTGTGGCGGCAGGAATTGTGCAGCGAAGAGGTCAGCCAACTCCGCAAAGCTGGCCTGCTTGCGGATGGCCATGGCAGCCAGGGGGTTGCGGTTTCTCTGGGGTTTCAGGATGGAGTTGAAGATGCCCCAGAGGCGGTGGCAGCGTGGGTCGGCCTCCGAGCTGACGCAAAGCTCGGCCCAGCGCTGCCGGCTCAGGCGATTGGCGTGACGGCGGCACGCCGCATCCACTCGCCGGTACGCCGTCCAGTCCGCCCGCTCCCCCGAGCGCTGGGCCTTCTTCTCCGCACGGTTGCACACCGCCCGCAGCTGCAGCAGCTTCAGGTCCGGCGTGGTGGCCCCCTCGGCTACTGTGCAGCTCTGTGTGGATTGCCTGGCGCAGCAAACCAGGCCCCGGAACAGCTCGGCTCCTTCCCCCAGGTCCTGCTCGGCGAGGCAGCGCCGGAACCGGTCCCAGGTTCCACGTCTTGCTTGGAACGCACGTGAAGTAAGGAAATGCGGTTCTATAAACGTTGAAGTAGGGCGCCTCGATTCACGTGCGTGTCCACCCTGAGTCAGCGCTGGCATCGAGGCACCGGCGTGGAGCAGTAGAACGCGGCAAATTTTAATTGACTTGAGCAAACCTCTAGCGTGTTCATCTCGGGAGGAACGAGACGGGAGAGGAACAGCATGAGAGGTGAGTGGGAAAGAGAATGGAGGCATTTACTTGGCAAATGTTGACGAAGGACTATCACCTTTTGCCGACATTTGCAACGAAAGGAGCAGATACGCGGTCAATTTTTTCTAAGGCACTGTTTGTGCATTCGCTCATTCCACGTCAGTCCTTACAAAGAGTGGAATTGTATCATTATTTGAAACCGCACAAATATCAAGGTGGCTCTAAATCAGTCCTATTCGAAACAATGTTGCTACTTTATGTCGGCTTCTTCTGCAGTGTTATATCGACTCACTAAACACCAAACCTCCTATATTCCAGCCGGGATGTCTACCATTAAGCTCAAGAGTTCCGAAGGCGACGTTTTTCTCGTCGATATCGAAATCACGAATACGTCGCAAACAATAAAGGACCTCCTGAAGTCCGAAAACGTACAGAATGACAACACGGTGGTGCCGCTTGACGCGGTGACCTCCGCCGTCTTGCAGCAGGCGATAGAGTGGGCTACGCACTACCAGAGTCCTTCAATGCTTTACATTGAGGGACTCTGGCACTACTAAGGAAACCACTTGACGCCGCCGCAGTGCAATGACGGCACCGGGAAACCACCCTGTGCCGGCCACACATCCTGGGAAGCGGCCTTCTTCGACCTTCGACTGGTTCCCACTCTCGAGTTGCTGAAGGGCGCTCTGTATTTGCAAATGGAAGGCCTAATTGACTCCGCTTCTAAAACCCTCAACGCGCTGGTTGAACGCATGACGCCGGAGCAACTGTCCGCGGAATACTACGCCACCGCTGTCCCCGACCGAGTGCGCGAAGCCCAGGGGCAGATGCCTCCCCGTGCTAAGCGCCCAGCCCGACGTGGAGGGCCTCCCGGCCGTTTTGGAAGTAAGAAGAGCAAGAAGAACAAGACACAAGACGAAGTGCTACTCAGCGAATGCTCCGACGACTGCATGCTATCTGATTAATTAACCGAGAACGGACGTGCAGCGAACACACACTAAGCGAAAGCTGCACGCTTTGAAAACGTTCGTGACATTATTTCAGTGGCGCTAAGAAAAAAAAAAAAAAAGGAGTTACCGTTGCGGGAACCTCCCTATCGTCAAAGTGACGGTTTAAAACGTGCATTAAATTGCCCAGCCGAACGACCTCGCGCTACCGATTGGTTATTAACTTGGAGGACGCGTCTGCGTTCGAAAGGTGTCAAAATCAAATTAAATTATTTGATTGTGACAAAAAATTAGAGCTCGCGCATCTTCTTTCCTTAGAACTGTTCGAAATGGTGCGAAAAGACGATGTTTGCGTTTCTTGCATTCCAGCAAACTACGTCCAATAACGATAGCAGTCTGTGGAAGGACTGGATCCGTATGTATTTAATGCGGTCTTGCGTAAACTTCGGCATTTGATGCATACGTCAGTAAATATTTCACTGTATGTAGGTTACATCTGCATCTAACGTTCATGGCCCTCAGTTCTCGGAAGCCGGTTGTGGTTACAAGGATGGCCAAACAGGATGTATCGCGATGTCCTGTGCGCCCCTTATTGCAGACGTGGTCCTCGTTAAAAATATGAGGTGCGAAAACCTAATGAGCCCTTTAACTATTCAAAGCTACAGCTTTGATGTTATCGGCTTTTGTACCTCCTGGTAGAGAGAGCGTAGGCATAATCCTTTGATTGAAAAAGCCGAGATATAACCACATTACCTCAAATAAAATAGCCTGGACGTATAGCGTCGCTTGTCTATAAATGCAAATGCGACGCTGCACGTCTTGTCTATAAAAATGCTTGCCTATAAACACACATACGTGCACACATGCACGCGCACCTGCACACGCGCACTTGCGCACGCACACACAAAACACAGACGCGTACACACGCACACAGACAGGCAAACGCACGCACGCACGCACGTACACAACACACGCGCGCACACACAAACGCACACACGCACGTACGCAACAGGAGCACACACGCGCACACACAAATGCGCACACACGCGCGTACGCAACACACGTGCACACACAAACGCACACACACACGCTCGCACACCCGCACGTATGCAGCACACCCCCGCACGCAAACACGCACGCACACACACACACGTACACACACACACAAATACACACGCACGTACGCAATACACAAACGCACACACACGCGCGCGCACACACACGTACACACCCGCAACACACACACGTACACACACACGCACGTACACAACACGCGCACACACACGCGTGCATGCATGCGCGCGCACACACACGCACGTACGCAACACACGTGCACACACAAACGCGCACACACGCGCGCACCCCGCACGTAAGCAACACACCCCCGCACGCAAACACGCACGCACACACACAGACACAAATACACACGCGCGCGCACACACGCACGCACACACGCACGTACACAATACACACAAACGCGCACACTCACGCACGCACACACAAACACACACACACTCCACACACACGTGCACACATACACGCACGCACACACGCAACACAGACACGCAAACGGACGCACACACGCACGTACACAACACGCGCGCACACACGCGCGGACACACAAACGCACACACGCACGTGCGCAACAGGCGCACACACACGCAACACACGTGCACGCACAAACGCACACACACGTGCGCGCACCCGCACGTATGAAACACCCCCCGCACGCACGCACACACGTACACACGCGCACGCACACACGCACGTACGCAATATGCAAAAATGCACACGCGCGCACACACACAAACACACACACACGCAAACACGTACGCGCACACACGCACACACACACGCACACACACGCGCGCAACACACACCCGCACGCACGCAGGCACACACGTACGCGCGCGCGCACGCGCACGCACACACACACACACACACACACACACACACACACACACACACACACACACACACACACACACACACACACACACACACACACACACACACACACACACACACACGTTGGTCTCCTGATGTTTCATGTAACACGCAGGTATTGCTAGATGAGGGCGTTAACAACTTTGTTATGTCATTGCCATTGAGAGACGAAATTGGGAAACCTGTTCGAATTATTGGTTAAGATCCGTGTACATTCCGCTGCTTTCTTGTAACACAACAATGATATTGAAACGAGGTAGACGCGATTAGAATTAGCTGTATTACACTATTTACAAAAGGGGAAAATCGGAGACACAGCAGATGACGGTTTTAGCTCCTGCCGGGCGCAACATTGTTCGTCGTCTTTCTCGTCCTCCACGATTAGCCGCATGCCATGCAGGGAGATTTCTCCTTATAGCAGTTGCTTCACCACTTCGACCAGGAAGGCTGCACCGTAACAATATTTCAGGGCAACAGCAAATGAATGATGTACTTTCGTTTCCCCCTAGCGAAACCTCCCGGTTGAAATGATTGCAACCGATTGGAACTAATGTATGTTCTTGTTGTGGTACCCGCGTTATGTACTTTAATCCATAATGTTTGTCTTCTGTTCTTGTCTATTTTTTTTCGTGGACCTGAGAAAAATTGACGTACCTGGGACTATTTTTTTGAATTCTGTTATCACAAACAAAGCTAATTGTCATTAATTGCATCACATGCACCCCGTGTAATATACGCTGTCAAAACTTGAACACGACATACGGTAATTCATTTTGAGTGGGGAATGAGGACGGAAAGATGTTTTAGAGCTTTTTTTCTAGCCTCCACACCTAAAAGGATAAAAATAAAGAAAACAATATTGTAATATGGCGAGGCAAGCTTTAGTGCAAGTTTATCAAGGCGCGCCTAATGTAGCAAGCGCAGAATACGCATCGTATTTCACGAAATCGTGAAGTGAGTATGCCCCTTACTTCCTCGTTCAAGCATTACCAATTTGTAATACACCAAAGCTGGAGCCTGCTATATTTGTTTTACGAACAACAGAAACCTGCAGCTATTTCTTGTGGGTTTGAACATGTTCCGAAGCCCCGCTTTGTCAGGTTACTGCGTAAGTTACTGCAAATATTTTACCACAGCAAAATAATGCCTAAAACCATTGTTTAATGCACCGTTTCGGATACGTGTTACTCTCTGCGTAACACTGCTAGGCTTTGGAGTACACACAAAGTGTTGACGAAGCGGACACAGATTTTCCATAACGCACTGTCTGGAGGGCTGTCCGATGGATAATTTAGCTCGGTGCTTCAGCCCTGGCTATTGAGTGCCGTCCGACGACATTCGCGTTTTTAACACTAGGCTGGAATAGGGCAGGACGTCTGCTGTTGTTGCGTACACGTTCCGTCTGATCTTTCTATTCGGAAGACCGGTGGTTCGAGTCTGGCTCCTACGTCTATATTTTGGAATCTTTAGTCTCAATTATAATTGTCATGGTTTAGGTTAGTTTTCGGTGTTTTGAGTGATTTATTTCTGTTCGCAAAGTTGTGTGAGAATAATTTACGTTCCGTTATAGGAGGGCGAAATGAGGTCAGATGCGGCATTTTTCCTGCGAAACGCTGGTGGACATCGCTTTAGGGGAGCGCTTATATAGTGCTGTCGGAGGGCCCTCCAGACAACCTTTCCATAACGCGTCCACCCCCCCATGTGGGTACGTCCTGCTGTGGAGATAGGTAACTTGCAGCATCAACGGTCAAACCTTTGCCCGACCTTAGTAGCTGAAGCAAATGTTGCGGCTTCAACCGGTTCCCGTTGCTTGAAGCACAAGAGTACACCAAAGACTTTATCCAGTAAGTACCGGTTGCTGACGTTCGGCCTAAACTTGGCCATCACATACAGGCATCGGGTGTTGTATCAGCTCCATGAAGAGTAGCGCAACCGAGTTTGGAAAAAGTGGGAGGCTTCAGGAATGCGACTGTATGCATGAGGCTTCACAAAGCAAGCTTCAAGGAACAGGCCCCACGGCTTTCCCGCAGAACCGGAAGAGACAGACTAACAGTGTTCTCGCCGTGAAAAAGTAATCTGCTAACAGTTCGGCTGTGCCAACCACCGCACATCGTGCGAAAGCACCATACACACTTCTTCAATATCTCTGTGGAGTGACGGCCGCCCGGTTGGCCAACAAGTCTCATCACAACCCCATTGGGGGTATGTGCTTTCATCATAGTCATCATCATTACATCATTACTTTATTCATAAAAACACACACACACAGATATATATATATATATATATATATATATATATATATATATATATATATATATATATATATATATATATATATATATATATATATATATATATATATATATTGTAACGATGGTTACGAATGAGGACTGGAAAAAGGTTTATTTACAAGGCGAACTTGTGCCCATAAATGATGCGCTGCTCATAGACTCAGAGCTGGAACGTCGTCTACCTCCTCTTCTTTACCTCTAGTGCCACTCGTCGTCTTCTTCCTTGCCTTCCACTTGTTCGCTGATGCGTGACGTCAGTTTCCAATCAATGCGTAATACTCAAACATGTTTCATTACTCCCCCCTCCCGGTAGGCATCGACCCGATGCCGTTAGCACGCCGGGCACGAGGGAACAAAAGAAGTTCACAGAACAAACGGACGGTGGAGGAAACGCAGGTTCACAAGACGGGGACCGGAACAAGGAAAAAAAAAATAAGTGCATGCACAGTATAGGTCAACTGGTAGTGTCAAATGTCCGGGCATGGTACGGTTTAAGGCGCACCACGTGAACGACTTCAGCATGTGGCCGCCGTCTAGGGGAAATAGGTGCCTCGCTCTCTGGTAGAACCTCGTAGTTGACGTCTGACACACGGCGGATAACTTTATAGGGCCCGAAGTAGCGCCGAAGTAGCTTCTCTGAAAGCCCGCGGCGGCGAATAGGCGTCCACACCCAAACGAGATCGCCGGGTCGGTATTCCACGAGTCGTCGTCGCAAGTTGTATTGTCGAGCGTCCGTTTCCTGCTGCTTGCGAATGCGGAATCTAGCGAGCTGACGGGCCTCTTCCGCTTTCTGCTTGATGTCGTCAATTTCGGTGACGGTTATCATGCCGTTGTCGACAGGGAGCATTGCGTCGAGGGTTGTCGTGACTGGGCGGCCAAACACAAGCTCAAACGGCGTAAATCGCGTCGTTTCCTGCACAGCTGTATTATAAGCGAATGTCGCATACGGTAGAATTTCATCCCATGTCTTGTGATTCAGGTCCACATACATAGACAACATGTCAGCTAAGGTTCGGTTAAGACGCTCTGAAAGGCCATTTGTTTGGGGGTGATAGGCGGTCGTCTTGCGGTGAGTAGTGTGCGTTAGGCGTATGACTTCTTGCAGGAATTCGGCTGTGAAAGAGGTGCCTCTATCGGTCAACACGATGGCAGGCGCACCATGTCGGAGGACGATGTTGCTCAGAAAAAAATTAGCGACCTCTGCAGCGGTTCCACGGGGAAGGGCCTTTGTCTCGGCATAGCGCGTTAAGTTGTCCGTGGCCACGATGATGCACTTATTCCCGGAGGCTGACGTCGGGAAGGGGCCAAGTATATCCATTCCGATTTGCCAAAACGGCGCGTCGGGGGGTCTAGCGGATGGAGTAGGCCTGCTGGTTTTACCGGAGGTGACTTCCGGCGCTGGCAATCACGGCATGTTCTTACGTACTGTTTGACCGATTCCAGCAGTTTTGGCCAGTAGTACTTTTTGCGAATTCGGGCAAACGTGCGGGTGACGCCTAAGTGCCCAGCCATATGTTCGTCATGGTACGCTTGCAAAATTTCCCTACGTAGTGCTGATGGTCCGACGAGCAGGAATTTCTCGTTACTGCCGTCGTAACTCCGCCTATAGAGCACGTTGTCACGTAGACAGTACGAAGCTATTCCCCTACGGAAGGTGCGGGGCGGCACCACGGTGTCATCTCGCAGGTATTCGATAAGCGGTCGCAGCTCCGCGTCGGCCAGCTGGCAGTCAGCCATATCCGTGTTGTGGATGATCCCGATGAAGGTAAAGTCCTCGTCCCCTTCGGACGAACCCGCGGAAGCTGGTGCCCGTGACAAACAGTCAGCATCGCTGTGCTTGCTTCCGGACTTGTATACGACCGTGACGTCGTACTCCTGCAGTGTTAAACTCCAACGAGCTAGTCGCCCCGATGGGTCCTTCAAGCTCGCGAGCCAGCAGAGGGGATGGTGGTCGCTCACTGCTTTGAATGGCCTGCCGTACAAATATGGACGAAATTTGCTGATTGCCCAGATGACGGCGAGGCATTCCTTCTCGGTCGCCAAATAATTTGTTTCCGCTTTGGAAAGGGCGCGACTCGCATAAGCTATAAGTTTTTCTACGCCAGCTTGCCACTGGACAAGGATAGCACCGATTCCCACGTTCCTGGCATCTGTACGAATTTCCGTATCGGCGGCATCATCGAAGTGAGCTAAAACTGGCGCAGTTTGAAGGCGGCTACGCAGCGTGTCAAATGCCTCCTGCTGCTCTTTTCCCCAGAGAAATAGAACGTCATCTTTTGTAAGTCGCGTGAGGGGTTCCGCAATTCTTGAGAAGCCTTCCACAAAGCGCCTGTAGTAGGCACAAAGTCCCAAGAAGCGTCGCACGGCCTTCTTATCGGTAGGTCGAGGAAAAGAAGCGACGGCAGTCGTCTTCTCGGGGTCCGGCCGAACGCCGGCCGCACTTACAACATGGCCGAGAAATTTAAGCTCCTCGAAGCCCAGGTGACACTTCTCAGGCTTGATTGTTAAATCTGCAGAGCGGATGGCCTCTAGAACACGTCTCAGCCGTGACAGGTGTTCTTCAAACGAGCTAGAGAAGACAACGACGTCGTCGAGATATACCAGACACGTCTGCCATTTTAGCCCAGCGAGAACGGTATCCATCATGCGCTGGAACGTAGCCGGCGCTGAGCATAGGCCGAAAGGAAGCACCTTGAATTCGTAGAGGCCGTCCGGTGTCACGAATGCCGTCTTCTCACGGTCCCGTTCATCAACTTCAATTTGCCAATATCCAGATTTCAGGTCCAGGGAAGAGAAAAATTTGGCGTCGCGCAGGCGGTCTAATGAGTCATCAATTCTTGGGAGTGGATACACGTCGCGTTTTGTCACGCTGTTCAATCTGCGGTAGTCGACACAGAAACGGAGCGTGTTGTCCTTTTTCCGGACGAGCACGACGGGTGAGGCCCATGCACTTTTAGACGGCTGAATAACGTCATCATTCAGCGTCTCCTTCACTTGTTTTTGAATTGCTTCACGCTCCGTTGGGGACACCCTGTATGAATGCTGATGAACAGGCCGGGTGGATTCGTCCGTTATGATGCGGTGTTTCGCCACGCGAGTCTGGCGAACCTTAGACGTCGTGGCGAAGCAATCAGAAAAATCGCGCACCAGACTCATCAAAGCATCCTTTTGAGTGGCTGAGAGGTTTGGGTTAATTTCGACCGGTAGCATGACGTCAACTGTCACTGAGTCCGGTGGCGCCGTTCCCAGTGTAGCTAGATGCGTGACGTCGGCGGCCTCTTCGACGAACGCGATAGTGGTGTTCTTCGCGAGATGTCGACGCTCATTACTGAAATTAGTGAGCAAAACCGACGCGCACCCATTTTTCAGTTCGACAAGTCCCCTCGCGATGCAGATACCCTTATCCAGGAGTAACCTCATGTTTACTTCGGCTATTCCTTCACAGTCATGGAATGCGCCATTCTTTACATTGACGAACACGCTGGTGCGAGCGGGAAGCGTGACACTGTCGTCAGCGATGCGTAAAGCCGTGTCGCGTCGGTTTTCGATGCCACCTCCGATGGCTTGTTTTGTGGAGAAGCTGATCGTGAATTTCTCCAAGTCAATAACCGCGCCGTTTCCGTGTAAGAAGTCCATACCAAGAATTAAACTTTTTGAGCAATCGGGGAGCACGATGAAGGTGCCGATGTATGTGAATCCATGGATCGTGATTCGCGCCGTGCACCTGCCCACAGGGGGGATCAAATGGCCTCCGGCAGTACGGATCTGCAAGCCAGCCCAGGGAGTGAGCACCTTCTTCAGTTCTGTGGCCAACGTCTGGCTCATAACGGAATGGTCCGCACCAGTGTCGGCCAACGCAGTAATCTCGCACCCGTCGATTTCTACAAATACGTCGCATGTCACATGTTCAGTGGCGCAGCTCCCGGTATGCGTTTGGCCAGCCGAATCTTGCAGTTGTCGTCGTCGTCGCAATGGAGGATCTTGATTCATGTCGACGCCAGCGGCCTCACCTCCCGGGGTCGCTGACCTCAGTTTTCCCGTGTTCCAGGGCGATGAACGGTCGGTGGAATTCGGGGCAAAGCGTGGGCTCAGGGATCGGCGTTGCATAGGGGATGGCGAACGGGACTCAGAGCGTCGTGGCGTAAAGGGTTCATGGCGTTCGGCGAGGTAGTTTTCTATCTCCGACGGGCGCTCACCATTTCTCGGACGCGGCGCATTCGGTGCGAATCCTCGCAACCCGGCACGACGGTAGGGACATGCACGGAAGACATGTCCTTCTCCGCAGTGGAAACAAAGTGGCCTGTGGTCGGGAGTGCGCCATAGGTCACTTTTGCGTGGGGGCATTTCCCGCGGGTACGGCAGGTAGCTACGAGGCCTGGGGTTGAATAGCGGCTTGGGCGCAATGCTGGCGACGGTCGGGGGTGCGCCGTATAGGGTTGCCGTACGGCGGCTGCGTACGAACACCGCGGCTCTTCAGGCAGCAGTTCCTCCGCCGGCTCAGGAATCCGCACCGCTTGCTTCACTTCTTCCCTTATGATCTCGGCGATGGACACTGTCGGAGGTGAAGCTTGGTTGGCACGGAGCGCCTGGAGCTCTTCTCGCACGGTTTTCCTCACCAGTTCGCGAAGGTCGTCGAAGTTGTTCCCTAGCCCTGTCATGCAGTTTGCGCTGGAGATGGTGGCATCAGCTCGGTAGTACTGCCGTGACCTTAGCTGAAGTGCCCGTTCTATTGCGGTGGCCTCCGCAATAAGCTCGGAGGTCGTGCACGGAGGGTTCCTCACGAGCCCGCCGAAAATCTCCTGCTTCACACCACGCATTAGGTGCCGCACCTTCTTGTCCGCCATGGATGAGTCTGCGCGTCGAAACAAGCGCGCCATGTCTTCTGCGTACATGGCGACGGACTCGTTGGGACGTTGGATCCTCGCGTGTAGTGCAGCCTCAGCTTTCTCTTTGCGGTCGATGCTAACGTAGGTCTTAAGTAGCCGCTGACGGAACTCCTGCCATGTAGACATGTCGGCTTCGTTGTTTTCGAAACACGTTCTGGCCGCTTCCTCCAGGGAGTAATAAACGTTGTGCAGCTTGCGCTGTTCGTTCCAGCCGTTGAAGTTGGCGGTACGCTAAAACTGTTCCAGCCAGTCCTCCGCATCTTCAAAGGCTTCCCCGTAGAAAGGCTTCGGTGTGCGAGGTTGCTGGAAGATGTACTGAAGAATCGCCTCATTGGGAGGTGTGAGTGTTGCGCTGGCAGCCCGTCTACTCATCTTGGGTGTCCGACCGAGCAACGGTTCGCACTCCGCAGGTAGTCCTTGCAGGCGGCGACTGGCACGCTCGTGAACAGGAGTGATCGGGATGTCTTGACGGGTGCTTGGCGCGTCCGTAAGACCAGGGATCATTTACCCGGCTCCTCCACCACTTCTGTAACGATGGTTACGAGTGAGGACTGGAAAAAGGTTTATTTACAAGGCGAACTTGTGCCCAGAAATGATGCGCTGCTCGTAGACTCAGAGCTGGAACGTCGTCTACCTCCTCTTCTTTACCTCTAGTGGCCACTCGTCGTCTTCTTCCTTGCCTTCCACTTGTTCGCTGATGCGTGACGTCAGTTTCCAGTCAATGTGTAATACTCAAACATGTTTCAATATATATATATATATATATATATATATATATATATATATATATATATATATATATATATATATATATATATATATATATATATATATATATATATATATATATTAAGAGCAGAGCGGTGGTGGTTGGGGTCCTCGTTCTAAGACTCCATTGGATCTTACCATCTCTCGAGTATAGTTAGTCAGTTTGCTCTGAAGCTCCAGGACTGAGCTGGCAAGAGTTGCCTCCAACTGCTCTTGCCTCTCCTGTGGAAGGCTTCCGTTTCCTTTAGAAGGCTTCATAATCAGGCCCTTCGGGCCAAGATTTCCTGGTGCGGATCCTCCGAGTACTCACACACTTAGCGATGGATTGGTTAATTGATTCATTAATTGTGTTTCATCCATCCCCCAGAGTGCACCGGGGGCGCCAGCGTCTGTATATAGCTAGACGCGCCGCCGCAGCCTACGTTCATGCTTATAAGGTGTTCTCTACTGCACTGCTTCGGGCATGTGCTCTTATATGGGTATGTTTAGCTTTACTTCCATAACAGCAGAATCAGTGCAGTGGCTTCACTACAGTTGTGGATCTCGTATTTTTTAGTGTATAAGTCGCTTGCGCCAATGTTGACGGGCTGCAAAGGAAAGGTGGGGTTATGTCTGACGCGGAGCGGCTAAAAGGAGGAAAGAAATCCTTGGGTCACGTGATAGAAACTTGACGTCACTGGACTTGTTTTTGAGCGCCTAGGGACAACGCCGAAATAGGCGCAGCATTTCCCTGGGTCCTTCCCGAGTGAACGATTTGCGCTGTCAGTACCCAGCGTGTCAGTTTGTGTTGATTGCTACCAAATCAAGCTGCAAATGCTTGAATATACCGTGAATGCTAGTATTGGTGCGATATTCCTATCCAATCAGGTGTCTTTCTTACCTACATACTACTGCCACATTTCAAGCGACTTGCAGCCTGAGCTCAGCGTAGATTAGCCATGGCGGTCTCTGGCGCTTTCTGTCATAGACGCGGAAGAGCGGAAAAGATGGCATCTATGCGCTCATTTCCCCAGCAAGGTCAGTAACGTCGTTATTTTATGTTTGTTGTAGTTTTTGTGTTTATACCACTATACTGTGTACCTAAAGCTGCGTGAATTCTTGTTTGCATGGCCGCATCGGCCTCCTAGCTGTCATTCTCGTTTCCGATAGTATTGTGACGTTAACAATTGATGTTTAATCTTGAATTCAAATTTAGCGTGCGCTGCATACTTGGACGAGGAAGAGACAATGGAAAAAGACAAACCAGACGTTGTCGCGCAAACCAACACCTGCTTCGTGTAGCCAACGTCTTTTCCCACTCCTTATTTCTCCAAGTATGCAGCACACGCTAAATTCAAATTACGATGCTATGTCCCCACACACTCCGGCCGCAGTTTCAGGCATTTCACTGTTGTTCCTTTTGTGTAGGAGCCCATAACATTGCTCAAGTTTGAACGAACCGGTGGCGTGTACTCCCCGAAGCGCAGTCCTGGATCTGTGAGGTGCAGTGCCTCGAACGTAAGTATGCATGTGTTTGATAGCGTTAATCTCGCGAGCATGTCGTGTGCACGCATCAGAGTTCTAGCTCTTCGGGCAGTTAAGTTGCGTTGCGGGAGATGAATGGAAAACGTCGCTTCTGTACAGAGAACTTAAGGATATCGCGGCCAAAGGGAAAAACAAAAGCGTGAAATCGTGAGCCAAAAAAGACGGAAGAGGGAGAGAGAAAGGATAGACCAAATGACGGCGGCAGAATCAGATCGTCCAAGGGGCTGTGAAGCACACAAATAACGCGTACAGGCAGGAGGGACACACCACAGTCTCATCAAACATCTCATCACTTTTTATCATGTGCAGGAAGATTTGCGCCCGTTGATTTCGTTACCGTAAACAAGTGCTCTCCGAGATGGACGCTTAGACAGCGTCCTGTCTGGCCCACATACACGGACTTACATGACAACGGAATTCTGTAAACCATGCCAATCGTACAATGAACTAAAGACTGCTCAAGGTTAACACTGCACTCGTTTTTCCCTTTACTTGAATGATTAACAATGTGGCAGAGATTGCCCACTTTTGCTTTTGCAGAAAACAACACAGGACAATGCGCTGTACGTGTGTTCTTTTTCTTGTAGTGGGTTGTACTGTGTGGTCTTATTCCACGCCGCCATCTTTTACGCATTTTGTTTTTCAAAGATGTATTATTAGCCTACCCAACTTTCAGTTGTGCTGACACAGCATTCAATCCTGTTCCTGCAGCATCTGCATAGGAGGGCTTCCTGTGGAAAAAAAGAAGTGCTTGGACTTGGCCCCTACGATGTTGGTGCAGGGCCTGAAGAGCAAGGCTTGGTCTGCATCATTTCTGGGTACCCATGGAAAGCAGGTGAATGCCTCCACAAGTGGGTCGTTTTGTGGTAGACTCGAAATTAGCCGCAGACAGACTGCGTCTGCTCGCAGACCACCCTGGTAGTATGACAACCAAATATGTAGCTGTGTCCTAGTTACTGATGGGAAGACTTAACAAAAAATCAACTGCCCATCTGTTGAAACGACAAAAATGGGGGATGTGAAGCTTTCCAAAACAAAGTCCAACAGCAAATTAACCAGCCCAGTACTGAGCACCTGTTTCTTATCGGGACGGTCTGCTTCACTGCAGTTGTGCTCTCTAGCGCTTTACTGATGCAGGCAATCCATGACCTTCCGTAGTGTACAACCATTGTCGTTAGATGGAGGTGTACATTTTCTGTGTAATTTTCCACTTCCATGCAAATCCAGATTGCTTCGACTGTGCTGGAATGGTGCAGTGGGATAGATGTCAGCTTCATAACATGAGGGACCCAGGTTCAATTGAGGTCACGGGAAGCGTTTTAATGTTTTTTACTTCACCCACGATCGTCATCATCAGAAAAAGTTGGCTTTCTGCAGTGCATTTTGGGTGAACTACAGACACATCAGGGAGAGGCTGGAAGCTTCACTTTAGTAAATGAAACTGTACCAAGCACAGTATGTGCGTGAAGCTTAAGCATTGTACATGAGCCAAGCCAGGGAGGAGTGGTTATGGGTTAAATCCTTGTAAAGAAAGTTCACAAAAAGTTCAATGTAAATCACTGAGCTTGCAAACTTGTCAAATCTAAACTTGACACTTTATTGTACCAGTCTTTCATGCTCAGCTGAGGAATGGTGGACAGATGGGGGCAACAACTGGCAGAAAGGGTCATTAGCTTGCACTTCATTTGTCTATGTAAATATTCTAAAAAAGTACTGGTATGAAATTTTCGTGTTACATTTATCCCATTTCTATGGGTGCCTACCAGCCCAGGAATCATAGAATGGAACATTAGATAGTCGACCCCAGGATATATAATTATTTTGAGCCTTGTTTATTCGTGTCAGTTTCGGCTTGGACAGAACTAACACCAAGACAGCCGCCATGAGAGAATGGCACTCTTGATGTCGCTGTTCTCATTGCATCATGGTCAGTCTAGATGCGTACCCTAGAGTGGCCCAAGCTGGCCATGACCGCACGCATCTGGGCCGCACGATATCAGTTCCAAAACTGTGACATGATTCACAAGGCAATGCAGCGTGCACCATCAGCAGCCAGTGTGTTGGCTAAGTTACTGAAGGCCTAATGTCGGCAGTTTGGGGCGAACTGCATGGCGAGGCACTCCACGTATCTTGCTTATGCCAGTGTCGAACGGGTATTCATTCGGAGCTTTCTTGTGCATGCAAATATTAAAATTGATTTAAAATATGTTATACTGAATGGTTGCTACTAAAATCTGCAGCTACAAAGGAAACGTTTTGCATAGTTATCTCAGCTTTGATATTTCAAGTACTCCTTTAAGTAGAGCCTAATCATGCTATGAACGTTTAATAGTGGTGCTACTCCTTTAAGGTATTTTTTACTTGTTTTAAGCTGACTTGTTTTTAGTTTGGAGTTAAGAGAGACCGTAACATTCTGGCCACCCAGCCGCCCATTTCTGGCCATCAGTATTTCTGAGTTGTTCTTCAAAACAGTTTTTGCTCGGCACTTCTCTGAAATGTCGAGAACACCTAACTGAACTTAGTCATGATTAATGCATTATCGTGCAAAGGTGAAGCAATCTCCACCCTTTCACTCACCTGGCAGAGCATCATCCTTACATCGGAAAAAGGTTTTGTTTTGCCAAATCTTTGCCACTTCATACCACTATAGAATTTGCTGCCAACATAGGGGTGCTCTCCAGCTGAATCAGCCTTAGGTGTAGTTATATTTCGCCTCTCCATCTTCTTGGCGAACTGATGGAGACGAAATAGTGATGTTCTTTTGATGCGCGAGCCCAGATGACGATCTCGACTCGCTCCGATGACCGACAACCGATGCTTGGAGCAGGTGAGGGATGAGGACTGCCTTCATTGCTGGATATTGGGTTTATTTACACTATTTACATTACTCCAACTTTACATCAGGTCAGAGAGACGGTTACATTGTCACTCTGACAGCAGCAGCCTGTTCGGCCGAGATCTATACTGAACTAGATCCCCTCTCGACCGACCCCCGACAAAACCCAACACTCCGGTTTTGATACCAAAAACCCCGCCTCCAAGAAGGGGGCGTACAAGAAAGAGAGAAAAACCCTTTAAACAATTAATAGAAACCATTGATTGGCCACAGGAACCAGCCAATCACACATGTGTCCCCACCTGCGGTCACGTGACCCAACCCTCTCTCTTATGCACTCATAGTGCGTTTCCCACGCACGCTGTTGCACCCGACCAGCAAATATAGGACATCTGCGGCCTAAAGTGGGCACACCATTACGTTCAGCGGGCGGCATCTGCACAAAAGCCAAGCCGAGGGCCCGGAGCGGTCCTCGCGCGGCTGACCTCCCTCCGCGCGGCGCCTCCCGCGACGCCGTGCGTCTGCGTGCGCGGCGGGACAATGACGGTTGCTAATTCCCTCCCAGACGAAGGGCGCCGCCGCCTGCCGCTAGTCCCACCGGAAGACGCGCTTCAGGCCCACTCCGTGGTCTCCGAGGCGATTGACCCGTCAACGACCAACGCCGTCGCCGGAGTCGAAGATCCTCCAAACTTACACCGCGCGCGCTTTCAACACTAAGAGATACGATAATCTGGCTTCCCGTCAGCCTGTTATGCCGAATGACCCAGCCACCTCCGACGCGACAGAGGCACTCAGGCTAATCGCCCCCGTCTTTTGACACACAAAAGGACGGGCACAAAACACGCTCTCGCGGCTCCGAACTTGGCGTCCGTGCGGCTACATGAAAGGGACACAGGATCGTAGCTACCAGCGGAGGCGACGCCAATACATGGGCCACCGGCGGCCTTCATTAATTGCATGGGGAGCCCGAACTTAACACCTCCGCACTAAGAATGTTGTCCGTACACTAGCTGTACGTACAACATTAACTCTCCTGCAGGTTATGTCTTACTGCAGAGCCAGAACTAAAAAAACACACTCAAGCCGTTACGCAAGTACACTACAACGCGAGTACAATACAGTACAACAACAAAAAAAATTACCCCGGCACACACCAACCCAACCAGCACAACGTGCCGGCCAACTGCACCAAAAACGGATACAACACGACATACTGAGTGCCTTGGCCTAGCCATGGCTTGCGCAACATCAAACAATAAACGAAAGCGCTCAACTACAGGGCCCGTGAGAACAAACTCGTGGCACCCTCTACCATTAAAGGCAACCAACCCCACGAAGGGTATAAATGTTCGACCTGACAACTGAATGAATGACACCATCCACTCTTAAACGTTAAGCGCATGCAGGAACATTCTTTCACTCTAAGGAAAGAAAAAAAAAACATCCGAACAAAACCAAACGTACCAAAAGAGGCTACTCCTGTACAAATAAAAAAAAAACGTCTAAGGAAGTTCAGCGTCTCTTCACGCAATCACGGACGCGTGTTCTTTCGGAATGCGACACAGATTGTTCGTCCCGGTTGCGGTTCACTTGTTGTCCACATGCGATGCACTGAAAGTTCATTTCCCAGTACTTCAAACACTAGTTCGCACACAAGCGCCACAAGGGGGCCCTACTTGCACATTGCATGGCCCACCATGACCACATGCCAAAGGGCGCAAATAAAGGAATGCACTCGCCATTGTACCCAGAGGTAAACTCCCTACCGTGCTGTAACAGCGGCTCTACTCCTCAAGAAGATAGCGTTAAGACCGCCAGGCTGCGCTTCTCGCAAATCACACGACTTACGACAGCTGAACGCAACCAACACATGCACAAACAAAAAAAAAACTAACAACAAGGGGGGGGGAGAACTACAATACAGGTGAAACTAACAATAATTGCCCTCTCAGCGATCCCTACGCACCCAGAGAAAAAGACGCTAACAACTAAGTGTGCGCCATACAACACTGACCCGTTCTGTCTAGCACTGCACAATATTCAGCGCAACCCCTTTCCACGGTAGCACACACCGACCGTCGCACGGAAGCTGATTCCGTGTTGTGCGCCACCAGCTGATTCTACACGAACCCTGGTTTGGCTCGTGGTGTCCTCTGCTCCCGGGAGAAAAGGAACACCCTACTCGGCGGTAGCGCGTACGACGATGTCGCACCTGCGCCGCCACACCTGCCCCCGCCTTCCGCGTTCTTGGGCCCGTCGGAATCGCCCTACGCGCAAGACGCCGCGGGCCGCCTGCACCTTCATGCTTTGCGCACGGAAGCTCAACAATTAGGCACGCCGTTCCGCTGCCCTTGCATGCCCCTTGTGCTGCCTCGGCGAGAGACGGCTGTTCATTGTCCGCCTCCACAGAAAGAAGTTCGGCAGCTAAGACATCTGCCTCGCGAGATTCCACGATCTCACCTGTAGCAGTGGGAACGCTACGGTGTTGCTCAACAACTGGGGTGGCTTCGGCCACCTCAACTGCATTCCCACTCTCCTTTTCTCGTGGCGTCCGAAGCGCCCATGAGGGGACAAAAACTGTGAAAACATTGGTATCCTCCTCGAGTTTACCAATCCTGCGGAGCTTCGCTTTTTCGTAAGCGATCTCCGCTCTCCCTTGGGCTAATTGAGCGCTAAGCTCTTCAGCTGTCCATTTGGACCAGCTACCAGCGTCCCTGCTACCCGCCAGCCTTGCTTTTTCGAAAGCGTGCTGCGCATTCCTGAGAGCTATCTCCGCTCTCAACTCCTCAATCTCGAGCACAATGGCACTAACCTTTCGGTCGGTGCCGCGACATCCCGTTAGCATAGTGGCCATGGTGAACCCGGAGAAAACAAATCAGGGCCCACCTGTGCTCGCTCCGGGTTCGGCCGGGTCGCAGTGTCGCTGATGCAACAGCTCATGGACCCGATGCGCCGCTCTCGCCGCTGGGATGAGGCCGTGCTCCCTGGGCCGGAGCCCACGAGGCCTCCCGCTGAGGTGTCGCCCCGTTGAACCGCGGCTTCCGCCGCCCTGGGCCAGAGCCCACGAGGCCTCCCGCTGAGGTGTCGCCCCGTTAAACCGCGGCTTACGCCGCCTTGGGCCGGAGCCCACAAGGTTTTTTGCTGAGGTGTCACCCCGTTAAACCGCGGCTTACGCCGCCCTGGGCCGGAGCTTACAAGGCCTTTCGCTGAGGTGTTGCTTCGTTGAACCGCGGCTTACGCCGCCCTGGGCCGGAGCTTACGAGGCCTCCCGCTGAGGTGTCGCCCCGTTGAACCACGGCTTTCGCCGCCCTGGGCCAGAGCTTACGAGGCCTCCTGCTGAGGTGTCGCCCCGTTGAACCGCGGCTTACGCCGCCCTGGGCCGGAGCCCACGAGGCCTCCCGCTGAGGTGTCGCCCCGTTGAACCGCGGCTTCCGCCGCCCTGGGCCAGAGCCCACGAGGCCTCCCGCTGAGGTGCCGCCCCGTTAAACCGTGGCTTACGCCGCCCTGGGCCGGAGCTTACAAGGCTTTTCGCTGAGGTGTTGCTTCGTTGAACCGCGGCTTACGCCGCCCTGGGCCGGAGCTTACAAGGCCTTTCGCTGAGGTGTCGCCCCGTTGAACCACGGCTTTCGCCGCCCTGGGCCAGAGCTTACGAGGCCTCCCGCTGAGGTGTCGCCCCGTTGAACCACGGCTTTCGCCGCCCTGGGCCAGAGCCCACGAGGCCTCCCGTTGAGGTGTCGCCCCGTTGAACCGTGGTTTTCGCCGCCCTGGGCCGGAGCCCACGAGGCCTCCCGCTGAGGTGTCGCCCCGTTGAACCACGGCTTTCGCCGCCCTGGGCCAGAGCTTACGAGGCCTCCCGCTGAGGTGTCGCCCCGTTGAACCGCGGCTTACGCCGCCCTGGGCCGGAGCCCACGAGGCCTCCCGCTGAGGTGACGCCCCGTTGCCGTTGAATCTAGGGTGCCTCGATGCGCGCCCGCTCCGCTGAGGGTGAGGACAACCGCGTCGTCTGCTAGAGCGACCGCCATTTTCTTGCATCCGCTATGCGCGGGGCGCGCGTTTGCTGCGTGACGCGCCTGGATAGTGCTGGTCTCGCTAACAGTGTGGGCTTGATTTGGCTTTACTTTTGATATACATTCTTTTTCTAGCGTAGATGAACAGAAGAGTAAGGTTTTGGTGAAGGATTCTCTATTTTGAGGTGATAAGCGAAGGTATGGTGAATGCCTTTCTTTTTTTACGATACGTGACACGGCGGAAAACTTCACGCCGTCGTGTCATACCGGCGCCGTGAACTTGCTGTCGTTGCGTTTATATATAAACATAGCAGAAAGTAGGCGGAGTACACGAAGGAAGGGCACTGCTGCATATTCAAGTGCGAATGTCCGGCACGCTTACAGCCACTGAAACTATTATTCGGTACTTACATATATAGGATTGCCTGAAGGCAAAGTGTGTCATGCATGCACTGTGCAATCTGAACGTGATTGATTGATTGGTGAGGTTTAAAGCGCATACGCTACATAGGTGATGAGGCGCCGTAGTGGAGGGCTACGGATTAATTTTGACCATCTAGGAATCTTTACCATGCGCCGAACTCTCGAACAAACGGGCGTTTTGTATTTTCTTCTCCATCAGAAAAGCGGCCGCCGCGGTCGTGAATCGAACCAGCGTCCTTGGGCTGCAATCTAAACATAAAGGCTTACACGGATGTAGGAAAATCATTTAATACCTTGAAGCAAAAATACACTATGCACAAAGTGATGAACGACATCCTCCACTGCTGATACATAATACATTATGTACAAAATGATACAAACACACTTCACTGCAGTTATAATACAGGTAATGCTGATTACACTCGAATGTTTTCGAACTTGCTCTTTGAGGTTTTGAATTGCGTTCTCAGCATGTGTGTGATGTTCTTGAAGTGCGGTGTATCTTCATTCCAGGGCCCGTTTGTCCGAACGCGATAAGTGTGGGAATAAGTTCTCAACTACGGCTTTAGCGCGGTCTAGGTAATAAGTCGTTTGCTCGAAACTGATACAAACGCTCGGTAAAGGTAGCGTTTCCGTCGGGTTTTCTGGCAACCGGCTTATTTGCCGTGGCCGACTTCGACTTACTGACGTCTTATTCGTAAGCGGGTACTTAATCGGGAACTTATGCGTACGGGCAAACGGGCCCAGGTCTGCCAACTGCTTTTTCAACTCAGCTCAATCCCTTTGTTGTGTCTCACTAGCTGTGAGAGTTTTATTTGTCGAGTTTGGAATTTCGACATTCAAAGCTTCGACACCTGGGCTGTTGAGTTGGAGGTTTTCCGATGACGTCTCTTGTGATACCGTCTCTTGTGATACCGATGGCGTCTCTCGTGAGTTGACTCGGGGAGGATTTCCGCTGTCTGATGATGCGTGAAGTTTTTTAGCGGGGTTGTCTACCTCTTCATTGTTGGATGTGGGCTCAGGCTGCGTTCTGTCTCCGGGTGGCTTTCACTGCTTTGGACCGATTTTTAAAGTAATGTACGCACTTATACGAAAACACGCAGTGAATGAAATGGTAAATGCCGACCTCTGATTGGGAAAGGCGTTAGCACAGCATTTGGCTTCAGCTCCTTCCATCCATCTGCACGGATTTGTTCAAAACAGGATCCTTCAAAGTGAGCCTGAACGCTAAATTGTCAATATAGGTGCCTTTTGCTCCCGAGAAATAAGAATAAATGACGTGAAATCAAGCCAATCAAACAAACCGGCATCCACGCGTATCGGTTCACATCCCCACATGATTCACATAATAGAGGTGTAATTAACACATTTCTTTTCACCTCCATGCGCTACTTTTATGGCATGATAAGCGACAATAAATGTCTGAAATATTATAATTTTTGTGCACAACAAGATTTATAAGAGACCTTAAGTTGAGACAACACGGAGAAACCCGAGAATAACGCGTCGCATGCAGTTTTACGCTTTGGGATATATCATTCACACTGCCAAAAAATGGGCTTTTGGGGAAGTAAGCGTGATGCGCCGGGGTGACGCTTCGGGACTGAGAAAGGTCGCACACCTTTTTACAACGAGCGCCTTATTTCGTGATACAAAGTGAAATGACTAAAGATGCAAAGCGCCACACGTTTTATATCGGCCCCCCGCTTTAAGAGGCCACGTCCGTTTGCATCGATCGAAATATAAAAAGGCCGCAAAAGCATGATGAAACCTCCAACATAAACACGTAAAACCGTGCGTCTGGTATCGAGAAACAGCCACACAGACAAGCTTACAATACGCCTCGAGCGCGGCCTGTAGGGGCGCCACTGAAATCCCCCTAGCGGCCCGTTTCGACAGCAGGCTCGGGAGTCCCCCGGCCCGTTCCCCCCTGTCGCCGTTGCTTTTGGGGCTCGTTCAAGACAGCGATTTACCGTTTGTCCGCGTTCGAAATCCCGAATAACGTAGAGCAGGCACTCTGTTTGCAAGCGTGGTGAGTTCACGAGAGTATAAACGTTTATGACGCGATCTTAGTGAGATCTATATGAGCGCCGGGCGTGTGTCACAGGCCGGCGTCCCGAAGCCAGCATTTGCATCAGCTGATTGCAATTCCGCTGCCCTGAAATTTAGTGACTGTGTCTCCGTAAGCAGTGTTTCCTCTGATGGTCATGTTGCGGCCATACACACTGATGTAAATCGACTTTGTGCACTTACAAAATCCAGCGGAGCATCTGACAGCACGCAAGTTACGCCTGCCAATATATCAGATATTGATCAGTACCATGAACAAGCCAATGCGGCATAAATTTCACAAACATTGTACCAAAGAAGTACGATGGATAATGCAAAATTACACTCCGGAGTCAGCACGCGACGACAAATTTAATGCTGGGTCGTCTTGTCCCGAGGTGAGCGCTCGAAAAGATTCATCTGTTACATTTATCCTCCACGAGAAGCGCGAAGATGGGCTTATAGAGTAATCCGCGTCCGTGACCAAACTCTTCTTCGAAACATCGTCATATGACACAGGGAGACTGCAGAATCTAGCATAAACCGAAATTGAGACCCTTATCAGATATGACACTCTTCCAACGAGCCCGTGTGTACGAGATTTCGGCGCACGTTAAGGATCTCCAGGTGGTCAAAATTAATCCGGAGCCCTCCACTACGGCGTGCCTCATCGTCTCCGTTGCGTCGGTGCGTTAAACCCTGCCACCAATCAATCAACTCTTCCAACGACACCTCGTATCGCTTGTGAACTGATGCCTACCCTGTATTCATCAAAAAATGTGTCCGCCGAGTGATCAGCCGTTCGTTGAAGGCGAAAAACAAACAAAAAGTGAACACGCAGCTTGTGTGTGTGATTACTAAAACGTTCATTCGTTGATTTCGCACCGCATTTGTAAACAACGATAGTTGAGCGTCCTCCTCCTCACCCCCCCCCCCCCCATGTCTAGCGAAATATCAGTGCATTTCGCATCTAGTTGGTCTGGTGAATAGTGCCTTGCTCAAGAAAACGTCTTTAGCATTTCAGAAGCTGCACTCGGTTTTTTTTTATTCCCGTACGACTATTCTATTTATTCCTGACTTGCAGACCATTCATTTTCCCGTGGTTTCATTAACAGATACCTTGGTTCTTACTATAAGGCATGAGTGGGCAGATATCTGACAATGCACAGCCTTTGAGTGTACTTAACATTTTCACGTGGCTTATGTTCCCATAAAAGGCACAAGTTTTTGTCAGCTATTGGGTTATCACATCCCCGAAACATATTTTTCTGCGACGTACATATTCGAAGCAATGCCGCATTTGTTGTCTGCGCCGCAAAACGAACCAACCTCTTACAGTGGCGACAATAAATAGAATTCACTTGTGCTGACGTGTTCGAAGGTGACAGCGGTGACTGCTGCCGTCGCCGACGCCCGCAAGAGCGGCCAAGAAGCGCGCAGAACCGCCTCCCCGGGTAGCTCTTGTTAGCGTTAGAGCGCTCTACCAAGACGCAACTGTTTTTTTAAGTGCCCTAAACGGGCAGTTAGCTTACAGACGTTACCATAACAAGTTGTTTAGTGCGCGGAAAGGCAAAGAGAAGCGAAAGAGAACCAAAACACTGCATGACCACCTATCAGCCACGCAGCGCTAATCCCGCAAACGCTGCGGAGAAGCGGCGGCAGGCGGCGCAGCGATCGCGAATCTCGAGGCGTATAGCCCCAAATAGATTTTGCACTGCTTGGAAGCCGGGTACTTGCACTGCATATGCAGGAGTGCTTCGTCGGCTGCCACTTGTCCCGCTTGATCTTCACCGTCCACAGAAGCCGCCTTTTTGGGTCTCTAGGAAACGAAACATGCTCCAGAGATTTTTAGCGCTGCTAGAACACAAGAGAACGCAGCACCCAGACATTCTGCAAAGAGATTTTGTGAAGAGCGCCGCTTTTCGCGCGCCTAGCGCGGGAGCCGGCGGGGGCGGGATGCAAGAAAATGGCGGCGGCGCCTCCCGAGAACCGGTCTTGGCGGCGGCGACCCCTTCAAAGAGTGGCGCCACCCTCCGCAGAGCGGGCGCGCATCGAGGCACCCTAGTTGAATCACGGCTGCTGCCGCACTGAGCCGCAGCTCACGAGGCCTCCCGCTGAGGTGTCGCCCCGTCGATGCTTGGAGTCTGGCTCGTCGTTGGTCGGAGCCGAACCTTGCGTTGAAGGAGTCTCTCCGCAATGCCCCACCAGTTCCAGCCCATGGTCGCGGTCATCCTGCCGACTGCGCCAGTTATATTTCGCTTCTCCATGTTCTTGGCGAACTGATGGAGACGAAATAGTGATGTTTTTTTGATGCGAGAGCCGAGATGACGATCTCGACTCGCTCCGATGACCGACGACCGATGCTTGGAGCAGGTGAGGGATGAGGACTGCCTTCCTTGCTGGATATTGGGTTTATTTACACTATTTACATTACTCCAACTTTACATCAGGTCAGAGTGACGGTTACATTGTCACTCTGACAGCAGCAGCCTGTTCGGCCGAGATCTATACTGAACTAGATCCCCTCTCGACCGACCCCCGACAAAACCCAACACTCCGGTTTTGATACCAAAAACCCCGCCTCCAAGAAGGGGACGTACAAGAAAGAGAGAAAAACCCTTTAAACAATTAATAGAAACCATTGATTGGCCACAGGAACCAGCCAATCACACATGTGTCCCCACCTGCGGTCACGTGACCCAACCCTCTCTCTTATGCACTCATAGTGCGTTTCCCACGCACGCTGTTGCACCCGACCAGCAAATATAGGACATCTGCGGCATAAAGTGGGCACACCATTACGTTCAGCGGGCGGCATCTGCACAAAAGCCAAGCCGAGGGCCAGGAGCGGTCCTCGCGTGGCTGACCTCCCTCCGCGCGGCGCCTCCCGCGACGCCGTGAGTCTGCGTGCGCGGCGGGACAATGAGGGTTGCTAATTCCCTCCCAGACGAAGGGCGCCGCCGCCTGCCGCTAGTCCCACCGGAAGACGCGCTTCAGGCCCACTCGGTGGTCTCCGAGGCGATTGACCCGTCAACGACCAACGCCGCCGCCGGAGTCGAAGATCCTCCAAACTTACACTGCGCGCGCTTTCAACACTAATAGCATCCTCGATTAACCGCACCGGTGCACACCGGGGCACACCGGTGCGCCTTTTCATCCTCGATAAACCGCACCGGTGTGCACCGTCCGTCCTCGATAAACCGGGGTGCACCGTCGCGGGGCAATTTTTGGTTGCACCGCCGCGCACCTAGAGAGTCGACGGTGCGCCGGCGTGCTGTCCCGAGATGCATCGCGGACGATGCCGGTGAAGGAGCTTCCTCCGCCGTCTGCTGCAGCGACGGCGCATCGCCGCACTCGTGTCAAGGCGGACGGAGCTGTGTATTGTTGCTGACAAAGATGGCGTGCTTGTGAATTCATCGGGCAACGATGCGACAGTCTCCTAACGGGCGGTAACAACGGCCAATGATTGTAAATGAGGACGCGAACTTTGTGTATACTTCAAAGACGGCTGCATGCATTGCCAGAAAGTTGGGGATTGGCATTCGTTTCGTTCGATCGAATTATCATGAACTGTTACCGGAGTGCCTAGACGATGAAGACCTACTTGTTTTGCTGTAACGGAAGGGCGGAACAAAACAGGCACTCGCATTATGGCTCAAACGAAGATTAGAAGCAGCTTGTATGTAGCTGTTTAGTGGAAGCGGTGGCGGGACGTTTTTCCGCATGTGTGACGGATATTTAAGTTGTGCGTACATATAATAATTGGCTTTCAATAAATACCACTTTCAAATAGCGCTGTGTCTCATTACAGTGCTGTATTGTTACTTGTGAACTTTTTTATGAGTTGATTTCTTAGATTAAGAGATGGCGCCTGGGTAGAACCGCCCCGTTTGTCCTCGATCAACACTCCGTGCCGGTACGCACCGTCGTGGGGCACTGTGCACCGCGCCGGTTTTGGGGGCAACACCGGTGCGTGTTTATCGAGGACGCTATAAGAGATACGATAATCTGGCTTCCCGTCAGCCTGTTATGCCGAATGACCCAGCCACCTCCGACGCGACAGAGGCACTCAGGCTAATCGCCCCCGTCTTTTGACACACAAAAGGACGGGCACAAAACACGCTCTCGCGGCTCCGAACTTGGCGTCCGTGCGGCTACATGAAAGGGACACAGGATCGTAGCTACCAGCGGAGGTGACGCCAATACATGGGCCACCGGCGGCCTTCATTAATTGCATGCGGAGCCCGAACTTAACAGGTGTCACAGGAGTGAGAGTAAGAACTTTAAAATAATGTTGGAAATAAGCACAATACAATAGCTTTCTTTTTTGTAACATGTTAAAGGGGCACTGACACAAAATTTTGAAGGCGGGATAACTTCGGAGGTAGATTGGTGTGAACACATATATATCATCTGAAAAATATCAGCGGCGAATACAGCCTAGAACATATTTAAAGTCAATTTTAAAGTGCGCGAAACGCAACCGAGCAGCCAGCATGGGACCAAGCGCAATCGACATCCCGCGGATATTTTGTAAATAAACAACATCCAAACACGTCACGAGTTTGTGTTTGCCGCTTCCGCACTGCCAGCGTTTTTCGCCAGCTCGCCTGGCTCGCCGCTCCAATCAGAGGACCGGAGGGCGGAGCTTCTGCTCTCGAGAACGAACGACCCCATCTTTGGCGGCGGAGGCGCTGTGATTTCGTCAGCTCATCGGGCAGCTGGCCGTGGCCAAAGTTCTACAGCGATTCCAGGCACTCTGTTTCTATTACTTGTTATTTACATTGAATGCGAAAACGTTCCAAAAACACGAAAAGCCCACTGAGCGTGCCGCACGGTCGCTGTGCAGGCGGCGGGCACGGCCGCGAAGTGGCCCAGGCCGGCGCTGGTAGCTCGAGTGATAGCTTGTTACCGCTGCACGAAATTGTACCCAAGTGGCAGCTTATGAGAAAGGAGTTACTGATGCGATGGCGGGTTCCATTAAAAATTGTCATCTGCACCGCTTACGAGAGCGGCAATTGAATATCCGCCGCAGTGCTAAGCCGAACGCATCTGTATACGCGGACCTGTAGGCAGACCGGCCGGCTGCTCTCAGCGCGCGTCTTGCCACCCACTGTCTCGAGCGTCGCGCGTCGTTCTTTAGGCGCGGTAGCATTTGCACTCGCAGCCCCTGCGTGTCACGTCCACAATCGCTTTTTAATTAAGCGGCTCACAAGATCAGTACGTGGGGGCATTCGCAGAAACTGCGGCGATGCGGATTCGACAGTGCTACGGCAGCTCTGCTCTGTGATATCCCTCCGACAGTCACGTGGTACGCTTTGTTCACATAAAATCCATCGCTTCACGGCACACCTGCGACTGGCCCCATTGAAATTGCCTCTGATTAAACAAGCGTCGCACGCTGAAGCAAATGAGGTTTCTACAGGTGATAAGTAGGTCACTAGCGACTTATCGCTACAAAAAAAGAAAAAAAAAGCAAGATGCAAAATTTTTGTGTCAGTGCCCCTTTAACAGGTCGACCAACCTCATTGCGACTGTAGGATGCGACTTGTACGTAGAAGGGCAAAATCAGAAAAATAGAGACGAGCAAGTAAGTCATCGTGTTACGACAGCTTCTGCGACACCTAAGTTAAGCTGCCTGCAATTTACGTGCAAATAAAATTGTTTTCAAGATGTTTACAGTTTTATTGCCTGGTTCAAAGAGACTGGTATACAAAATTTTGAAGAAAGCTGGAGTTGGCCGTGTTTTTATTTGTATTAGGAAATGTGTGGAAATGTGCCATTTTATTATTTATTTTATAAATTCTTTAACTGCTACAGGAACGTTAATTTGTAGATGTAGCACCATGTATTTGGTGTTCTATGTTTATTTATTCAAGATACACTTATGGCCCCACGGGCAATAATGAGGGGTGTGGTACCTGAGCAGATTAAACGAAGAATAATAACATAAGAGAATTCTGCCACGTGCGTACAAGAAAAAAATAAAGGAAAAAAGATACAGCAGAAACGTCAGTGTCCACACGCATACTAGAAAACATAAACGCAAGGAACACAATAATAGTGCAATGTGTTTAAGCTGTTTGTTCATTTGAATTGTGAATGGGAGGCTCCTAAGGAAATATATGTAGTGCTTGACCAGTTTTCAAAATGCTATTTCTTTTTTACTTTTCAGTGACAGAGGTCTCAACAAGCATCTGGATGCACCTACAACGTTTGTGCTCAGCACCTCTGATATCTGTCATCTGCTATGGCCGTGAAACTGGGAATAAATAAAACTAAAAACTGTCTCCTTCATTTCGTATATTCCTTTTACATTGTGCAGGAACGTGGAAATAACATGGAGGACAATACCCAAGCACTTGGTCGTCATCGTCCCCGGGTCACTTATTGGTATTTATGCTGCAGTCCGAGGAACATGTTAAAGGTCTTCACAAGAAGACATTATTAAGGATTGAGATGCTACACTGCAGGCTCACTTACAACAGCAGGTTCTAAATATTTTGCATATTTTAATACTGGCCTTCACATCTGCTCTTGAAGCCTGTAAGTTGGAAGCAATCTAATGCTTGCTTTACATCGGTTACTACAAAGGGCTAGTGTCATAGCAATCAAGCATCCTGCGATAACACAAATTTGTTTAGACAATAAATAAGCTACGCTACCATCTATTGCCAATAAATGTGCATTTTGGAATGACCACATCTGGAAACTGACTTGAAGGGGCTGTATCTCATCCTACGTTTCTTTTTAGTTTAAATGTGGCACACTGCACAAGTAAAACTGATATTGCGATAACTGTTCTCCCGGGTACACGCGCGCTAGGAAATCTCGCAGCCGTGAACGGAATTTCTCTTTGATTTTCTCATCGTTCTTAAAAGAAGCAGAAACTTAAACGCAGAGGTAATGAAGAAGACGTCCTCCAAATCTGATTATTGGTTGGTGCGGGCCAGCAGTAATATTAGGGCCACACAGAGGAGAAAGAAATGTTGAAGTTTTTTGAAGAATAAAGGAACCAGCTCAGGACAAACTCGGGGCGACACCATGGAAACGCTCAGGCAGGCACGCTCCGCATTAAAAAGATCGTTCAGCAAGACACCAGTAAAAATTGAAGTAATTACAAAAGGAAGCGTCAGTTCCAGCCGTTTCTTGCGTCGTCTGCTGCTAGACACTGGTACAGTGCCTAGAATATACCAGTATATTCTAGGCACTATAACACTGGCCATCGCCTCCTCTTTTTAGAAGAGGCGACGCGCGAAGCCACATCAAGCCTGCTCGCTGCAACAACAAATTCCCTAAATGTCCCTAACTTTTGTCCCCAACTGACAGTGGTTTCAGGAGCCAATCAAAACGTGGAATAATTTCCTCCTTTTAGCCGCATGCTGTCTGACGATTCGCTCAGTTGACAAACCGCGTCTTTGAGGCGGCACCATTTTGTCGCCATTCCGAGAGGTGGCGCTGCGTTGAGATCGAGTTTGAGGAGCGAGGTTCGTCCCGATCATGTGTTTTTGCTGCGCTGTTGGGGCCCGCCTGTTCATCACGTCTGTATTAACGCTCAATGCTGTCATCGTGCACACATATTTTAGTGCAACCTTGAAGTGTCGATGCGGTTTTTTGACGTGCTGCGCGCCGGGCTGCCGTTCGGGGTTGCTTCGGCAGCGGAAAAGTCCGTGCCGCGGCATTTCTTCAAAGCGCCGAAGGATCCTGATAAATTAAAGGCGTGGCCCGAGGGAAAGCGCGATTTCGCAAAAAAACTTCAAGGTTACGTCTTAAACATACGTTTTTGACATTCATTGTGAGCTGTCAGATATCGTCAACTGTGTGGGAATCGTGGAGAACCGCGACCCGCGATCGCGAGCCGGTGCGCGCGGGGAGAGACGTGCCGTGCCTCGCTGAAACCGGTTCGGCGCTCCGCTGGTTTCTTCGGCGCCCCCGAGAGATGGCACCACCGGTCCTTCCGGGGCATAGGCGCTCTGGATGCGCGAACATGTGCGCGCGGAAGACGGAGAGAGCCTCGCCGGAGGTCCGGTTGGGGCAGCATCGGCGGAACAGCGGGGCGGCGACAGCGAACATGTATCTCAGGTGGGAACTGTGGTTTGTCGCGTGCCGTGAGTGCCTGCCTCCCCTTCGCGATCACGACCAGGACGGCGTGATTCGTGAACGCCGTCGAGCCTTGTGCTCGCATGCTTTGGGAGTTCCCAAATAAACGGCTGTGCTTCGGCACTACTGTCTATTGTGTTCTCGTATCGGCGAACCTAGCTGGGCTGGCGTAGGTGCGGGAGCCCGCGTGGTTGACACGCCGAGAGCTAGCATGGTGGCCTACGCCGGAGTACTGGCTAGGTCGCCCCCGAGAACCCCACGATATCCCACAACTGTTACGAACACGTCGTGAACGGTCAAACTGTGAGGATACCGCAAGGCAGGTTGACTCTAAGTTACAGCGCGGTGCCCCGTATTTTCCCTGACATACCTGAGCATCTGTCGATACCAAAGACGCCAAAGTCATGCAGAAAACTACACAAAGGGAGGACAGTGGTTCCCATTCATGTTGCGTCCTGCCAAAATGATGGGCCTTTGTGCGACGAAACTGGCGCAAGTGACAGTATGTGGTGTAGAAAGCGCCGAAGTCAGCACGTACGTTAGGAGCTGTGCTGTGGTTCGCGGTTACGCAGGAATTCAGCAAATGTTCAACATTCCAGTTGTAGAATGTGAAGGCTTCGCTCACCCAGGTTATATTCTATAAGCGCGAAGATTCAGCGGTCATTGCGCTGATTGAGAAGGGTGTAGTAGTCGGGCAAAACTTGCCGGTTGAAGTTAGTTGAAGAGGTGTGCTTGACCAGCCGAGCAGCTACAGCGATAAAAATGGGAATATTCACCCTCAGCTGACAAGCAAGAAGAATGTAGCAACATTTCTTCGCTACATTGTTTCCTTAAAGATCAGCCCTTGGAGCAAATGTTAACTGTTTCCAGGCATTTCATCCGCAACAGCAGCCGTGAAAGAGCAGTGTGTGTGGCATGGCAACAAATGCATGGTGCTGTCAGATCAAAACTTTTACCCTACCCGGCACGTTGGCTAAGGCGTCGTGCTGCTGAGCACGAGGACTCGGGTTCGATTCCCGGCTGCAGCGGCCGGTTTTCTGATAGAGGCGGAAAGCAAAAACAGCTGTGTGTTCGAGATTTCGGTGCACGTGAATGATCCCCTACGTGGTCAAAATTAATCCGGAGCACTCCACTACGGCGCTCCTCATTGCCTGTGTAGCTTAAACCTCTTAATCAATCAATCTGACTAATAAAAACTGGGAACTGTTGCCTATCTGTAGATTGCAAAAAGAAGCGAGCAGGAAAAATCCACGCAGAAAAAGTTTGGAAGACTGCATAAACGATGGCTCTACGGAAAAACTACCAGGCTAAACGCTTAACATAATGGGCATATCCGGGCTACGAGAAGATAAATGAAAGTTTCTGTGACCCTAAAGACTGTCTATCAGATTTACAAACCAAAAAAAAAAAAAAAATAGCGCGACAAATACTCTCATCCGAGAAAAAAACGTTTATTTTTTTTTAAAGAAACCACCTTTATACCTGTCAAAGAAATAGAAACATTTGATAAACATTGGTTTAATAATTGGTTTACTTTTCTGCGTTATTAATAAAGCCAACTACTGTTGCAGCACTTGCAGTTTTCATTCGGCTCGCTTGACCAGTTTTGTTCCAGATTGTAAATACGTTCCTGCGATAATGTACCTACCGCATTTTTTTAAATTGCGATAGTGTTCCCTTTGACATAAGGTCCTACAGGTACAAGTTGACACCCATTTCCTGGAGGAAGTCCAGGAGACAGCGGGGGTGGGGCCCCTACAGCCATCGCTGAAGATCGGGGGGTCTCCCGAGATGCAGGCCTGTGCCGCGAACGTTACCTACCGCATTTGCTTCCACAGCATACATATAAATGACAAGGCGTATTTTCTCGATTCCAAGCTGGTGGCTGACTATTGTAGGCTTTCCCGCAGTTTCAGTAGCGTAAGACGTGTTCGGGTATGCTTCATATATTGTCGCAGACCTTGGCCAGCATCGCCAGGAGCTGACGCTAATCACAGCTGCATATCCAGCTACGTCCAATCTCTCTTTGTCTGGGTATGTTGTGGTGTTGAACGACCGACGGAAAGGAAGAGTAGGGAAATCAACAAAAGCAAGAAGATCAAGAATAAAGAAAGTCATAACAGTGGCTTCAATCTCATTATGATGACCGAGACTTCGTCAGTCACCATCCTTCCTGGCGACATGCTTCTCAGAGTTCTTTGTTGTATTAGTAAGTACTTGACCAAATACTTACATAGACGACACCTCAGTAACGTTCACACGTTACAGTAAATGATAATATATTCAGACTTTAAAACAGGGTCCTAGTGCTATTTTATTCGAATTCATTGCCGGGTAATTGCCAGTCTGCAAACTTTGTTGCCCTCCATCCCTTGAAAAAAAAAAAAAAAAAAAACCCAGACCTGTAGCACAACCTTAATGCGGTACAGAGGAGAGTGGGGATTCACCTGAGCAGCCTTTCGTCGACTGTGCATAAATCAGGTTCAGGACTTCTTAGATGCTTTTGCGCACATTTTTTCCCAAGGCAAGTGGGTTCATAGTTTGTTTTTGTTCCAGCATCATCTTCGAACTACGCATTGATGTGAGCTGTCACGGTATGGTCGCACAGCCACACAGAAGCACTCAACCGAGCGCAAGTAGTGGAATATATCCACTACAAGATGTTGCTAAGTAACAAATCGATCTTAACGGGATAAAAGGTCAACACTCTATTCCATTAAACACGGAAAAGGTATAAAATTGCGAACGAACGTTGTTCAATTTCACGGCTAAACTGGCAAAGGGCGGTTTATTTGTCTCCTCGTTCAAGCTTTCTGAATTGGCTCATGTTCTAAAGTTCGGCTATATGGTGACAAAATCAAATCAGTTTAAGCGCGAATCCAGACATGACTGTTACAAAAAAGTTTCTGTTTTGCCGATTTGACGTTGGTCGTTTGCAAACATCTTCTAGACGCCAAAAGCACAGCTAAAATAATTGTAATTTGGTTGAATCGGCATATATTAATTGTCTGTTATAAAGCGTTATCGAAATCTTTCTATTGGGGCAAAAACTAGAAGTGCTATTAAGCAGTTTTGGTCGCAACTTTGCCGGTGGAAATACTGTTATTTTAGTTTGTTTCTTTTTGATCTGAAAGTGTTTGTACATAGCGCTACAAGGGCTTTTTAAAGATCCACACGCGACGGCTGTGATTAGACAGCGCATTAAAATTATGCACAAGGTCCAATCAGACTATTAACAAAAACTGCGCCATAAAAGCTACTTACGCGGCGAATTTTACAGCACAGTTAGGGCCGTCCAAAGTGTTCAAAACGTGCGTGACCTTTACTGACCCCAAGATACAATTTTCTACATTGTGCACGACCGCTAAAAAAAGGGAGCACAAAGTTGCACAAAGTCGTCAGGGTTCGCGAAATAAACCACACTTGCCCTAAAACTCAAGTGCAGTAATCCGAACTTTCTGGTGGTGCAATCTGTTGTTTTATTGGCGCTGCGTGCCGTAAACCGACCAAGGATGTACCACATAAAGAAAACACTGCACTGACAGTTCAAGCACATTGGTTGGTGCCTCGTGATGCCGATGGAAATACGCACGTCGGATTGTGAGGCCAACCTCCAAAATCAAACTCCGCCTAAGAGCGCCTAGCTTGTCCTCCGCATACACCAGCCAAACCTATCGCTTAATTATTAAGGCGAAGCTTTCTCCGTCTCACTTATGGCGTATGTCGCGTTGGAAACGCACTGCAGGAAAGCCAACTTTCTCTGATGATTATTATGATTTGGAAGGGGGGGGGGAGGAGCGAAAAAAAAAATGTCCGCGTATCTGCTCCTTTCGTTGCAAATGTCGACAAAAGACGATAGTCTTTATCGACTTTGGCAAACTAAATGACTCCCTTCACCTTCCCGCTCACCTCTCATTTTTGTTCCTCTGGCGTCGCGCTCCTCCCAAGGTAAATACGCCAAAGGTTTGCTTAAATCATTTTAAATTTACCGCGTTCCACTGCTCCAGGCCGGGTGTCTCGATGACAACGCTGCCGTACGGCGAAGACGCGCGTGAATCGAGGCGCCCTACTTCAACGTTTATAGAACCGCGTTTCCTTAGTCCACGTGCGTTGCAAGAAGAACGTGGAACCTATCTAGTGGAACCTTTCGTAACTGTTGACGGTTGATTTCTTAAAATGGCGCCAGAAGCTATAGTGGCGCGGGCGACAGCAGGCGACGGAGTGAGTGAATTTTTTTTCTGCAGTTGATGAAGTATTTAATTTCGCAAAAATCAAGCATGTATGATTTTTTATAAAAGAACACTGCAAATATCACTTCTGTATTAATCTGTTGTTTTATATTTGCGTAATGTCTTGTTCTTCGTCAACAATGTTGACAAGTATGAACATTACACCGGGCTTAGATGGGTAGATTTAGCTGTGACTATATAAGACTATTGCGCAGGCATTGTTTTACTTTGGCCGGGTGGCTGAATCGAGTCACAGACAGACAGACATACAGACAGACCAAAATTTCTGGGTTTAAGTAGCCCAAGAAAGACTATCGTCTCTAAAAAGCATCCCGTGGTCGGAATCGGACCTCGGTCCCTCGCGTTATGAAGCCGACGTTTATCTGATATTGCCATTGCGACAGGGCCAGAGTAACCCGAATTTGGCGAGGGGTGCAAGGACGTGCAAAATTACACAGAAAAATCCTGCACCCCTCCGTCTAACGGCGGCGACGGTTGAACGCGAAGCTTTCTTCGTGCGCAATCAAATGGCGAGGGGTCAAAGTCAAAGCCGCTGCGATCAAAAGTCGAATCTGCGTGCGAGTCAAAGTCAAAACTGAATGAGTCAAAGCCAAAACCGTCTGAGAGCAAAGTCCAAATTTAGACGACAACCAAGGAATCCCTCAAGAGAAAGCTTCGCGTTCAACCATCGTCGTCGTTATAGGGAGGGATGCATGATTTTTCCCGTCTCAGGCCAAACATAAAGAGTTTCAGGCCAACCCAAAACAGTCTCAACTCCATGGAGCAGTGTGAGCTAGAAATCATTTCATGACAATTTGGAAAAAAGAACAGGAAACGGAGACGCACACCCTATATAGTACTGAGTGCGGATGTTCTAGTTCTGCGCATGCACGGTGCTTCGAGCTGCACTCATGGGCATCATAAATGTGTCGCGGCATACGTGATCTTGCAGAGCCAGGGCGGCGCCGAAGGTGTCGCCTTCGCGTACAAGGTCACTGTGGAAAGAATAAGACGATGCGATCAAGGTGCGCGAGGTACCAAAAACACAGACAAGACTGGCCCCTTTGTTGACGGGAATCTTCCCGGCTTCCGCTAAAAATGCACAAACAAAATTCATCACCGACTCGGGGATGAATTTTGTTAAAAAATAAAATATTTGAAATATAAAATAAAAACATATGAAGCCGTCGCGAATTCCCAGCCACTTTCCCGGTATTTTTCAATGAAGTCAGGGAATCTTGTTTGCGCGGATGGCGGCCAGTGTCTATAAGCCACCGCCACGAAAAATAACTTGTGCATCAATCAAGACATCGTCAACCTGGATTGCTGAAGAGTTAGCTATCGCCTTAACACTCATAGATACGAAGTACCCAATCATTATCACAAATTCTCAAGCTGCCTGCAGAAGCTTCTTAGCCAGGAGGTGGCCCCTCCGACACATGCATAGTACCTCATTCATTGCAAACTGCCGAGTGAAGTACGGCGATGAAGACAAGTGTATGTGGAAGGTCATTTCATTGCGTACACATTGCTTCATAACAATTTACAATACACTCCGAAGTTCCTTGATTTTCTCTAAGTTCATCTATACTGGCGCGGTAGCAGCGTTAAAACCTACGCGTACCGCAATGCTTGGAGCATCGCAAGAAAGAGTCTTACAAATTTGAACTTCTTTATTAAACGAAAGGGAAAAAATCCGTGAGAGTTAACATCCACAGCATGAATTTTATATTGTTATCCGGTCAATAAGCATTACAAGAATTTCAGATGAGGCAGTTTTGACAGCAGACTCTGCCTTCCGTCCTTAGTTATGCTTGGGCAAGCCTTGACGTCGACGGCGCGGAGGTTCGTGAGGTTCGAAGCCGCGGAGAGGAGGCCCTCGTAGGTGATTCCGAGGCACTGCGCGATCCTGAGCGTGTGCAAGCGACAGAGGTTCTGTGCGATCAACGCCAGCCCTGCGTCGCTGATGGTGCAACGGGTAAGGCTGAGGCTGCGCAGCTTTCTCATATTCTGCAGGTATAAAAAAATCACACAACAATTCACAAACTTACTGGATATCCTTGCACTTCCTCATTAACCAAGTCCTACAAACTGCGACGCAGAATTAACCTTCTTCGCGCATTCATGGTTACTAAAGTTTACAGCGGCCAGGAAAACAGCAGTTAAGTTTGCTTCATAAAAGAACTGCTTTGGTTCGATAACAATGACACAAATTTTATTGCGCATTTCAAATAAAATAATTGAAGTATAAAAAAATTCAAGCCGTTCTACTTAATGTGAAAGTTGTCGGAAGTGCGGAGCAGTGATTCGCCGTAACGGGCTGTAGCGCCGTTATCCTCTCACTGCTACCACCTAAGCCAATTCAAATTTCCCGCCTTCACAGTGCTCGCGCGCCCCCGGCCCGAAACTGCGCCAACGGGAGTTGTGTTCTTTTTCTCCTTGCTTTTCCTCCCGCATGTGCCGGCGTTGCACTGCCACTTTTTTTCGCTTACTTTCGTAAAACCAGCCCAAAGAGCGTTCCTAACTAATTGAACGCAGGTGCACGCTACATCTTAATTGCATGTATCTTTCCTCAAATGTACCTCCAATTTTCTTTGCGATAAACAACGAGATGTATGGCAAGCGCCATCAATTCACGAGTTTCGAACGCTTATGACTATAAACCGCTTGGCTTTTGAAGAGTCTGGGTTACGCCGCGACGACAGCCGCTATGACGGAACGCTGTTGGGCTCTACTTGGGTCCAGCAAGCGAGCTAGGACGACAAGGCGAGCCCCTAAAGTACTATGCGCTAAAAAAGAATATTAAACAGGTCGCGAACTCCCAGTCGCCTTCCGGCGATTTCTCAGTTAAGTCAGGGAATCTTGTTGGTGTGAATGACAGCAGGTGACCTAAGTCACCGTCAAGAAACCTGACTCGGCGATTATAGTGGGGCCTCTTGTTTCGTTTGATGGCATCACTTGAATGATAACGTGCAGTTAGCGCACTGATTATTATGTTTTAAGTGCTGGCCCATAACACGAAACTCATGCCCAATGTTACGTCACTACGGCGCGAAATTCGAAATTTATTCGATAACTCGCGCTTTATCAGTTAATTCGTCTTCGGCCGTTGTCCTGTCATGCTGTCATCATGTCACAACGGCTGTCATCCTCGTTGGCGAATCTATGCATAACTTTCGAAATCGCCCCTGATACGGCAATGCCACCAGAAATGGTCAGTTCATGAGTGGTATAGAACCATCAACTTCCCTTTCACCGTTCTCTTTCCGCTTTCTGCTCGAGCCAAAGGTAAAGCGTGGTGGGCATGTGACGTGTACAGCTGCGAGTGACATGAGCGCGTGGGCGTGGCTTTGGTGCGGTCAGCTTCCGCTCGGAGCCCGTTGCGCTCATCTGGAGAGCTGAGGTTCTGAGCGCGGTAGCTCTGCATGTAATTATTTCGCAAATCTAATGATGGTTATCGGTTTGCTTTATGATCCTCTACAATTTCCTCATTACAATCAAACATCTAGCTAGAATAATTGAAAAGTTAATTAAGAAATTATGGTTCATTATTTCGGTAAATAGCTCTTGGAACCAGTTTTATTGCCTCCGCCACAGACTCTGACTACTTCGGGCAAGAAAAACAGTTTTACCTCCGAAACTACCAACTGGCACTACCAACTCCGAAAATTTACCAACTAGCACAGACGAGAGCCATTCTGCTTTACCTCCGGATGCCTATTTTAACGCGATAGCGTTATTAGGCTCATTTTCGATTCCCCCGTGGCTCCTTGCCGTCCGCTATCAGCCGTGCTCATCAAGCTTCCACGGAAATACGTCACCGCTGCCACCTGGAAGCTACGGAAGCAGCAAGATTCGAGGACTCCGCTGAACCTTTAATGTGGAGCTACGGCAACAGAAGTTTGGAATGGAGGACAATTATACAACGGGGGATACGAAAGAAAGGACACGCGTTTTCACCAGGTGCCGCGCCTGCGCGGTGAAGTTTGTTCTGTGCCCTGCCGGTTGTAGCATGCTCGGCAGGCACGGTCTGTAGCCGTTCCCGCAACTTACGCCATCACACCAAAGCGTGTTTCCACCAGAAGATCAAAAATATCAATTTCCCGCAATTCATGCCCGGAAGGTACCCGTGGGCTACGAGGCATGTCGTAGTGGAAGCCTCCAGAAGAATGTTGACCACTTTAGTTTCTCGCCGAAATCTCGACACGCTGGTGTTTTTGTTTCCTGCTTCTATCAGAAAAACGGCCACCGCGGCCGGGAATCGAACCAGCGTCCTTGTGCTGAGCAGCGCAACGCCCTAGCCACTGAGCTACGGAGCTGTTTTCCACCGCGACTTATGCCGGCACCAACAGTGGGTGACCTAACTAAAACAGGGGACAAAGGATTAACGCCGGTCTCCCAGAAATCAAGGGAGGCGTAGATTATAAGCCGAAAATAGCTAAAATAGATACACTGGATAGCGTTTATTCACACAAGTTTTCAAAATACTTTTCAATATTCCCACGGTTATGTCTCCTGTGCAAGCTCGGTTTGGTAAACGACAGATGGCGCCACGCGGACAAGCTAAAAATCACTCTAAAAATAGGTACGAATATCCTCCCAGAGAATAGCCACGTAAGAATGCTCGGCAGGGTTCTAGTCAAGGGGGTAGTTCCCAACTCACGATCGCCGAAAACGGAAAATATTTAACCAATTATGGCCCGCAAGCAAAACGTCCAACCAAGAGAAGAGCAAGAAAAAGAGAAAGAAACGATAAGACTCATGCAACCACTGATTATGACCAGAACCTTGCTGAGCCTGAGCTATCGCAAATTTACCCGCACCAAAGAAAGTGAAAGAAACACCATCATTAGGAGAGCATATAAGGCAGTTCTCAACCTCGCAATTTTGACCGTGAGACAAACTAACAAAAGGTGGAACACCAGGGTAGCAGGATGAACATGTCTAGGCGGGTCTAGAAGAAGGGGACGGCCATTCCCTCGATGGAGGGATGGAATAACAATATTCGGAGCAAAGAATGGACACGGGAAAGCGCAGGTCAACAGCGGGCGAAGGTCAATGGGAGAGCCCTTCACGCTGCAGTCGTCCTAAGTAGGATGTTGCTGATAATGACGATGGATAGGTCATCAACTTGTGTCTTTCTAACGCATTTCAAGAAATCGGAGATACCACTCTCCTAGCACCAAGAAAGCGGATGTAAAAAAAGCGTGAAAGACGCGAATCCAACGCGCATGAAATGTGTCCACCCTCACAACGCAGTGTCGGCCGGAAAAATGCTTGCGGAGTTGTTAACTAACTAACTGACTGACTGACTGACTGACTGACTGACTGACTGACTGACTGACTGACTGCAACGGCTTACTTGCACGAATGCTTTGCACTGTGGACAGCCAATGCACTCGCCATTTGTACAAGTGCGGCACGCACACACACAGCTGGCTGGCGCCGCATCTTTTCAAAGTGCTGCGAGTTGTGCCGCGCCTCCGCCAGATGGCGCCACGGGTCCCGCGACCGAGAGAAGACGCAGTGAAACATCCCCCTCGCGAGGGGCACGATCAAATGCAGAGCATTTCCGGGGGCGCACGACGCTAAGTAGTTTGCGTTACGTTAATGTTGTTGCACTTGTGGCAACTGCTGACGAGAGAGCGCTCGTCAGCAGTAATTTGAATGAGTCAACGATATAAGGCGCGTTCGTAGCGTCCCATTCTGTGTCGGCTTTGTGGCGCAGTGGGTAGAGCACCATGTACATTGCGTTCCGCCCGCAGGGTCGAGGGATCGAAACCGGGCGCCGGATAGTATTTTTTATATATAGTAGGGAGGGGTGCGGTGCGGACTACGGACGTCAACGCGGGTGACATCGTGAGTTACTGAAATGCTCTGCATTTAATACAATCGGGAGGGGCCATCGTGTACCCCCTTCGAAAAGAAAGAGGAACCACAAAACGGGCACCCCCAAACAGAAAAGAAACACGTACGAACACGCTCTGTGGGAGTCGAAGTATCGCTATCGCGCCTTACATCGTAGGATACGAACGTAGATGTCTCTGCAACTTTTTTACAAATTACTTAGTCTTCCTTGTAACACCCTGTACATGCGTTCGGCTGTCAGAAAAACATTATACAGGAATTCAGAGAATTATCTACTAATGCGTACAATTCTTATGCCGTTTGTCTTGAGTGGAAGTTTCTTCCGGCCAAATTTTTTGGGTTTTTCTAAATACTGTCCGAGCAATTATCTCATGAATTTACGCTATTATAACGATAAGAAGTGGAACTTTAGCGAAATCTGCAATATTGTGGAAATGCAGGGCGTTGCACGGTTCGCCATTTTGCGTATTTTTGTATTTTTCTTATTTTGTAGTGCTTGAAAATTTATTTCTACCACATTTACGTTAATATAACCCCTACAGGTGGAACTAACGCAATAGCCGCCTTATTGTGGAAATGCAGGTTGTTATGCAATATTATTCATTTTCCGTATTTTGTATATTTTTGTTTATTATTTCTTCAAAATTTCATTCAACCAATCATCTCCATTTACGCTATTATAATGACTACAGGGGAAACTTTACCGAAATCTGCATTATAGGGCGTTACACGGTTGGCTCTTTTTCGTAATTATTCTATATATTTTTTATTTTTTAGTTTTTCAGAATTTCGTTCGACCAATTATCTCTATTTACGCTATTATAACGATTACAGGTGGAACTTTCGCCAATCTGCATTTTTGTTAAAATGCCATACGTTTTGTCATTTTTCGCAATTTCTTGAATATTTGTGAATATTTTGAATTTCCGTAATATTTTGAATATTGAAAATTGTGTCCCAACAATTATCTCCATTTACGTTATTACAACGATTACATTTGGAACTTTCACTAAATCTGCATTATTGTATAAATGTAGGGCGTTACATGGTTCGCCATTTTCCGTAATAATTTTATATTTTTTCTTATTTTTTTTAGTTTTTCAAAATTTCGTTCGACACATGTCCACTTACGCTATTACAACGATTAGAGTAGGAACTTTCGGGAAATCTGCATTATTGTGGAAATGCCATGTGTTACACGTTTCGTAATTTTCCGTAATTTCTTCTATTTTTCTTTTTTTGGTTTTTCAAAATTTCGTGTGACCAGTTATCTCCATTTACGCCGTTATGGCGATTACAGGTGGAACTTCCGTGATATCTGCATTTTTGTGGAAATGCAAGGCGTTGCACGGTCCTGGCTGTGGGGGTACTCGGTAAAGAATGCTACGCATTAAAAAATACGCCTGCCTTCTTTTTAGACCGAAGTGCTACTCGCGGCAGTATTAGTTGAGAGGACGAAGGCGTCTTCACAATTACGCTTCAAGGGTAGTTTAGGGACAACCCTTTGTTTTTTTTTACCTGTGCGATGTAGCGTAGCCCGGTGTCGCCAACGCCGGTATAGCCCACATCCAGCTCGGTCAATTTAGACGGTGTGTTCTCACCAGAGGCGGCCTTGACGCATTTCCCAGTTATTTTCCTGCAGCCTTTCAGGCTGACCGTACGAAGGCTGGGCATTCGCGACAGGTGGCGTAGAGCTCGGTTTGTCAGGGCGGGACACCAACACAGGTGGATACAGCGGAGCTCGCGCATGGAAGTCGACAGCGCCTTGATCCCCTTGCAGGTAACAAGTTTGCAGTCGGATATATCGAGCTCTGTGAGGTGCACGAACCTTTCTGACAGCATACCCAGGACACTGTCCGAGACGCCGCCACAGGATTGTGCGTGGAGCTTCGTTACACCGACAATACCGTTGCCTTGGAAGATGTTCGTGATACCGTTGCCGATGCGTCTGCACGCACCGATGTCGAGTTCGTCCAGTGAGGACGGCCTACATGCGAGGTGATAAATCCCATCTCCCGTAACAAGGCCACACCGGTTCAGGACCAGCCGCTTGAGAGTGGCTATTTTCGCCACGTGTTCGACCCCTGCGTCAGTCACATCAGCGCACCTCCTTAAGTCTAAACTGACCAAGTGGCGCATGCCGCGGCTTATAGCCTCCAGGCCGACGTCGGACACGAGCACGCAGAACCGTACGTTCAGTTGTTCGAGCTGACAGTCACCCATATTATTCAAAGGTGCTCCATCTGGGGAGAAGCCCGCGATCTGCAGGAGGCCGTCGTTGGATATATTGCACGCCCTGACCTCCAGGACGGTCAGTCTCCTCAGCCTCATGGCGATAAGGCCCATGGCCCAATCACTGATAGATCTGCAGCCGCTGAGGCAAAGAACCTCCAGATTGGGTATCTGCCTGGTGATGCAGTCCACGGCCACATCGGTTATCTTGGAGCACCAGCTCAAGTTGAGGCTCGTCAGCGACGTGCACGGCCGAGGCTCGAACGTCGTGCCGACGCGTTCGTCCGTCAAGTTCTCGCAGTGCGACAGGTCTAGAGTCTTGAGGCCCGGAAGCTTGCGGAGCAGTCGTGGTAGACGCGTGAGCGTGTCGTCGGGGTTTGCCACCTTGATCCTCTGGATCCCTCGCCTCTCGAGACTGCGCAGCACGGGTGAGTCGCCGCTGTGCGAAAGAGAAAGCTGGGCCTCGAAGTCTCTCCAGACGCGTGCATCGTCTGCAACGGCCCTCCAAGCCCCGCACACCTGCGCAGCGCTTATGCGGTCGTCTTGATCGAGCCGGCCGAATACGAGCCGGAGGATGTCGGGGTTCTCGATGCCCGCAGACGGTTCGGTCGATGGCGACGACTCCGATCCTGCCGGCCCGCTATGTCGGTGAAAGTGGGCGCGGCTGATAATTCCGCCCATAGCTGTTGCCCCCGTCGTTGTCTTTCTTAGTGCTGGTGGTGGCTAAATAACGGCTGGATTTGTTCCCCACGTAGGTGATGATGATAACAAAGACGCCCTAAGTAATTATGGAACGTACCTCAGGAAGGCATTGACCGCCGTGAAACCGCATGAGGGGTGTACACTAGTCTTCCATACGTTTATGAACCTGCTGGCTTTTGCTAAAACCTAGTCAACAATGAATGGCATTGATACCGTCAGGCGATCGACAGTTTCGAAAAGTAAACCAGATTTTAGTTTATAAATACGGCTCTGTGTTTTCGCATAAGCGCCAAACATTTGTATTAACGCTTGATGGTAATATCGTTGGCAATTTTGATTTATCAAAAAAACTATGATTTTTTAGGTCTAAGCTTCTGGCAAAAAATCTGCGGAAATTTGGAGAATTGCCTACTAATGCGCAGCACTCTTATGCCGCTTGTCTAGACTATGAGTTCTCTAACCGTGTCAGAAGTGCGCGCGGCAGCACGAGGGCGACGCAGCAAATCCTCCCCCAGCCCGGATAAAACTTCTAACAAAATTCTTTCTCATCTAGATGACTCATCTATAGAAGCTCTCACAGGCAACATGAACCATTGCCGGGACTCTGGCACCCTCCCGCCACAGTGGAAGGCAGCCAAGATTACTCTCATACCAAAACCCGGAAAGAGCCTTCACATAGACAATTTGCGGCCCATCTCGCTGAGCTCCTGTATAGGAAAACTAATCGAGCACGTGGTCTTGACCCGTCTCCATCGTGATATGGAATCTTCCCAGCTGTTTCCGCCGTCTATGTTCGGTTTCTGGCCATGACTCTCCGCACAAGATGTCATGATCCAATTTTAACATCAGATCATTAACTCCGAGTCATTCCCAGCAGGAGACACTACAGCCATCATGGCACTCGACCTAACTAAAGCTGTTGATCACGTCCGGCGCGATGCGATCTTAAACAATCGGATAGATCTCCATGTGGGCCCTAAAACGTACGACTACATCAAGGCCTTTCTTACGGACTGCACGGCGGAACTTGTGGTTGGGGGCAAGGAATCGGCTACCATCTCCCTGGGTAATCGTGACACACCCCAGGGATCGGTCCTATCGCCGTTTTTATTCAATGTAGCAAAGATAAAACTCCCTTATCTCCTCTCTACTATCCCGCATGTGCATCACAGTTTATACGCTGATGACATCACCATATGGATGGCTGGAGGCAGCGACGCGCACATCGAAGACCGCCTACAACAAGCTGTCGACATAGTGGAACCTTACGCCGGAGAACGTGTTCTGATGTGTTCTCCGCAGAAATCCCAACTTCTCCTCTACAGTCCTCCCGGCAAGCGACATCTTCAAGGTACTCCAGACATTCAGCTCACATTACAAGATCGCGTTATCCCCATCGTCCTGTGCATACGTGTTCTTGGACTCCGCATTCACCAATCAGGCTCAAATACGGACACCATCAAAGCCCTCTCTGCAAGTTCACTACAAATAAGCTGTCTTATTTCACGAATTGCGCACCGCCACCATGGACTTAAGGAGCGCAACCTCATCCGGTTTGCGGAAGCCTTTATTATAAGCCGTATTACGTATGTCACTCCATACCTCCACCTCAAAAAACCCGCCCGCATCTTCCCACGGGGGGAACTCGAGTAAATGCGTCGCAGAGTGGTGGGGGTATCGCGTGAATGTTGCGTAATTGGGTATGGTTTGGGAATGCTTAATTGTTATTTCGTCTTTATTATTCTTATTTATTGAATGAAGGAGAAGCGAAGGCAAGGAGTGTAAAGTTAAAGTCTGTCTTTATTGCTTGGTGCCGTCAAGCAAAGCGTCAAGTCAAGCGAAAGCCAAGCAAAGACGCCCTTGACTGAATTCCGAACGCGCGCTCCGCCGCTTATATACACACCGCCCGCGTTCGAGGGAGAGGAGTACGGGGGAGAGACGCGCGTGCGCACACTTCCGTACAGAAGCGCGCGAACTTTCCACGCACCCACCACGCGGTTATCACGTGTACACGCCCTGCCGCCGTTACTGTTGAGCGCGACGCAGCGCACGGGTAGCTACGACGCATGCGCGCACAGACGCGCTCCCCCCGCACCGCCGCAGCTGTTGTTGAGAGCGACGGAGCGCACGGGGTACACGCGCTCCTCCCGCACCGCCGCACCTGTTGTTGAGAGCGAGGAGGGTACGGGGGAGAGACGCGCACCTGCGCCTCGACGCGACGCGCATGCGCGGTGAGCGTGTGGACGGCGCCGACAACATCGACAAGTGACATCGCGAGCCTAAGAAATGCTCCGCATTTAAAAAAGCCGAACAATGTAAAATTGACTGCATAATACGCAAAGCCTATAAACAGGCCGCGGGCATTCCCATCACGGCATCCACCGAACGCTTCATGGCTGTGGGTATCCATAATACTCTAATGGAACTTGTAGAAGCGCAGCGCACACCCTAATAGCAGTGATTATCTAGCAGTCACACAGGACCTTTTTTACTCCAGAAACCAGGCATTCCGTACGCCAGTCAACATGGTATCAAGACTTCGCTACCTCCTCACATTCAAAAGGCCATCTACGTCTCCCCTGTACCCAGAAACATGCACCCGGTACACCACCAAGATCGCCGTCATGCTCGAGCGTCTGACCTGCACCATCGTTTCAGAGATGACCCTGATGTATGCTATGTTGACGCCGCTGATTACCCCCTAAGCGCGCCATGGCCATCGTGGCAATCGATGCTAAAGGCACCTCTCTCGTATCCACCTAATCACGCTGAGGAAGGAGAAGAGGCCGCTATTGCGCTTGCCGTCGCCTCCATAACGGCTAAAACCACAGTGAGCGACTCTAAAACAGCTCTCTGGAATTACGAAATTGGCAGAATCTCTAATACCGCCCTACGCATCTTACGCTCCGTCCAAGCCGCTCGTATGCGCAACGTGCAACTAATCTGGACACTGGCCCATGCATCCCTCACAGGCAACGAGCTAGCACACGAGGCAGCCCGAGGTTTCAGCTCCCGGGATTGCCCTGACGACGCTGCTGGCTCGGACCAGGGGGTGTTACGAATCAGCCCGCCGTAGTGCTTTGCGCAACACTCCTCGGCTGTGTGGCGAAGCCTCCACTATGTGCGCCTTTCAAGCAGGCCTCCCTGTCGGTGACTCACGCTTGCAGCCGACGGATTCAAACGCGTCGCTACATACCTGGATCACTGGCGCCTCGCTATCGGCGTGATCAAACTTCGGTGGCGGCCAATGCAACACGCAGAGACTTGTACGAAGGACGCGGAAGCTGTTTCGGAGACCTCCTCTCTCCCCTCTCTCGGACTCAGCATGCGCCACTACTGCCGACCGCTCACGAACTCTGGAAAGAGTGTTCTGTGTGTCTATGCCGTTCGTGTCGTGTGCACAATGTAGAGGGAACGCCTGTTTGACCGTTAACGCTTTGGGTATAAATAAGACCCCCCCCCCCTTCCCAAGCGCTGTAGCTCATTCCTGTTTAGAAGCAAGTTGAGGGGCCACAGTTATGCCACAAAGGGAGGTCATCTCTAGGAAGGCGATTTTTGTTTTGCTGCTCGTGGTTTCGATGGTCATAATATTTCTGGCTTTGTTGGCCCTGAAGTCCTTGATGTCTCACAGGTGTTCTGTAGCGGTGCCCACAGAGTAGGCGCTCACCGTGCGAAAGGTGGACTTGGGGTCTGCAGGTTTGAATAAGACCGTATGTAAGGTGTCGCTTGTAGGACTTTGGCGGCTTGCAGTGGGTGGGTGGGCTGGGACGGTTCGTGGAACAGGTTTTGTTCTAGGTGGGAGAGGCGGGAAGGAGTCCAGGTTGGTTTGAGCAACTGCGTGCTTTTGCTGTCCTTCCGAGCTTCTCTGGGGGCAGCTTTGTGGCGTTAGAGATGGGTCAGAGTTGTCTGTCCGCCTCTTCTGAAGTGAGCCAGCATGGGCGACCACCTTTTAGGTAGTTGTCTCGTCGAACCATGGGATGTTGCAGTTCACACTGTTACTATTAGCTTGTGGGGTTGCTTGTTGGGGATTTTTTTCGCCGGGTTTAGTGGGTTCGGAGAGATCTTCAGAGTCCTGATTGCGGGCCTTTCTAAGCCGTTCTGCACCCTGCGTGGATTTTTCCCGCCTGTGCGTGGGCTCATGGTTCGTCGTGCTGGGGTCCTGTGCAATGGTAGAGGCCTTAACAGTAGAAGAGTCTCCCGTGATGAAGGCTGCTCGTTGCGTGCCTTTCGGGCGGTGGCGGCGGCGAGCTGCTGTTCGAGCAAGCCTGGTTTTAGTGGCTAGACGGGATTGACGTGGTGGTAGCCTGCTGTCCTGCTTTTTTTTTTGGATTCATTGGGGTGAAAGGTGCCTTCAAAGCGTCGTCTGGTAGTTTCTGTTGGTTACATTTCCTCGCCCGCCTAGTAGACGCGAGCTTGTGGAGAAAGCTGTCGCAGCTCTGGCTTCGTCTTTGCTATTCTAGATTTTGGGAGAGGGGGGGGGGGCGTTTTGTCTCAAGCGGTTCTATCGAGGGCGAGGGACTGTCATTCCTGTTCCTTCCGGATAAGGTGGATGATAATAAGGTCGAGCTTGGAGAGCCATAGGGGGGAGGTGACTCTTCCTCCGAGTCGAGTGGATCCATTTTAAAGGGTGAACAAAATCGCTGGCGTCGTCAGAGGCATTGATATCTCAGGCACTGCCGCCGAATTAGTCCCCCATATCAGGTCCTCGAAGGAGATAGTTGAGGCCAACAGGAGTGGAGGAGTGGGAACTCTCTCTCTTTCTTACCTTTGTTGGGAGCACACTTCCTGAGCATATTTACCATGTCAATGTTCGCTCTCCTGTCCACGACTCAACGCCTCGGCCTCTACAATGCTACGAGTGTGGCAGATTCAACCACATCCGCGTTACCTGTCTCCTCGCCACCCGCTGCGAACGATGCGCAGGCGATCACGATGAAGCCGACTGCAACGAAACCCAACTGAAATGTGGGAACTGCCTACAGGATCACAAGTTCTCCGCCCACTGGCAGGAGGAGGAAAAAGTTCTCATGGAGGCTGCGGAAAAAAAGATCCCCAAAAAGCGAGCCCATTTCGAATTATCAGCAGCAAATGACAACAACAGACGAGCAGCAAACAACGGGCGCACCCACGCCCAAACTGTAGCCCAGCTTCCTAACCCTGTCCAGTCTGCCCCAATCCAGCAGGCTTCCCCCATCACCACCACAGTAGTCCCTGTTGACCCAGCCATTACGAGCATGTTGAGCACCGCTATCGAAACCCTGGTATCTGCCACAGAAATCTTCAAACAACATGTTCGGGCAACCTAAAAAACCCCTAGCTCGGCCTAGTATCTTACAATGGAATGTCAATGGCCTAAGCACAAGAAAACCCGAGCTTCTGGGGAAATTGGAAACGCACCATTTTGACGTACTGGCACTGCAAGAACCAAGCATAGGCCCCACCGGAATCTCCCTAACAAACTGTCTGCTACAATAGCCCCCCCCCCCACTCCCTGCTCACGACAGTGCAAACAACAGAGCTGCCCTAGCAATTCGCGAGCTGCCCTCTATGTCAACGCAGCCATACCACATTCCTCCATCGATACAACCGATCTTTGTTCCGAAACTTTCCACTACATTGCAGCGGCAGTCAAAATTCAAGGGGTAGTCACAACCATTGCTTCTTTTTACGTACGGCCAAACACCCGCTGGAACCCCCAATCCATTCATGCCCTCTCTGCCCTCCTGGCAATGACGCAGTCATATGTGGAGTCTTTAATGCCCACCACAAAGAATGGGGCAGCCGCGAGACCTCAAAGAGGGGCCAAGAGCTCATGCACGCCCTCCCGGACTTACTCCCCCAAAATGATGGGCAGAGTTTATTCTCTCTCTCTCTCTCTCTCTCTCTCTCTCTCTCTCTCTCTCTCTCTCTCTCTCTCTCACCTTCGCCCGGAGGGATGGTGCACGCACATCCATCGATGTATCTTTCGTTTCCTCAAGATGCCATTACATATGGTCAAGAGCTCCTGGCTCTTCGGGTTCAGACCATTTTCCTATTTTTTAACTCCATTTAGCAACATCCGCCCAAAAAAGCGCTCGTATAAGGTTACCAATTGGGACACGTTCAGAGCTCGCACAGCTGACCCCCTCCCCTTGGAATCTGACTTTTTCACAGGTCTGCCTGACTGTGTTAAAGCCGGTTACCAAGCGTTACGAGGTCACTCAAGGTCAACTTACTCCCGACATCAAGCTCATAAATCTCGGAGCTGCTTGTCGACAATCCCAACGACGTGCTATCCGAACAAACAACCCAACGGATTGGAATACGAACAACCGACTCGACGCTGCCTGCCGGAGACACGCCAGGGGGCCAGACGTAAACAAGTCTGGCTTTCCATATGCTCCTCCATCGAAAATGAAAAGAAACCCGGACGAAGCTGGTGCATCGTAAACAGTCTGCTACAGCATCACACCCAACGCAACCCGGTTGCTGCAGCAGCTATCCATCTTAAAACCACAACAAACGAGCTACTTGAAAATATTGCTGACCACTTCTCTAAGCGTCGCACAACTGTCATCACCAACCAAGATGTCGATCCAACTAATCACTACGGCGTTCTCATCACACCTTCAGCAGCATCCCTCAACAAATACTTCTCCTCCCCAGACTTCCGCCTCCTCCCCAAGCGTGACACATAACGGATTGCGGAGCTCTGTAACGCACCAATCACCCTATCCGAACTGCACTGAACTCCTCTAAGAGGCGTAGGGCACCTGGCCATGACGGGATTTCTTACCAGGCACTAAAAAACCTTGACACACATCAAGTATCCCTCCTAAGAGATACCCTCAACAAAATCTGGCTCTCTGACACCTTTCCCCCTGATTGGCTTCTCACAATCATTGTCCCCATCCTGTAAAAAGGAAAGCCACCCCACAAAATCTCCTCCTACAGACCCACAGCCCTCACATCAGCTGTCGGAGAAATTCTCGAGGCCATCATAATAAATAAGCGCCTGGAATGAATAGCCACTATAGCCGGGACACTACGGGAGCGACAAACTGGCTTCCGAGAAAACAAAAGTACTGCGGACTCCATCGCTGACCGTGTGTCCACTCTTGAGGAAGCAAAACAACTCAGATTTAAGCATCGTCTTCCTCATGGACGTGGATGCCGCCTTTGATTCTCTCCCCCATGACACCATAATCAAGACCCTAGAACTCCTTGGCATCACCGGTCACCTTAAACAGTACATTCGGAACTTTCTCAACACCCGGGAATTCCGAGTTAAAGCCTGCGGCCAGCTTAGCAACCCCACAAAAGTCATCACCGGAGTTCCTCAAGGAAGCAAACTCAGTCCCTTCTTATTTAACCTTGTTTTATAACAAATCCCTTCCTGCATACCCGAAGAACTTCCTTGCGCGGTCAGCATCTCCATATACGCAGATGACGTCGCGCTCTGGACCCATGGAGTCCACGACAACCTCTTCAATCTCAGGACCTCCATACAGAGAGCAATTAATGCTTTAACCAACCGCTTCACGGAACTTGGCCTATCCGTGTCCCCCACTAAATCCCAAGCCCTATTTCTCCGGGGTACTCTCTCCAGCCACCGCCGTCCTCCTCCTCTCTGTGTCTCGGGCCAACAGGTCCCCTGGACAAGAGAGGTCAAGTACCTCGGCCTCCTCATTGATCAATACCTCTCCTGGCACCCCGCTGTCTCAGCCGTCCTTACCACGTTACGACGAACCTAGAAGATAGCCTCCCAACTCATAGCCGGAGGGTGCCCTCCGCCCTGTGTTGTCCGAATTTCCAAGCCCTCGCAGGTTCTGCATCTCTCTACGCCATTCCCCTCGTCAATCTCTCAGGAATCCACCGTAACAGAAAAGACGTACGTCAACGTAACGTCCTCCGGCGCTGTCTCGCCCTACCCCGCTGCTCACAGATTGGCCCAACCTATGCCGAAGCAGAATCCTGGCCTCTACTCTGCAGAACAAAAGACGACACACTTCTACTAGCACGCCTTAAGGGTCGGCCACACTCCCGCATAGGAAAAATCGCCGCACAGTTTGAAGACCTTATCGGTGATGCCATTCCAATTGTACACTACGACCCCGCCCCCCCCTCCCCCTCTCTCAACTGAAACCATTCCTATGAACCCGTCGCTGCCCGGAGGTCGCTCCAAACGCAATGCCCCACAATGCGCTTTGCGCCAGGACACAGAAGACCGGCTCCACGACCACTTACCGGCTTTACCCAAATTTTCACTGACGGTTCTGTACTCGATGGGAGACGTTCAGCTACAGCAGCCTGCATCATCCCCACAACCGGACCAAGAAGCCTTTGCCATCTACAGTTTAATGCCTGCTCCACAACGGCCGAAATTGCAGCACTCCACCTTGCCTGCGACCTAATCACAAACGACCCTGAGATCAAAAAAGCAGTCATACTCACTGACTCCAGGGCTGCCCTCTCCAGACTCGCCCTCCCCCCCCAATAAACAACAAGGGACGCACAGACTCGCCCTGCTCCCCAATAAACAACAAGGGACACACATTGCCTTCCAGTGGGTTCCATCCCACATCGGCCTCCCTGGCAACGAGGCGGCCGATACTCTGGCTAAAGACGGACACAATACTCCCACCACCTCCTGCACTGATGTAGCCCGGATTGATGAGACCCGTCTCATCATTCGTAGAGAACTCTCCTCTATACACCCAGACCCTCGCATCGCAACAGGCCTCTATTTCCATCCCCTACCTTACAATGGGCTATCCCGCCGCGAAATGGGCCTCCTCCTTCGTCTCCGAGTTGGTTCCCACAGATCCGCCTCCCGCCTACACAGGCTGGGCCTCGCAGACAAGGCTAGCTGTCGCAATTGAACAGCTGATGAGACGCTCCAGCATCTTCTAATGTGCCCGCAATACTCTGGTCCACGCGCGAAACTCCTTGCGACATTCGTCTCATTACGCCTGAATCGCACAACGCCCACGGATCTCCTATTTCCCAAGGTCCACCCCTTAGTACAAGAGAAAGCATTGAGGTTCCTCATCACTTTCCTAACGGAAACGCCCTCTCATGGCCGATATCTTGTAAAAACTTCGCAAGAATCTGAACCATAATTCGTAGCATATTTTCTGACTTCACGTGATAATATCAAAAGTACGAAGACCCCAGTGTTGCTGGTTGGTTGGTGGTTGTTGCGTGAGATCAGGTGGGGTTAGCCTGGCTGGATATGCCAGCCATTTCTCCTCCCAAGCTCCTCCTAATTAGCCAATGGTAGTGCCTTTTCACCACGAGTTTGCCAGTTCCGTCTCCTGAAGGAAGCGTAGTATAAGGCGCGACACGTCTGCGCAGCATCCAATGTCCCCTTGGAAAGACGATGTGGTTCAGAGTGCTATGTAGGGCTGTCAGCTTTCGAATCGCTGAGAGCATTGCAGTCCGCTCGAAATCTTGCTCTGGGCAACACATTATAGAGTAGTGTAGACCCGTAAGTCCCTTTGTGACGCAAGACTGACGATACGGAAATCCCAAGGACTTGAAATGTTCGATGACTGCTCATCTGAAGTCGTTCCAGTGATCGGCGGAAACTTTAACAGTCGGTGCAAATCGCAGAGCATTCCGTGCCATCTGATCAGCGGTCTCATTGCCGTTGATGCCAACATGGGACGGAATCGATTGAAACCGTACATTAAAACCCTTGCTGCTTTCTTTCACAAGCCGCAAGGAACGCTGACAGGCTCTTTACGTGGGGATCACACGCTGCAAACATTGTAGTGCTGCTTTGGAATCAGACAGAATTACAATTTTCTGAGGCTTACATGACTAATGCTTCCTCAAAGCAGCCGCGATGGCAATGCACTCGGATTCGGTGAAGGACACCACATGATCCAGGCGTGCTGCCCGGGAAACCCATCAGGAATGACATGCGCTGTGCGTGATTGTTGTTGTTGTTGCGCCTTTAGATATGGTACATACCCACTCAGGGGATTGTTACGATTCACTTTTGTTGTTGATTGAAACGGCACTGTATTACTGGCATGCCCCTCCTGTAATAAATAATCCCTTCTGGGATTGACAGTATAGGGAAATAAATAAATAAATAAATAAATAAATAAATAAATAAATAAATAAATAAATAAATAAATAAAAGGACCGCGGCGAAAATTACTGAGCGTTTGGGTGCTAAGACGACTATCATTCGTCGGAGTTTAATTTGCTTACCATAACTAGTTTACTGTGGAGTTCTCAACAATTGAATATTCTCGTCTGCCGTCAAAGGGCTTGGGCTTGTACCCAACGAGTATACCTCCAGCAAACGTCTCCAACCGTGCTTAGTCGGAACTATTCGAAAAAAATTACGTGGCGCTGGACTGGTAACACCACTGGCTACATGACCTACCGCTGGAGTATTTATCTCAGCAGGTATTATGAATAGCTATCAGCAACAGTTTTAATACAAATAACATGAAGTTGTTGCTACTAAGCTCTTCCAGCGGCGTCACAAAGCCGCCGTGGAACGGACAACGCCATGCTTGGCTTCAAGGATAAGACGGTAGTTCATCCGAGTGGTGTTACAATAATTAAGAAGAACGCTATGTCCAAATCTGCAAGAATCGTGTTTCTTGCGCGGGACTGCGCCCCGCTAAATACCCTCGTAATAAGTTATTGTGAAATTGGGATTGAAACGCATCTGTTATTAATTTCGTAGTAAATTTTCGTGTCTATTTTAACAGCTTTGGCGTTCAATCATGTGAACAGGCCTAAGCGCCCCAAACTTTTAAAATAAAAGGTTCTACAATTACTCATAGCTAGAACTTATACGCGTCCAGACACCTGTGGCCGAATTTCCTAAAACGACAGCCGTCACTTCCAAGCAACGCGGTACTGACGTGCAAACGCATGTATTCCTCGGTTCGGAAGTCGTGCGGTTGGCCGAGGAACCAGGGAAATCACCTTGAAAGAAACACACACAGCCCGCAAAAAAACAGGACGAAGAACGGAGGGATGCACAACACAAGCGCTGTGTTGTACATCCCTCCGATCTTCGTCCTGTTTTTTTGCGCGCTGTGTGTGTTTCTTTCAAGGTCATTTACCAACTCGCCCAACTTTCGGTGTTACTTCATGGAAATCACGCAGCGCGTCCCGTGTTTTCTAAGTGGAGGGGGGGGACCGAACAACGCGCGAAACGGCGCGCAACACCGGGAGTCGTTTCGCGTGTTCTCTCTTTTTTCGGCTTTTCGGACAATTCGGCCCCTGTGGTTGTTGTTCTCTCACGCGCAACCAGTCATGAAAAGAGGGAGTATCGCCAACCGCTCAACCCTGAAGCTGTGTCCGAGCTTTCACGTTCAGCGTCCCGCTACGTGCGAGGTGCTCTTAAAAATCTTTTGTACCATCGACTCTCAATTCTATTTTCAATATTTACAGATTGGGAAGTGGCACCCGCAATGTATTATATGCCGGAGGTGTGGGGTGTGGAATTTAGAAAATGGAGGGGAGACTTAAGGGATAGCCAGAGGCGGGTTAAACGAGGGCGCACAGTTTGTCGAATTCTGCGCTTGAAGAATTACCTCTCTGTATAGTTGTAGAGTGGAACGCAGGATGTGTACATTTTTGGGACACAATGACGTCCAAGGGCTCACATTGATCTGCGAAATGCAAAATTTCTGCAAAATAAAGGCCGAACAACTCCCGTCTTGTGATAAACGTAGTCCTCGTTGCTAATGTGAGCAAATACAGATGCGTAACGCAGTTTGTCGATGCTTTCCAACCGCCAGTGGGGCTGTTCCTGCAGCATTTCTCGGGTCTCCGTCCGCTCTTCAGGACGAGCGAATAACGGCAGGGAACGGGCCGAGTGTCGATCGACCCCGCTGCCGGGCAGGGTTCCTCGAGCTTGGTATATGTGCTGGCGCTCCGTAAGAAGGGCTGCCAGAGGGCTGGAAAGAATAACCGCGAAAAGGTAAGCATAAGCTTGACGATTGCCGACGCCAAAGACCGCGCAAGCATACGCACTGCGACAATCGTAACGGCTCTGTACACAAACCCCCACGTGCAATCAATGACTGGGGTATATGGTGCGGGCAGGAGCGCACGCATGTACGCGCACACAGGTGTGAATACTAGCGCGCGTAAACAGCGACTAATTGACAAAATCTCGGAGCTCATTGTCGCGGGAGCTTTGAAAGCAAAAATATATTTTAAAGGAGTAGTGTCACGAAATTTAAAAACTGAGATAACAATGTACAATGCTTCCTATCTATCCGGAGGTATCTCCCAGAAAGTTTCAGCATTTACCGTTCAGTATAACATATCTTAAATTCAAGTTTGCCTGCACGAGAAAGACGAAAGTGGGCCAGGATGACATCATCATATCCTTGCCCTAAACTGTCGACGTCAGGGCTCCCGTGACGTATCCGACGCGCTGGCTGCGGTTGGCGCGCGCTGCTACGCCGTGCGTATTACGTCATGGTTTTTAGACTGACCATATAAATACTGGTCAGTCTAAATTTAACTGGGGACGCAGACAATGACGAGACACGAAGCACAAGCGCTGACACTGCCAACTGAATTTTGATTACGCCTCGCCTTGTACATTTATACCCTCTAGCCACGTGGTCCCGGAGCAACAGTGCGCAGAAATAGTTTTTCTTTATCGGTTAGCGCAACCGACACAGTACTGACACATACGTTGGCGCTCTCTTCAATTTCTATAACTTCGATGATTTCGCGCGCCAGCCTATTGTTGTTTTTATGCATGGTAATGACACCATGGAAGTCACCTTCACACTTGGGGCAATCTCGGAGGTGCATGGCCAAATGTCCTGACGGTACGTTCTTTGTTGAGGCCTTGGGCTCTCGAACTCGGTCGTTGATACAACGGCCGGTCTGGCCAATGTAGCTTTTCCCGCACGATAACGGTAGCTTGTACACAAGCCCCTGCACACATGCTGCGTACTTGGTACGGTGGTTGGTTGTGCTCTGGCTCGCTATCATTGGCTGGTTTACGCGGCGGCACATGACATACCCTTTGTTTGGGGCTTAGCACACAACTGTCACCCCTTCTCTGACCCAGCAGGCCGTTGTACTAAGTTTACCTCGAAGGCCTCAACGCTTTCGCATTAAAATGACAAAAAGAGCGCACAAGTAATATATCCAGTTAAATTCGTCGGAGAGAACCAGGGGGTACCAGTGGAGCGGCTCCTTGAATATACAGAGGTCGGCGGCAATTAAGAACAGGGATATAAATTGTACATTTCAGCAGGACTTCCATACAGCTCACTCGAAAACGTTGAACCTCTCCCCTCCCCTCCCCTCCCCTCCCCTAAACACACACACACACAAAACAGACACTGCGGAAAATGTATACTACTGCCGTTACGTGAATTTTCTTTGAGCGTCAAACTACAGAATCAACGTTGGCTCATAATTTGTCCGGGCGTTCGCGCCCAGTCTGGTTGTGCATGGGTCCTCGGCGTGTTAATACTGCCTGCACGCAACAAGGACGTGACCATACAGTTTACAAACAAGACTAGCCCGCCGAAAGGACCTGTCGGTGATGGTTCAACCTGGAGGAACCAATTTATCTTTGAAAGTGAATGCTTGATAGCTGTACAAATAATAAATGAATTTTCAAGTGTGACAGTCTGTTACAAATATTTTGTGGGGTCTCGTGTTGACGACCTCCAGTGCTTCAGCAAGCACTTGCTAAGCGTCTGAGCGGCAAGCTCACCCTCGGAGGCGACGTGTATTGCGGCAGAGACAGCAAATGTCAGGGACCGGTGTGCCAGTATGACGGCATCTGTGAGGTCGGCACGTTGCCTCGCCCGGGAGCTTTGAAAGCTGCGGCCATTAATGTCTCCGCGTGCCTACTTGTGCATGCAGGCGCATACCGCTTTGCATTCGCAAGCCATGGTCGATTGCAAAGTAAATGACTATTTATTGCCCGGTTTATTCGTGACATTTTCGGTTTAGACAAAACGAATACCGAGGCGGCCGCCGTGACCGGACAGCGCTCGTGATGTCACCGTTCTTACCGTATAGTTACGTTATTTAAGAGGGAGTTGTTTTGTGTATTTCTTCTAGGCTCCAGTTTGAAACTCGTATGTCTGTCTTCTCCAAACTGACGGTTACGATTTGCCCCTGTACGTCCTCGTTACCCGACGAGGGGGAACCAACCAGTGCGCTTCGGGACGGAGCTGCAGAGCGTTCGAGACCTTGTGTCGAACCTCAGTGTGCTCTAACGTCTTTTTTCTTGTTTCGCATCGGATTAAAAAGCTGACGTTTGGCCTCTGGCCCTTCGTCGTCCGAACGGATGCAACTGGCACCATCAAGCGACTCACTACCCACGCTATTGACGGTGCGTGCCGTAACAGTGCGGTCGCCCGAAAATTCCTTCCCCTGCAGCTGGAAATGCACTGAGCAGCATTCCGAGATTTCGTAGCAACCTCTTTCGCCGCTCTCCTCCTCAAAATCATAGGCGTGGGTAAATTTGGGCTTGGGTTTTAATTGGCATGTCTTTTTTTCAGACGGGGCAATAAATGGGAACCGTGGTGTTGGACTTGCTGCAGACACCGGGGGCAAACTCCTTGGGTCGTCGGTAGGTGATGGTGAAGGTATTGATTAATCCATGTTTGAGAAAGTGGGTAACGAAAAGCGCAAGAGGGAAGCAAAAGAACGTCCAATCACTGGAGCAATGTATACAGTCGAACCTCGTTATAATGAAGTAGTATCGGGGCAGTAAATTAGTTCGTTATATCCGATATTTGTTATAACCGTAGATGTAAAAATGGGCTTTAATAAATCGGAAATCTGGCTCGTGCAACAATCCTAGATAAAAAACGCCTTGTTCTAGGCTTCGAAACCGCTATAAACGATCGAGGTAGTCTTTAACTGCCTCCTTGTGGCATTTCCAAATAAACAGGCGCGAGCGTAAGGACGTGAAACTACAACAGAACAAAGTTCGTTCGGCAAAACAGGACGGCCTTCTTATTTACTTGAAGGAGAATGTCGCCTTCGCCTGGTGGCTTTTCACAGTCTGAGCGGAAGGAAGTTTTTCACAGTATCTACGCTATAAAGGGCCTTAAGCTACTTAAAAACGGTTGTTTTGTCTCACTTTTTTATTTTGCTTTAGTATGCTAGCTGTCGAGTTTTGCGCCTCGCTGGAACCAAATATTTCTTTGTTGTAGACGATATCGCGCTGTTCCCGAGGTTTCGGTTTCGTTATAAAAAGAATAGGTGCCATTAAAACGAGGCGAGATCAAACAAACTTCGTATTTATTCGCTATATCCGATAGTTCGCTATACAGTCAAACGCGGGTATATCGAACGCGGGTATATCGAAATATTGTCTAAATCAAACACATAAATTATCCCCTCAAAAATTCTGTATAAAAGTATAGAAATTAGTAGGTTTATATCGAACGGTATTTTTCCCGACATTGGCTATATCGAACGCCGCGTGATCTGGAATTCCAGCGAAGGCGACCTCGCGCCTTCGCCGGAACCCGTCGCCTTCGCCGGAACCCGACAGGGACAGATGCCCCGACTTCGCTCCGACTGCACACGTTTTCCGAAATGAGGAATAGCTCTGTTTTTCGGCTAGCTACGTTCCCAGGCTTGCCGAAAATATTTTTTTCTCTGTCTCTGGGTCTGTCATCCCCCGCTGTCGCCTCGGAAAAGGGAAGAGAAGGAACGGAGGCGCTGGCGGCCTCCTCCTTCTTTTGCATTTTGCTGTTGTTGCTCTTTCGAGAGTTGTCCAGCACCTTTCGTAGATTGCTCTTTCTCTCGGAGGTGACCATCACAAGCGCTTTTTGGAGAACGTTCAGAGAGCCTTGAAATCGTTACCATCAAAGTTCTTGTGTTGCGTGCGCGTTGTTCATCGTTTGCGTGCGTGTTATTTGTGCATGGTGTGTGAAGGCGTAGCGAACGGCTGGGATTTTCGAGTTGTGCAGGCGTCATGTACGTGTCTCACGACACGTGTGACTAGGTGGGGGTGAACCGACGCGGAAGCAACGGCCGCTACAACTGCAGCTAGCGTAGAGAAGCGCAAGAACCTGGACTTTGCGACAAAGCTGAATGCCATTCAGCGGGTCTACGCGGGAAGAAAAAAGTCGACGGAGTGTCTGCCGACGACTTCGTGAACGCTGACAGCAATGTCCAGGCTGTTTCGAGCCTCGGTGACGAGAATATCGTAGCTGCGGCCGCAGTCACCCAGGCTGATAAGCTCGAGGGGCGCAGATCGTCCGGACAAGCAGGCGGCTGCGCGATCGTACTCCGCCGGTGAAGTGGCGGCTGCGTTCAGCTTGATTCGCCGTTGTTGCGGCCACATGGAAGGAACTGGGCTGTCTTACCTGGATAGTCCCGAGAAGATGGAGACCAGCGTCTTGAATTTTATTTCCGGGATGAAAAAGCTGGCCAAGATCAGCGATTTTTTTCTCACGCAAATAAAGCATCCTGTTGCGTCGTGAGTGTGGAATCAGTTGTCCTTCTTCAATGCGCAGATCGGTAAATGATCGTCCACCACAGGTGAGGTTTCAGAGCCCATATTTTTTATATCGAATTTTTCATATATCGAACTATTTCGCGATCCCCTTGGAGTTCGATATATCCGTGTTCGACTGTATCACTGTTCGCTATAACAAGGTTCGACTGTAGAAGATAAAAGTTGACTGTAAATTCGCTCCCGTATTGGGTAAGAAGGCGGCTGTCGTGGTCACAATGACAGCCAGATAACTATATATTGGCTCTGATCTGTGTTAGTCCTTACATTCTTGGCGAAAAGCAGCTCGAACTTAAAACAAAACAAAGAACAAGAAAACGCAGTACACGCCGCAGACAACTATTATGGGCAGCCGCGGTACGGCAGACACATCTAAAAGAAACATAAAAGGAAAATGGTATACAATTTCGAGTCTGAGACAAACGCTGTTTGAAAAGTAAAGCCAGCACCGAAGCCAGTAAAGCCACGCTTGAGAAATGCGCGGAAACAGCGGAGCTGACTTCGGCACGCTTGAGGTCACCTCCCGCAGAGACGGGGGTCGCTCACAACGCCGCTTACCGCTGTATTTACAGCTTTTGACAGAATTTTCTATTCTAGGCCAAGACGATGGCTTCTGGACCACAAATAATTCAACAAATAAGCTTTGCCTTTAATCGAGACCACACGATTTAACAGCAGTATAGGCGTTTCTTCTAGCTTTCGGCATGAATTATTTAGCCTTGCTCAAAAAGTAATCGTGTGCAATAAATTTTTCCCGGCCTATGCACTTTGAGCATAGCGTATAAAATTTTCACAATGATTAAGTACTCCAAGGTCACCCTAGTTTATTGTTGGATATGGGCACGGCGGCAACGCCAAGATGCAGTCGTCCAACCCATTTCTCTTCTTCATTCAGGCCCTGCTTGGATTGCTGTCCGTATCAAGCGAATCACCGGCGCTATGTGCGCAATGCCAGCTGTCCACGACGCGCTTCCGCGCAGCAATGGATCCTGAAGGACTCTCAGCAACGATGACGTTCACGGATCATTTCTGCATGCCTGGCGGCGCTACTGTGTCGTCGAGTGGGCGGTTAAGCGCATGGGCAGTACCACCGTGGGACAACAGTATAAAAGAAGATCTTCAGCGATCTCCTGGCAGTGGGCACGGCGGCAACGCCAAGATGCAGTCGTCCAACCCATTTCTCTTCTTCATTCAGGTGAGGAAGAGTTACGGAAAATGCTTTAGAAGTAGCAACCGTTGCCACTAGTCGGCGACTTTGGCTAGTTTCGGTTTCCGAAATTGTGGCGATCCTAGCGGCACGGTGCTGCGGCGTGGCCCTTCCCTTTCCCTCAGCGTTTCTTTCTTTCCACACCGTTAACGCTTCCGCGCCTCCTCACGCATGCGCAACAGCTCACTGGCGCCAATATTTTTTTTTCTTTCTCTCGGCACGCACGGCGGGCCAGTTCGGTATGTACGTGCGTGAGCGAGCCGGCGTGCGAAGGGTTGCGCTAGTTGCCTAAACGCCTTTACGGGCTGCATGTTTCGCTGCATTATAAAATACGTTCGAATGTATTCTAAATATGGGGCAGCGTAGGAAGGAGCGTTACCACTCCTGCGCAGCTCTGTGGTGCACCAACACATGGCGGTACACTTCGGCCAAGTTTATCGCCTTCTCCAAAGACGACAGGTAAGCAAATCAGCTTTGTACAAGTTATACTGAATTCCTTAAAAGCCGACCGATTGCACTCTTCTGTTTTCAAAATATTTCGCGCATGTAACGTGACGTTAATAAGACATGTCACTCGTCTTGGAGTGGAAAGTAATGTGCAAATATATCTCAGCTGTGCAGGTACGCAAAGTTTTAGTAGAAGTAAGCGCGTCTTTGGCACGCACACTCTTGCGCGCAAGATCAATTTGTGGTGGCATTGCCGTTTTTTGATTGCCTTAGTAACTGCTGGAACGTCGATTCAGTATACTTATGAAGGTATTTTTTGTTGTTTCGTGCAGCAGGTATGAGTCTAGGTTTGGGCCCCAAGTCTAGGACGGTTTGCGACTTCATTGGACGCTTCCTCCGGTGACTTTCCTCAATCCATCCAATGTCATCACGACGTACCTGCTCACAAAGAAGGCAAGCTCAACTGTACGCACTTCTAGCCTTTCACGGCGTATCTACTACCACAGCGATTGGAGGCGTAGAGGTGCTGCACCCTAAGCATTTTTCCTCCGCACGTCTTGTTCCAAAACGTATATTTGCGGTGAAACTGCTGCCAAGCGTTGCTTCAGTGCTCCGAAAAATCTGACGTGACCCCGCGGTGTTCAATGCAAGTCGGTTTTCACATGAAGCAGTGGAAGGCCATACCGAAATACATGCGCTGTCTGCAGCCGCCATTGCAAGCGTTTCGCTCATTAAAAAATAAATAAATAAAACCAAGTCGCATTGCCGGCTTTGCTGTTCAATCTAAACTGCGCGCCCGCGTCTTGTCATCTTATCGCGAGTGGATTTGGTGTTCCCTAGTTCTGAAGTTAGAATGGTCATGCCGTATCGGACAGGATGAGATAAGAGGCGCTGCCCAGATACGAGCTAGATGGTAGCTTGTAACATCCTGGCCGATATCTGCGGCTTACAACACAGGAAAGATTTTTTTCTGTGTGTCTTTTCCTCCCCCCCCCCCCCCCCCCCCCTGCCTTCCCTCCCAACCCCGGTAAGCAGTCTGTTAATACACGCGTCATTAAAAGAAAAGACGGGTGCGTTCGATTTGTGTTCTGTTTTCTACGGCGTGCACATGGTTGCGCATTGTTTTTGTACGTAGATATAATCCCGCAATGAGTGTCTACAGTGCGGTCATTGTGTCGCAACAGTTTTTTATGGCTGCATTTTGTTGGTGTGAACATGATTTCTCGGAAGTGTATGCAGGTTAATGGGCGGGTCAACGCTTTCTTTCGGAGTTTGCGTTAACTCGCCCGAAAAGCAGGGCTTGAAGCATAAGTGTGCGTGCTTTCATTTAACATATAGGTTCCCAATTATTGTGCCTCTGAACTGAAACGATTTTTTTAATGTGTACAGAACATTCCTGTCTTGAGGGTGAGCCCAAGAAATAAGTATACATTGAGTGGAACTTTCAAGTTCTTTTCTTCTCCCGCCGAGGTGTGCGCGAAAAAAAAAATCTGTGTAAGGGCTAGAACTTTCGAAGTTCTTTCGTAATCAAGTATTGTGTAGCTAAATGTGTATTCATGGCTGTAACTTTAGCGCAACTTTAGACGGAGACAGATACAAAAAGGGACACGAAGACCTGTATCTGTCTTCGTCTAAAGTTGCGCAAAAGTTACAGCCATGAATTTAGAATACCAACTAGCCCGCCTAACCGTGTTATTGTAAATGTGTATGTAGCACGGTTTTTTCCTATTGTACATATGGTGCCTAAATTTGCATGTCATATTTTTTGCTTAGTCCAATACTGTGTACATAAAATGTATGTGCAATATATGAGTGTAGTACATGTGTTTTCATGACTTCGAATCAAAGACGTCTTCATATGAATTTTGAATAAACGCAAAGCGAAAAGAATGTTTGTGTAACACTCCAATTAATATCGCCACAAAGACAACAATTCGACACCAGAAAACATACTATTACCTACATGTTTTCCTTTGTTCAATTATTAAACACGTTACTGCACACATAACAAACGACGGGCGACGGCCATTTCGAGTCATCGCCGCCGCTCGTCCAACTTTCGCGCCTGGTGCCATTGCCGCGCGGGCCATGAGGCAGCGACCGGCAGCAGTCGCGAAAGTTGGGCGAGCGTCGGTTTCAGGGGCCGGGGCGCGGCGGCCTGGCCTGGCTGCCACGGGAAAAATGACGTCAGCAACCCCCGCGACGTCAGCAAACGCCCTTTCCCCCTCGCCACTCGTTGCCATGGCGATTATTGCAACGTTTCTCAGAGGCCACGTACTACTAGGGGAGGATTTGGCGCTGCTGGCGCGAATTACGTGGGACCATGAAGGATGCGAGAGGCCGCCCCGTGCCGTTGCCTTGTTATGCTGCCGTGCCCACGGTCACTGTATGAAATGTTTCAGTGTGTGATTGTTTCCTTGAGGTTCCTTTTGCTTTTGGGAGGGGGTGTTGAAGAAAACCCTGGTCCTGACCTGGAGACGCTCGCCAAGCAACTTAGCGATATCGCTGCCGATATTCTAGAAATAAAAAACGCAAAAGCACAAACCAACCAAAGGCTAAGCGCGATAGACAAAAAACTGGAAAAGATTAGCGGTTTTGAAAAACAGGTTTCAGACTGCGTGAAAAAAAATAGCTAGTCTAGAGGACAACCTTCAAGCCGTTACAAAAAAAAAAACCTAATGAACTGGAAGGAGCCGTAGGTCTAACCTCATCATTTATGGCGTAGAGTAGAAGCCAAACGAGTCCCCAGAAACATTGCTAAGTGTAGTATCGAAGGAAATATTTGAGGGTATACTAAAAGTAAATACCGGTGATATAGAAAAGATTCACCGCCTGGGAAAACAGACTACTGAAGATGTTAATAAGATCAGGCCTATTATTTTGAAATTCTCGAATAACCAGGACAAAACGAAAATATTCAAAAACTGCTCAAAACTGAAAGGTTCCGGTTACTCAATTAGTGACGACTTCTCCCGTACCATGCGAGATGTTAGGAAGAAACTCTGGGATAGAACAAAAGAAAATCGAGACAAAGGTGAAAAGTTGATGCTGGTTCATGATAAAGTGAGCATTAATGGGAAACTCTACGGCTGGGACAACAATCGCGGTGATCTTGTTGCTCTGTCAAAAAACGAAAATCGTCCGCTTACGGAAGGTCGGGTCACCAGAAGCCGACGCCACTGATCGTTACTTAACGTTAATGCGCGAAGTCTTGTGAACAAAGCCGACCAGTTTGAGGCCATATTGATCGCGAATCAGCCAGACATCGTCACTGTCACATAAACTTGGTTGCACAAAGAAATATTGGACCGCGAAATTGTTCCGCCAAACTACGTGATTGTTCGCAAAGATAGAGAGCACAGAGGTGGGGGCGTTGCCATTGTCGTACGACAAGGCATAAGTTTTACAGTCATGCCAGATGTTCCGGACGTCGAAGCGGTCTGGTGTAAGGTTTCCCTAAATGGTGTCACTGTATCCATAGGTGCGGTATACAGACCCCCACATGCGCAAATGGCATATCTGGAATCTTTATATGACTACATGCACAACCATGTGACCGGTGGCGCAGTAATCATGGCTGGGGACTTCAATCTGCCCGATGTAAATTGGGAATGTCTGAGTACAGGAACAGCTATGAATGACCTTTTAAGCGATTACATATTGTCATTTAATCTCACACAACTTGTTGCCACGCCAACCCGTGAACAACGGGAATCTAGTTCTTTACTAGATCTCATCTTTGTTAGTGACCATTTCCCATCAAAGAATATCTTAACAGAAACTCTGGAGGGGTTATCTGATCATAAAATCGTTTCATGCTGCCTGCCTGTACCATGCCCTGCTCGCATGCGAGGGCCGGTTAAGTCTGTCCCGGCGTTTCACAAGGCCGATGACGCTGCAGTTATGACGTATTTAGAGCATGAATTCCACGACTTCTTCGATATGTGTGCTGATGGGTCCTTGGTGATTGAAGAAATTTGGGCTAAATTTAAAGCTATTTTTGCTCATTGTATGACCAATTTTGTTCCGCAGGTTGCAAAAGTAACAAAAAAAAAAAAAAAACACAACCCTTGGATCAAACGTGACATTATTCATACTAAACGTAAAATAAAAAGACTAAGAAAATCTAAGAAATCAAGCTCAGTCTATGGGTTCCAAGAAAAAATAACTTACTTGTCTCGGTCATTGAAGGTAAAAATCCGTAGTGCTAAAGAAAACTTCTGCAGCACAACACTAAGTAAGTTTATAAGAGAGTCGCCCCAGAAGTTCTGGCAATATCTTGGTTCAAAAAACAACCCCCCTACTGTCGTTTCAGCGGAGGAGGAATTAATTAAAGCTAACTCATTTAACACTTACTTCCAGTCTGTCTTCACAGCTGACAATGGTAAAAATACGCCGCTTCTGTTTCAGGATAAAAACTTAAGTACTTTAAGCTTGCCTCAATTGTCTGAGCCGGGTTTGCTATCACTTTTATTGAACATTGATGGGAAAAAAGGTTGTGGACCCGACGGGATTCCCAATGCGTTTTTAAAGCGTTACGCTGAATCAGTGTGTGAATACCTCTTCCTTATATTTTCCAAATCGCTTAAAGATTGCCAGGTTCCATCGGAATGGAAAATTGCAAAAATTCTTCCCATCCACAAAAGTGGTGACTCGTCTTGTCCGTCTAATTACAGACCAATTTCTATTACGTGTACTTCCTGCAAAATGCTTGAGCATATTATTCTAAAGTCCCTTACTGAATACGTGGAAGAAAATGCTATTCTTCATTCCAATCAACACGGTTTTCGTCGCGGCCTATCTACTGTCACACAACTGGTTCAGACCTTGAATGACCTTGCCAATGGCATTAACGATCAATCGCAGATTGACGTAGTCTTTTAAGATCTGTCAAAAGTTTTTGACCGCGTTTCCCATCCCAAACTGATCCAAAAGCTTACCAGTATACTGGGCAACGGACCTATGACCAAGTGGATCGAAAGCTACTTGACCGACCGCTACCAATTTGTTCAATATGGTGCACATGTCTCCGAAACGGTTCCAGTATTATCAGGAGTGCCCCAGGGTTCTGTTTTAGGCCCCATGTTGTTTCTTCTTTTTATTAATGACATCGCTGACGTAGCCGAAGTAAATATCAGATTGTTCGCAGACGATTGTATCCTCTACCAGCGAATAGACATCTACCAGGATCAGTTAAAACTAGATGAGTCGCTAAAAAAGGTCGGAACCTGGTGTCGAGAGTGGCAAATGGAAATAAATACTGAGAAAACTGTCGCCATGTCAATAACAAAGAAAAAAACGAAGGCAAATTTTTCGTATTCGCTGGGAAATGTCCCACTTCGCAACGTCGCTGTCTGCAAATATCTCGGCATCTTGATATCGTCCGACCTGAATTGGACTGCGCATGTCGAACATGTTACAAAGAAGGCTCTCAGCAAGTTATTTTTTCTTAAGCGAACCCTTCGTCATTCGACACCCCAAACAAAACTTCTAGCGTATACCATGCTTATCCGTCCAATCCTCGAATATGCGAGTGTGGCCTGGTTCCCTTTCACAAACAAACATGTAGCCGCGCTTGAAAGAGTACAACGTAAAGCAGTTCGTTTTATCTATAACCGTTATAGGCGTACCGATTCGCCTACTGCTCTTTTGAAAAGAGCGGATCTGCCCACCCTGGCGAGCCGCGCCAAGCTTCATAGTCTGAGATTTTTGTATCTGGTGCTACACAACTCTTTGAAAATAAATCCAGCCAGTTATGTTAAGGCTAACTGTAAGCGCCAAACACGAAATAAGCATTGCCACACACTTGATGAGTATCCCTTCAAGAACAATGTTTTTGGCCACTCTTTTTTTCCACGAGCCATACGCGCTTGGAATGCCCTGCACCCCACTGTGTTGACACAGCCGACAGTTGACAAATTTGTTATTAGAGCGAGTGAATCTGTACTGACTTTTATGTAGCCGTGATTTCCTGAGTTGACGATGTTGCAAGTTTTAACGCTGTGCAATTACGTGTTGTATTTGTTTTTATTTGCTTGCCCCAGCAATTCAACCGATGTTTATATTCATGACGACTCTTTGCCTATCACTACGCCGAATTTTGCACTACGTCCGAGATATATGCTTGAAATCCCAAGTGCTTGAAACATGTATTTTTAGTATGTGTATTGTTTGTTTTTTCAATGTGACACCACTCCTGTAATAATCCCATCACGGGATTGACAGTATCCCGAAATAAATATAGCGGGGGGGAAGGGGGGGGGGGGGGGGGGGGGAGTGTACAGCGTGCCGTGGCGCACAAGCCGAGATCGCGCACTGGACGGCCGTCGACTGGCTTGCGCCATCTGTCGGCCCAGCGGGGTACTTTCGCGTGGCGTGACGGGTATCGTCAACGGACATTGCGAGTCCCTAAACAGCTCCACTTTCAATAACATTGTACGTGTATTAGGCGGTGAGAATGAGTTGAGTGGAAGCTTCACTGCTCGTTCCAGCCACCCCTCTGGCACACGATTAACAGAATCCGCACTCCCAGCTGCCTCAGTACATTGCGGTGTACTAACATGGCGGATGATGTGACTCGAACGGAAGGAGACGACGTATCCATAAGTGACATCGAGTGTGGTCACAATTCAGTGACCATATCTATTTAGTATTGTTACATATCGTGGGAATTAAGGCCATGCGGCAATAATTACTCGAGGAAAGAATAAGGACCGGAAAAAAAATCGCACCCCTCCGTCTAACGACGACGACGGTTTCTCGTGACGGGTTCTTTGATGGTCGTCTGGGTTTTCCAAACCGCTCCGGCCATGTCGATATGGAACGATCGGATAGACGCTGGCTTCATAAGGGGAGGGACCCCGGTTCGATTCGGGCCACGGGAACCGTTTTTTTTCTTTCACTTCGTCCACGATCATTCATCATCATCATCACGGAAAGTTGGCTTTTCTGCAGCGTGTTTTCGCGTTACATAAGGCATTAGTGAGAACACTGAAGTTTCGCTTCAGGAGGCGCACTGTTAACTCTCAGTTTTTTATTTCACTCTGAGAGGGAATACTGATGCTGTATTCGGGTGGTCGCTTTGATACTCTGGCTCGGAGTACGCCGATGCGGACGCTTCCCCCAATCTGAACAGTAGTCACCGCTCCCAACCGAACGTGCACCCGATCTTGGAGCAGTAAGCGACCGTGGCGCCGCGGCGCAGCCAGCACGGCTACTGCAAACAGCCAGGCCGGCCAAGGTGTTTCAACAAATGGCGGCTTCCAGAACGGACGTGTCCTTTTCAACATGATGCGTAGATGCCTTCAGTAATAGCACGAGAAGCAAAAACGCCGAAACACGACCACAACAAACCGCTGGCAAGGCTATAGCGAACGCCACCGACTAGGCAGACGGGTGTGGGCGAGTATCGGCGGCAGCCGGGGTCACATGACCCGATCGCCTCCAGGGGCGGTATTCTCGAGTTTTGTCCCTTTTGCGTCCCTTTCAAAAGTGTCCCTTTCGGCGAGCCCTGATTGGCTAAAAGCAAAGAACCGGAAGTGACGTAACGCAAGCGCAAGAAACCTACTGTTAACGCCCACTGCTTAACCGCAAGTACGTCAAGATGAAAGGGACTCAAAAGGGACGTTTTCAAAAGGGACAGTTACGAGAATACCGCCCCAGATTTCGGCGGCGCTCTCACTTCGAAGTCGAAGTAGTCGCAGGCGCTCGGAGTGGAGGACGACGCTCTGAGACGACCAACCGAACATACGTCGAGCGCTCGATTTCGACCCCCCGAACACGGAGTAGGTTTCCGGAGTGCTTCAGAGCGCTCTAAAACGACCACACTACTTTACAAGCACGGGACAAAAGTGACGGCAGCCGCAGCCCATTTCTAACTAATCATCGCGATAACCTCTCTTGCTGGACTTTAAGGAGCCATGAAAACAAAATACAAGTTGGGTTTATTGGAAAGACTGCTTAGTCCCGATAACAATGATACCAATATCATCGCAATCTTCGAACAAATAACGGAGATATTAAAGAAAGCGTGTGAAGCAGTCGCGACCCCCTAGCCAATTTCCCGCAACTTTTCTATGACGTCACGGAACTTTGTTTGTGCGATTGGCAGCCGCCTAACTGACCTGTCGCGATGACACATCGTCTGTAATTCTAGTTCCATTTGACCGCATCACTTGAATGCTAACGCGCAGTTAACGCACTGAAAATTATGTTTTATTGTTGGCCCGTAAGACGTCATTCTTGCTCGTAACACGTCACTGTGGCGTAAAATTTGAATGTTTTTAAATACTTCTTGTTTTTTTTTTCGTTAAAAAACATCTTTTGTGGCTGTAATGGAGCTGAGTGAGATACTGAATCCTAGTTCTTTCAAATTAAACGAAGTTGTATTTTCTCTTCATGGCTCCTTTAAGGCCCACCGAAGGGCTGCTGGAGCATCTTGAAGCCGCCGGTGGACCGAGTGTCAAGCGCGGTGTATTTCCGCTGTCATTTCTAAACTAGTGTCAGAGGGTGCTTTTTGTTGCTCTATATTCGCTCTCAGAGCTAAACAAAGCTCAGTTGATAGGGCACCCCTTTCCTGTCCTTATTCGTTGCTCGAGCTGAGCTTGGCGCTTGACTGACATTTCCAGAATTCACTACCAAATAGCCCGCGTTCACACCTTCATTAAGTTTGCTGTGACGCTATTTCAGATTATGCGGTCACGGCTATAGTTGGAAGATTTGCAGGTGCATATTCGTCCATGAGGAAGAGTTGAGTCACCTGAGAGCTGACCTGGGTTAGCCCTACCTGGCCTCTATCTGCGCTACTTAACGGGATCGTGTCGCGGGCACGGTCATGTCTGTTGTGTACGTATAGAGGGATGTAAGCCAGCGAATCATTTGCATGGCCAGGCATTGGTCGCTTCAAATTCTGTCGTTATGAAGTCGGGTACAGATTGCTACTGCGCAAGAGGCGCCGCTACGGCCTGCCTTAAGTCGCCAGAGATCCTCGTGCAGATCCGAATAAGTGCCTGTCTTGTTGTCGCCGACCTGGTTACAAGAGAAATTGGAGGATGATGCCTTCGGTTCTTGGTTATGAAAATTCGACAGGAAACATTCCAGAGTAATAAAATGTGGACACACACAGAAAGGCGCTAAGTAGTCAGACGACTTACTTGGAGTCACCCTGGCCTCCGGGTGGAGTGGCGAACGGATCGGCGGGCTCGTTCGTAGCTGTGCCAGGCTCAGGCCTTACGACGATCCTCGGGTCCAGTGTTGGTGGCCAGGGGGCGTCGCGCTGTACGCTTCCGCAGCGGGCGTCCGTTGGGGACGCCAGTAATCCGATGCTTGCCTTCTGATGGCCGCAAGAGGAGACCTCGAGGTTGCAGCCCCCCGGCCGACAGTCTCGTCTGGAAGCAGGTGCCGTGTGGCTGTGATGGTTGGTTGGTGTCATATTACGTTCTTTATTACGTTCCAGTGCGATACTACGTTCCAAGATAGGTAAAAGACCGAAACTCCCGTTGGGGTGCAAAACGTTAATCGAACCGGTTTACATGTCACGCCTCGCCTCTAGATCGAAATAGAATGTATTCATATTATCCGATTCGAAAACGGCCGTTCTAAACTATGCCAGAGGCCAGATTTCGCCTCTGGCCCACCAAATTCTTAATCGAAAACCACCTACTGATCCTGTAGAATTGACCTGGTTCCCTGCCCGCACGGGTAATGGAGGAAATGAAGTGGCTTACACCGCAGCCCGAGCTCTCGTCTCCCGGGCCTGTGATGCCAGCACTGCCTCCCATGGAGCCAGATCCGCACGTGATAGTTTACTCTCGTACAGAGACATCGCGGAACATTACCGCCTCTCCCGCCGCAAATACCCTCCAGCCCACCCATCCCTATCAGTGGAAGAGGAACGCCTTTGGCGTCAGCCTCAAACTGAATATCTTCCCTGTTTAGCCTTACTTCATCACATTCACCCCTCACTGTACCCCACAACACGGCCAGCACTGCGGAGAACGGGCCACATTACATCACCATATGCAGGCATGCAAGTGCGATCCCTTCCCTCTCATCACCGCCCTCGACCAGTGGGAAGCGGCGCTGGGATGCTCAAGCCTGGATCTCCAGAAGTCACTCACGGGTCGGGCAGCCACAGTAGCCGAAGCTCTGCGGTCTTCGGCCACCAAGCTGCGCTAACCCTTGGTTAAATAAAGTGTTCTCTCTCTCTCTCTCTCTCTCTCTCTCTCTCTCTCTCTCTCTCTCTCTCTCTCTCTCTCTCTCTCTCTCTCTCTCTCTCTCTCTCTCTCTCTCCGAAACCCACGTTTATACACCTAGGCTGCTGAGGCCGAGCAGCGGAGCTCTTTTAGCCGTTGCATAAAATAATAGAAGGAGCTTTCCAAGCGAAGCAGTAGATGGCACTGGGTGCGCACAGGAAAGGCCGGGCTTGTACCCACAATGAAACGGAATATCGCGAGCCATGATAACATTGGCGCTGTTGGAAATACAGGAGCGGGCGAGGTAGAGAGGGGGCCACTCTATTGCCTCCTCAGCGGCAAGAATCGTTGTCGTTCGAGAAATACTGATGATGATAGTACGCGCCACCCGTTCCTACGCACTCGATTCTTTCCTCCAAATTCCGTCATAGTCTTCTTTTCCTAGTTTATTTAGATTTGCAACGGGCGTGTACCCACTTTGAGGGATTGGTAACGTCGGACACAGATCTTATTGGATTAGGTTGAGATTTAAAACTAAGCAAACTCCGAAGTTAGAGAATTCTGGGGAAAGTTGGCTAAATTTTGAGTGAGAAAAAAAAAACTGATGTCACACAAGTCAACAAGCGTATTTCAACAAAAGCAATGTGGTTACTTTAACGTTCCGGGAAAACTATGTAGGCGGTGCATTTTACTGACAGCGTAGGTCACAGGTTTTGGAAATTAAAGGCTGAAGGGCGCGACAGACACCGCCGTGTCAAAAACCGAGCTCCGATGCCCGAAATCATAATACATTCAGGAACCGTCAAGGAAAGACCGAGGCACCCGATGGGAACTTCCAGGTATCGTTTCGTCGGATCCACAAGCCACCCCATCAAGACGATTGCAAAGAGACTTCGCACAACGATATACATTACCATGCAAGTGGACAGGGCGGCCGACACACGGCCGGCGTCCGGAACGAGGCCGTCCACGCGTGGGCGAGCGACGAAGCAAGTATCCGCTTCGACCCATCACACCCTGTACCCCTGGCACGGCACGACCATGGCCCTGAGGACGCCAGAGCTGTCGCCAAACCAGAGAACTGGGTGAAGCTCCGTGTCGCTACAGCCCATGACCCCCAACCACTGCCAGGAGAACTTCCCCGGGGAGGGGGGTTGGGGTGTCCAAGTTCTTTAACCCCATATGAGAGCCGGGGCTGCGGAGGAGACGTGCTCGTAAGGTGGCAGAAATACGGTCCCCACCGCTCAAGACACCTGAGAGAACCCCGCCGAGGAAACCCGAAGAGCACGTGATGACCATCGGCTCCTGGTCCATGTGACACGCGCCAACGCATCCCACAATGCAGCCCATCCTGTGAGAGTCCTCAGGGCTTAGGCCAGAGAGAAGAGCCCATCTTCCGCTGAACATCAACACCCCCCAGGAGTGGACGTCACCTCTTCTGGGCAGGAAGCGCCCAAAAGATGCTGTCATGTCACTGTGACTTTGGCAAGTGATTGATTAATCGATTGATTGATTGTAGGGCTTAGCGCGCCGACGCAACGCAGGCGATGAGGCGTGCAGTAGTGGAGGGCTCCGGTTTATTTTTGGCCACCTGGGGATCCTTAACGTGCGCCGAAATCTCGTACACACGGGAATTTTTGCTTTTCGCCTCCATCAGAAAAGCAACCTCCGCGGCCGGGAATCGAACCCGCGTCCTCGTGACTTTCGCAAGTACCATCGGATCACAACAGTCTGTACACGCCCTCGCCTCTTTTACCGCCTTCCTCATCTCTGACGAGACTTTGAGTCACCCCTTCTGAATTATTACTATAATTCTTTATTCAAAAGGGGAGACTCAAGGTCTAGTCAGGGATGGGAAGGCGGTAAAGAAAGTGAGAGCGTCTACATTCTCTTGTGTATCCCCGTGGTACAAGCGAAGTCCCTACACCTCATGACCCACGACCATTGCCAGGAGGACTTCCCAGAGGGACCCAAATCCTGCTACACAAAATAAGAGCAGGGGCTGCTTTTACGGAGGACGTGCTCGCAAAGTGGCGGGCATACGTTCCCCGACGCTCACGACACCTGAGAGAACCCCTCGAAAACTCCAGGGAGACTACCATCGTGACCTGCTCCACGCGCCAACAAGGCCCACAGTGCAGCACATGCTGTGGGAGTGCTCGGGGCTCGCGGCGGAGAGAAGAGCCCATCTTCCGCCGTACATCAAGACCCTCCAGGAGTGGGCATCGCCGCCTCTGGGCCGGGCTCACCCAAGAGAGTCTGTTATGTCCCTTCTGAATAAAGATTATAATAATAATAATGGCCGGGTCATAGCCCCCTGGTGGTAGAAACACGAAATGCTGGGATCCGAAAACCCCCACACGACACAGGGCCATGTCGATTTCGTCCGCACAGACAGGGGGACGTAGGTGATTGTATTATTTACATACCCATGCATGCCTTCTTCCTTTGCTTTCATTTGCTATACGGACGGGTGCATGTTTGAAGCAGCGCAAGAGACCAGCCTTACAGCCGCGCGAGGCTTGTCCAGCCCTTCGCCGTTTGCGCACTTACGAACAAGCGTCCTTTCTTGCTGACTCTGACGAGGTCACAAACGAAAATTGAAACCAATATCAAGCGCTACATGGGACATACGAACAAGAGGGCTGTGTTAGCCGACGGCTTACTTGGTGCCACCCTGGCCTCTGGGCGCGGCGGCAAATGGAGCGGTGGGCCCGTTCGTAGGTGTCCAACGCTCGAGCGTCGCGCCCACCCTCGGCTCCAGCGTTGGTGGCCAGCGGATGTTGTCTTGCATGCCTCGGCACCAGGCATCCGTTGGGGGCGCCAGAAAGCTGGTGCGCGAACTTCCGTAGGCCGCAAGTGTAGATCTCGAGGTTTCACCCCTCTACCGGACAACCTAAAAGCAGGCGTAATGTGACTGCAATTGGTTGGTTGGTTGGAGCCAATTACTGCGTTCCATACGGTGCACGGGCCAGTTCTTTCTTTTAAGCGCGTTCCAAGCTGATGATGATCATTTCCTGGATGACAATGCTGCATGCCCGAAAGAAGGAATTGACCGAGATAAAGCGTTGGCTTCTTTGCGGTGGAATCAGGAGATAGAAACCCGAATTAGCAGTAATTACAGCTTCATTAGCAAAAAGACCTGACGCGGAAAGATAGCCTTGAATGAAATCAAAAATTTCACTCTTTACGTAACCCGTGCTCCCAAGCTACCCGCCTGTATGCGGATATTATCTTTGATCAGCCCCGTGTGCCGTTATCACTCTCCTCTCAACACAACCGCCTAACTGCCGATACGGGGTGTGAATGGGAAAAGAATGTAAGTGTACACACACCTAACAGAAAGCCTGATCTGAACAACCACAAATTGATTCTGAAAATACGGCGAGGACATCACGGAACGGATTGCCGCGAAGCACGAAGGTGAGTATTCCAACCGGCCTTTAAATGCGTCTACTCCTCGGGTTATATTCACGAGTAGCGTCTCGGTGCTAAAATCTTTTCAGCGTTGAGTATTCCAAAAAGGTGGGATTGGGGAAACAAAATGAAACTCAACCCTTGGTAGTGACAGCAGCAAGATATTTTTCTCCATTGCAACCACTTCCCAGAAGCTGAATACTTGCTTTTGAAAGAGCAAAGTCAACGAACGGGGATGATGATGATCAATCCTTTCGTTAAGAAGCGGAGGACCGAAGGTCGCTGGTGGGGAGCAGGCGGAATAGGAAGGGAGGTCCACACCCACTAAATGACGCTCGCCTGGCCACTGCCAACGCCTAACTGGGCTAAGGTCGCCAGGGATGGTTCTCTCTATAGCCCTTTTTTTCTCTTTGGGGGAGGGGTACGTATCAGGGCTAAGTAAAAATTTACACCATCTTCCCGCGAGGGGAACCATGGGGTAGATGCGACGCATCGGGGGTTGCCGTTGCGTTTCCGTTATGTTAGCGTGTGGATTGCTGTTGTTGTGTGTCCTATTTACGCAGCATGTTCACCCCCGATGCGTCGCATCTACCCCATGGTTCCCCTCGCGGGAAGATGGTGTAAATTTTATCGGGGTGGCCGGTGCTTGTTACGGTTGCGCCGACCATCGCGATATCAGGCCTGTTAGTCTCCATTTCAAATCAAATTGTTTGGCGCTCGTTGCCCTTAGTCAGCCTTGCGCCATTAAACTCCAAACATCATCATCATCATCATTTCAAATCATCGGCGGTCACCAGAGGATGTCATCGTAGGAGCGCCGGCGGAACGACTGAGCGGAGCGGCGCAGTTACCGCGTTTACATATACGGTGAGGGGAATGAGAGAGAGAGCAGCGCAGAACAGCGCATGCGCATGTGTTAACCCGCACCCACGCACAGCTGGCACGGCGACGGAGCGAGCGCAGCCGAACGCTAACACGCCGATGGCGCTGCGGTGAGAGCGGCGCTAGCGCGCAGCTGGCGTGGCGAGGAGAATGGGGGAGGGAGGCGGACGCCGCCGGACTACGCCGGAGGGACAAGGCGGGTGAAAGAGATGCGTCGCATCTAAAATATAGATTTGTTATTTTATTCACGCTAACCTTTCTGTGACTGACAGCTTGAAGTGCTCAGAAAGCCATATGGTTCGGGTAATTCGGCGTATCACATGCTCCGACCTGATCGCAGTCAAAGCTTTAGTCCTGGCCAATCCCCGTTCCCAGGACGCGCGGACTCATGCGGGCCATTATCATCACCAGCAGGAAACTAGATTAAGAGAAGAAGGTAGGCGCGTGCACAGCATATGGACCACGCTGTGTACTACTTCCGAAGTTTTATCACTAGGGGCGTCCGCCCTTGGAGTCTGCCGCAGGGATGTTGTGTCCGCCCTACACTCCTATGTTGCGGCGACAGGCCGGTTTTCCTGCTAGCCAGCTAAGCGTTCCCATTTAGCTCATTTTTCTTCCTGACTCTACCTTCATATTATACATATTAAAAATTTCTGTTCTGTGTTTCCTTTTTCTAAATTTTGAGATCTAAAATAATACAGGTCACATCCTGATTAGGTACAAAGCTTCTTGGCCGATCCCCCGCGTGGATATGTGCCATCATCAGAGGCAACCAACGAACCAACGTTTGAACAGCCACATGTCGCCTGCTTCCAAACTGTCTGGTCGCCGGCTTCACCCATGCAGGTCTACACTTCCGGCCAACGGTAGGGCGCCCATCGGCTTGCGTCCGCAACGGACGTCTTTTGCTGATGCGTGCAGGATGAAACCCGCGGGCCGCCAACGCTGTAGCCGAGGCCGGACGTGAGGCCTTGGCCCTGAACAGCTACAAACGAGCCCACCGCTCCGCGCATCGTTGCGCCCATTGACCTGGGTGACACCAAGTAAGCCGTCTGATTACTTAGCCTTTGGTTTCGAAGGTTCGCTGGAGATCTTCCCACCAGACTTGTTCATTCTGTTAGGTTTTTTCGTTATCCTGCTTCCACCACGGCTGCCGATAATTGGTTTGTCAGGTTCTCATTGTGCGCGCGACAACGGCAGTATTATCCACTGAGGCGACGGGTTCGCTGTCAGTTCTTCTCTGATGCAGAGTGACTTCTGTTTCACAAGTCGCAAGTTCTCTTGCTTCTCTGTTGCGCTTTTCGTTCACCGTTTTCTCAACAGTGACCCAGAGAAGCAAACGGCGCGAAGGGCCCACAATAGCGAGAGGACACGTTCGGAAACATTCGGCACTGATTCGGCAGCCACCTCATCACAACGACTGCATGGCTGTCTCCCTGTATTGTTTACCTTTCTCGGAATCCAGAGTTCCGCCACACCCGCGCACACACACGCATACACACGCACACACCCACGCACGCACACAAACTCGCATACACGAACACACGCGAGCCCACGCACACGCACTCAATCAAAGAACGGGATGCGCTTACACCGTAAAATGAGTTACACCCTCAATGGGAATTTTCGTTGTCTGTAACTAACACATTTACACCCTAGCAAAACACACGATTTTGAAGGATGCTTTGTCATTATTTCCGCTCGGTCAAAGCGTGTTTTCCTTTGCTTTTTGATTTAGTGTAAGTGTGTTAGTTGTAGACCAAAATGGTGTAAATAATTTTGTGTTGTACACCTATTCTTTGCTCTATTTGCATGTTGTGCGTGTGTGTGTTGCGACGATAACTGGAACACTTTAAAAATTTTTCCTGAGCGATCCGCCGCTCTGTTCACGCTCAAACTTCACACAAAGGTCGCATTTTGTGGTCTATTTTGTTTGACATCGGGAACAACAACGGTAGTTACCTGTTTATTCTGAAAATAAATAAAAACGATTTTCGCCTATGGGAAAATGGCGGCGATTTGGACGTGCGAGCCCGAAAACCGGGTTTTCTGATCGTCTGTTAGCTCATTTCTAGGTGCATTTTCTGATCGTCTGCTGCACCATTTGGCTCCGTACGTGAATCCCAAACATGCGTTTCACTCTGCAGGTGGTTCCGTCGTTCCAACATCAACTTGCGCTGGCTCGCACGTCCAAATCAGCGGCCATTTTCCCATAGGCGAAAATCGTTTTTATTTATTTTCAGAATAAACAGGTAAGTACCGTTGTTGTTCCCGGTGTCAAACAAAATAGACCACAAAATGCGACCTTTGTGTGAAGTTTGAGCGCGAACAGAGCGGCGGATCGCTCAGGAAAATTTTTTAAAGTGTTCCAGTTATCGTCGCAACACCCTGTACATGCGTTCGCACGGGGGAGAGTTGGGCCCGTATCCTTCAGTGCTTGCCTGCAGATCGGAGTTCGGGTATACCGCCATTTATATTGCCCACGGTGTGCATGCTTACGTGGTCCTTGGCAAAGGCAACGCAATAGTTTCTCTCTCATGTTCTCTGTTATTCTTTGCAGCCCTCTGGCGGCCCTGCTTGCTGAACACAAGCATATTTTTCACCTTCAAGCGCCGCGAGCACTCTGCGCTACGAATACTCGGCCCCAGTTCCGGCCTCCTCAACCGTCGAGAAGAGCGGAGGGGCAGACACGAGGCAGGATTCGACACCACTGGCAGCTAAGAGGCACCGACCGTCATCTTCTTGGCGCATCTCATCTGTATTTGCTTTCAACAACAACGAGCGTTACGCTTATCACAAAGCACGAGTGGTTTGGCCATCATTTTGCACAAGTTTCGATTGTGAGAGAACTATGTCCGCGTTTAACTTTCTAACTTTGTAGGAGGAACTCCTGTAAGCGCGGAGCTTCAACAGACTGTGCGCACTCGTTCAGCTGGCGTCATGCTAGCTCTAACTCCCTACTCCCTCCGGTGAATTTCCGACTCGACTTCTGGAGACTGTAGAGTTCGCGCAAACCATCGCCCAATCCTCAAAGGGTGCAAGTTTAGCGTTGATGCTCCACCAGGCTGTCAAGTCGAGCGCATTGTTGATGAAACATCAACCCTCGGAGCTCAGATGCAAATCAGCTGTGGAACAGTCGAATGGATGGCGCCCAGCCAGCGAAGTTGTATATAATAGACATTACACAAATGGTTACAGAATTCATACGTATTTATTTTTCTCGCCATTTTGTAGTGGTAGTGACTACGGCATGGTGATCAATGCAACTTGAAAGGACTGGAGCCTTATGCCAGCCGACCAACATCGGCCTTTTCGTTTCCATCCCAATCAAAATGAAACTTTGGCGTGATGATAAAGTCACCTTTGCGGCTCGTATTCACACATTTGTTTAAAAGCTTTTGAAGAAACAAGATGCTATTGGCGTTTTCTGTACCCACATACCTCCCGTAGATGCCCTAATTATAACAAGTCAATGCAGCGGAAAGTGATGAAAGAGCCGTTTTAGCCATCAATTCAAACATAATTTGTTTTAAATTCCTAAAACGACAATAACCACTATCTTGCGATGAAGTTCACTTTTAGCGGGAGGTGTTTTTGTAGAGTCTAAAACTGTTGACGCCGAACAGGGATGCATAGAATATAGCGTCGCTGAACATAAAGGTAATTGTGCATCTAGTGGTGTTGCACAGAGGATGCTTTCGGCGTCTCTACAATTGGCGGCTATCTAAATGAACGTTCTTTGGTTCTGAGTCGCACCACACGCGCCAAGAACAGAATATATTTTGCTCCAGCGCCGAGAAAGCATACAATAAACTTGGAACTAAAAGGCTCGGGCACTCGTCTGATAGCGTATCGTGAAGGTAGGAAGATGTGATCCTAGGAGTGCAAGATTGAGTGAAGACAGCGAACATGAGCACGCAGAAACATAGCTGGACAATACAACAGACGTCTGTCATTGCTAAAATCAAAGCGAGGATTTAGAGGAAAACTGCAGACGTCTTGCGATCAAGTAATACTTTTTTAATGCAATAAAAAGGCGATATTTGTAGCAGTGTAAATCCTTCCCGCTCTCCTCCCCTTGGAACTGCCTTTTGCTTTCTAGCAGGATTTGTCGGGGCTCCTGTTTGCTTTCTTGGGGCTTGCGTTGAAAGGGGAGGAGGGGATGTGCACGGCCAAGGTGGGCAACCAAGACAACGCCAGTTCCGAAAAGAAGAGCGTGGCCTGCATCAACAAGAGGAAAGCGCACAAAGGGTCCCGGTTAAGTCTTCCGGGAAATTATTACGAGCCTGTGCGGAATCGCACGTCTACCTGGGTGACTCTGAGCGCAAATATATATGCGATGGCTTCCTAATCCGATAAATTACTTGCGGTCATTCATGAGCACAGGGGTCACACGCCGGTCCCTATACTACAGAATGGCACAACGCCGTTGGCTTCATAAGAAGAGGGGTGTTCCCACCGCATCTAAAGACGATCGACTCTGAGGACATCCGCTACAGTTTCTTCGTCAGCCTATTAACAGGCATGTAAAGAGGCACCCACATATCCGCGATCAGCCATTCTCTCGGCCACCCCCTGGCCACAGTCATGTGCTTGTGCACTCACGCACGCACATTTGCACACTCGCACGGGCTCACACGCACATGCACAGCATAGTAGTAGCCCGATAGATTACGGCCTGTCCACGTGGCCTCCGAGATTAACGACGAAAGGCGCGGCGGGCTGCCTCGTCGCTGTTCCTGGCACCATCTTCTGTGGAGTCTTCGCCTTCGCATTGGTGGCCAGTTGGGGCCACCGGCCACGCCTGTTCCCCGTGCAAGCCGTTGGGGACGCCAGGAAGGGTACTCGCGTAGTTGGGGTGGCCACATATGTAGTTCTTCCGCAGTGCAGACCGTGCTCGGAAGCCGGCGTCAACTGGCTGCCCTCGCGGCGTTCCACAGCGCTTGAGGATGACGATGATGATGCCCTCAAAATTTTGGGCGCGTACCCACAAGGGAGGCACCGCTTCGTTTTTCTTCCTTTTTCTTCTTATCCTTTGGGGAAATCGCACATACCCACTGACGGGGGTTGGCCATGGCTTGAGATTGTGTCTAATTAGTTAAAATGGGTTCCTTAGACTTAGAAAACTGTGATGGGTAAGAGAAAAGACAGCAGCAAACGCGCTCCGCAGTGGTGGTTCATTGACTGTAGGGTTTAATAGCATCAATTGACTCTGGAATAGCACAGTGTCAGCCACAAATCTGGGCAACCCAAGAAGCAAGCGCAGAGCAAGTTTTTCAAGCATATAAAGGGGCCGTAATTTATAAGCAAGAGTACCAAAGAAGAGTGCACAGCTGAATTCCAGGATTGCACGAACATACAACCTCTAAGAAAATAACAACGTTTCTCGGCGCTTTCCTGGTTTGCTGTGAGCCAGCCTTCTTAGTCGACCTACAGCTCATTCCCATTTTAAAAGTACGTATTCGATTCAGGAGCACCAACTCAAAGAGGATTGATTGAATGTATTTCAGTGTACTTACTTGTTTAATGATCTGATTTTGGTGTGTAAGAAAAATTGACACGTCATGTCGTAAAGGGAAGCTAACGTATGTCTTTTTTGCGCTGACTACGAAGGGAAGCTTTGGAGCGTTTGAAGCTTTTGGAGGTATCAAGATATTGTTGCAACCATTGGTTGAGGGACTGAAGATCGTCAGCAAATGCAATATCTGCATAAATGTACACAGTTACTTCCGGGTCTTGCATGATTAAACTAAGTAAAATGTTTAAGAGAATTTTAGAGAGAACTGACCCGTAAGCGACACTACTGGTCTGGAAAAACCAATCTGACTTGGGACTGCCATCTGTACAAAGAAATTCGCGCCCTTTCAAGAAATCTCGTACCATGGTGTAAAGTACCACGGCTTGTTTACCACACCTGAAGCACGTTTTTTCGAGGTCTGAACATTGTTGATGTGGATGCCATGCCCTGTCACAACGGCCACATGTCGGCGGTGAACTTCGGTTGCTGGTTATGAAGGTAGTGGATTGAAATTCGCGACGCGGAAATCGAAGTGGTTGTTTTTCGACCCCCGTCGATCACTTGAACTATTTTGTCTTTAGCTGCACGATAATGTTGAAGTAAATCCTGCACATCAGTTATGTCTTCGATACATCGGATGGCTTTGCCAAACGTCAGTTTCGGGCCTTCTGTCAGCAGTCGTTCCCTGGTGCGGTCTCGCGTAACTCCGACAAACAGTTGATGGACGAGTGAAAAGGCTTCTTCGGAGCCAAAGTTGCATTGCCGGCCCAATATTGAACACGGAGCGCAAACTCAATCGCCGTTTCGGTCTCTTTTTGACGTAATCTATGAAATTGGATATGGTTAATCCGTTGCGATGTTGCGAAGTCGAAGTGAGCGGCAAGGCTTTGAACGAGGTAGTCATATTCGCTGGGGGCATATCCGCCCGCCGGTCTGGTTGACTCTATCATGTGAGCAATTCGATTCTCTTCTGCTCCTTAAATGTCTTGAGAACTGCCGATTTCCGTTGCGGTGAGAATTTTTCGCATCCTGCTGCGATAAGATACGTTTCGAACGAGCGGTGCCACTCGTTCCATGGAATGGCCCGCCTCCCACGGTCCGCCAGAACTGGAGATCACTTTACTGCTATGTCAGCCATGTTGCTTTTATTCGAGGATTGGAGTGCTCACAAATTTCTACTAAACGGCGTGGCGCGACGTTTTCTTGCTCAATGGAAATACCTGTTGCAACGTGGCGATGCTTTGCTGTCTGTTTTCACCTTGACATTTTTCTTGACGTATTTGCTGCTTGAAGCTCGATGCAGGCCGATTTTGTGACTATAATGCTGGCCGCTCTTTCGTCACCGGTGCGGTCGTCCGCGCAGGCCTAACCCTCTATTGCGCTCGGCTGAACGTTTCGACACTCAGTACGTGAAAATAAAACTTGCCTCCTGTTCGGCGGCTTACATATTATTGAAGAAATGTCGGGCGGCTACTTTGGACGGTTCTAGAGTCGGGTGGTCCATTTTGGTGTCGCGTCGGCGACGGCACTAAAGGGCCAAGCAAACAACGTGCACTCTGTTTGGAGAGTCAAGCGGGTCAATCCAAAGATTAATTTATTCAGACTGAGGGCACATATATACCCTGGAATTAGCCCCCTAGTGGCAGAAGCGAGGATATAGAAACCGAAACTGAAACGGAAACTCCAGATACCACAGTGTCCCAGAATGACGGAAGAGCTCTCGTCATGTTTATTTTCTCCGAGCACATTGCCCTGGTCGTCTCCAGATTATGTTAAGAAAACAATTACACGAGCGCAGTAAAATGTTCAGTATTAGTTGTCCGCCTTTTGACGCGTTATATCAGCCTATGGGGGATATTTGGGACACCCTATATCTCTACCGAATCAACGTTCCCCACGGTAAAGGCCGCGCCTACGTAAGCCACGTGGTGGCATAGGCAACGAGCTTTGAAGGAGAAAAAACCGGGGCAGTTCAAGTGCCCAAAACATCCAGATAATCAGTGTCATCATCATCATCAAACGCCATGGAACGCTGTAAGAGCAGCCATATGACGCAGGCACCTGGACGCGGCCTGCACTCCAACGCACCTACTTCACCGGCCATCCGAAGAGTGCCGCCACCCTCCCTGGTATCCCCAACGGATCGCACGGGGAACAGGTGTGTCTGGTGGCCCCACCTGGCCACTAGCACGGAGGCCACAAGTCCACCAAAGATGGTGCCAGGGGAGAGCGACGAGGCAGCCCACCGCGCCATGATCGCCGTTCATCTCGGAGGCCGGGTGGACAGGCCGTAAGCTGTCGGGGTACTGCTATGTGAATGTGCGTGTGTGGAGCAGGGGAGCGTGAGTGCTAGCACGCATGATTGTGGCCAGAGAGGGAGGCAGTATGTGTGGGTGAAATGCACGCTGAAGGACCACAAGCTTTACTAGCATTGCGGAGCAGCGGAGAGAGAAGGGCGGTTGCGTATTCGCGTGAAGTGGCATGCAGCAACACCCGCCATTTCATATAGGCTTTTCAAGAGACATTGAAGTCAAAATACCATTGCTCTACAAGGACAGATTGGCATGCGCGCGGGAACTCAAAAGTACATTGTTTTTTCCTTCAACAAAGTGTCAACACTGATCACAGGTACCATGAAACAACGTTTTGCTAGGCTAGTTGTCCGGAGCTGCAGAGGGTGTTAGAATACGGGAAAGCACGAGTGATTTGACTGACACTCACGAAGCCGCCCAGGACGTAGTAGCGTTGTATTTCGATGCTTCTAACCGCTATACCTTACCGTTATCTCGCTTGCTTCCAGTTTATCGTAAAGCGAACACCGATTGCAGCCGCTGTTCGCGTCACGTTTTATCACTGTTTGATTAGCGGTTTCTCAGCAATTAAGCATCTTTCAGCCCAGGATCACCGCTAAAATGGCTGTGTGAAGATCAGACCTTCGTTAGAAACGAACGTGTGTTTTGCCTTCAGTGTCTCTCTATAAATTGCGCGGAAGACTTAACCGGGACCCTTTGTGCGCTTTCCTCCTGTTGATGCAGGTCGCGCTCTTCTTTTCGGAGCTGGCGTTGTCTGGGATGGCCACCGTGTCCCTGTGCTCCCCCCTCCCCTTTCAACGCCCGCCCCAAGAAAGAACCCACCCTTCCTGCGCGGAAGCAAAAGGCAGTTCCAAGGGGAGGGGGGGGGGGGGATTTCTACTGCTAAGGATGTCCTCGATTTTTTTGCATAAAAATTTTTATTCGATCGTACGTCGTCTGCAGTTCTCCTTTCAATTCTCGTTGTGTTACTGCTTTGCCTCGTTGCTTTGCATTCGCCCTTTTAGCAGAGAGCACACCCCTGGTATGGCAACCATGCGGGTCCGCCAGTTGAAACGCATAGAGTTTCATACTAATATATACTAGACGGAAATCTGTCGCTGCAGTCGCTGGCCACCTGGGCTCCGCCATTGCCGCTAGCGACGTTCCTCGTCTACTTGGCTTAGCTAGCCATTAGGCTTCTTTAGTTGTCTCGAAGCCATAATAAACAAAAAAGGGTAACATTTTTTTCTTGTTATTCGTGCATGAAGATTCTATACATAAGAACTGACAAATTAATCTTTTTGGAGGTTCAAGTTTGTAATAACAAAACAAATTTGAGGAACCTTCTACAGTACTATTGTTGCTTTTTTGCAGCCAGAGCCAACTTTTCAGCCTGTTCATGAGGCATGCCAAGGACAAGTGGAACGTGCCTGCCCGATACATGACGGAACGCTCGCTGAAGCGCGTCTCCCCTAGACAGTGGCGCAAGATTTTTCTCTAGTATATATATTATAATGAGGCTCTATGTTCAAACGCTACCGGGGTCGTGGGCCTTGGGTTGTTGGTATGCTGCTGTCCGTTCTCCTTGATGAAGAAAGGGGCAGTTTAGTATCATCGATGCCATCTTTCACATTTCGACGTCAGTAGAAAGCGGCCACAAATGCGGTGGTAACGTTGAAAAGCGGGAGGCGAGTCGCACGCAGCAAGCATGCAGCAACGTCCGTAGAATGTGCGCCGTACACACGGCTGGCGAACCGTGCGTTTCCGTGGCGAGCACATAGAGATAAAAACGACAGCACTGTCTTTTAAATGCAGAGCATTTGTATAACTCACGATGTCACCCGTGCGTCGGCGTCCGCAGCAGCCAGCCTCCCCCTACACTATAAAAAGATATAACAGTTACCGGCGCCTGGTTTGGATCCCACGACCCTTCGGGCGGAACGTAAGGTACATGGTGCTCTACCCACTGCGCCACAAAAGCGACACAGAATCGAAGGCTACGAACGCGCCTTATATCCTTGACTCATTCAAACTACGTCAAGAAGCTGCTGATACAACGCATTTGCTACCTGTGGGCGGAAAGCGAGGTACAAGGTGGTCTTCCCACTGCGCCACAAAACCGACACAGAATCAAAGGCTACGAACGCCCCTTATATCCTTGACTCATTCAAACTACGTCGTCAGCGGCGTGCGTTGGCGACTCAGCGGCGTGCTAGCGGCGAGATAGCTGCGTGGTGTACACCTGATAGCACCAACCCCCCAAACGCTAAACGTTAACGCAATACACCCACCCCCTATGCGACGCATTTACTTGAGTCCCCCTCGCGGGGAGATGGGCCCATTTTTTTATTTCCATGGAAACACCACGCTACAGGAGCGGCGTTGCACAGAATCCTCGTATACGCGCGATCGGCGTGCAAAGCCACTGTGCAACCACGAATGGTTATGTTATCGACGTCGGCGCCGTCGACAGACCGCAGACGATAGGGGAGAATATATTCTCCTCGTTTCCGGGTTTGGCAGAGGCAGTATAGACGGCGGTACATGTAAAGAGCAAAAGGGAGAAACTCTCTGGGCTGCGATCTTCTGCGGTCTTCTTTCTGTGATATTCTCCCCGTTTCTACCGTTTTTTTTCTTATTGTGTAGGGTCGCCTACACACTTCGATAGCTCGGCTGTTTTCCTCATCAGTGGAGGGAGGCAAGGTGCGTTGTCACAATGTACCGCCCTGGTCGTCCTTTTAGGTACATTATCTGAGGATACCAGAATAGCAGGTTTGACAACAGATAGTAAGGGGGATTAAGACACCAGTAGTCATTGGAGGGGGACGTGGGCTTAGGTGGACTTGCGCTCGGAACTGGTTGCGTTTGAGTTGGGCATGACGAACATCCGCTCAATAATTGGAATTTGGCGGGCGTTGTCATACATGCTGCGAAGACACGTTCAACCACTTTTCATTGTCACTTTTCAATGGACGCAGCAATAGACTAGGCAAACGTTGCATCAGCAAAAGGCGGTACAAGGTCTGCGGTTGCTGCATACCCTGTAGTACGGTGACTGAGTTCAGCGTTTTCCTCAGCACGGAAGCATCGTAGTTTTCCTGTCAGCTCTACGATGATTTCTGCTTTTGCTTGAGCAGGACAATTCGAGCAGCCTGTCGTGTGCGGGCCGGCACAAGACAGAATTCAATGCTCTTCCGAAGAGCAGGAAGCATTTGGGTGCGTATCGCCGCACACGCGACATCTGGACACCAGCTTGCACATCTTTGGAGTGGGCGAGGGGACCGTTGTTGGACCCTATAGAGTATTTATAGCTCAAACCGTCAGTTCAGACGGGTAGCGCGTGGCCAGAACGGTGATCACCAATTATGCTGCGATTTGAGAGCTACCCTGTATCGGTCAACGGGCACTACCGCAGCCGCAGAAAATTCCTGTAGGACACCAGCCGCAGACAGGGAGGTGCCCGCATCTCTCACTAGTCCTTTTACGAAGGCTAGGTGAGCAGGAATGAATGTGGTAACCTGTGCCGAACGAAATGACGAACTATCCGCCAAAAAATTAATGCCGTTAAAAAGTGCAGAGCAGTAATTCACCATACTGGGCTGTACCGCCGTTATCCGCTTACTGCTACAACCCCATCCAATTCAAATTTCCCGCCTTCGCAGTGCTCGCGCGCCCCCTGCCTGAAACTGCACCAGCGTTCTCGGCATGAAAAAGGCCGCGGTTAGTTGGCATGGCCGAGGGAAAGGCGGCGATCCGAAAGGCATGGTGTGGTACTGAAACTATCAATGTGTCCCTCAATGCTCACCTAAAACAGCTTCGTGATTCAAGTATTGCGCATCAGTGCAGGCTTCCCTCGATTTTTTTAATGTTTTTACTGACCGTTCGGGGCTCGTGCGCGCCGAAAACTCCCCGCGATGACCGTTATCGAGTAGGCGTCCCGCAGCTGTCGCATTACCCACTCTACAACGGAAAGGCACGTGACAGCCGCCGCCGCAACACTCGAGAGTAGCGTGCGCATGCGCTGAGTATCGTAGGAGAGCCCTTCGCGCGGGAGCTCGCGTGGTCGTGCGCATGCGCGTAGTATTGTACAAGAGACCTCGTGCGCAGCGTCTTCGCAGTTCTCGGCATGAAAAGGCCGCCGTTAGTTGGCATGGCCGAGGGAAAGGCGGCGATCCGAAAGGCACGGTGTGGTACTGAAACTATCAATGTGTCCCTCAATGCTCACCTAAAACAGCTTCGTGATTCAAGTATTGCGCATCAGTGCAGGCTTCCCTCGATTTTTTTAATGTTTTTACTGACCGTTCGGGGCTCGTGCGCGCCGAAAACTCCCCGCGATGACCGTTATCGAGTAGGCGTCCCGCAGCTGTCGCATTACCCACTCTACAACGGAAAGGCACGTGACAGCCGCCGGCGCAACACTCGAGAGTAGCGTGCGCATGCGCTGAGTATCGTAGGAGAGCCCTTCACGCGGGAGCTCGCGTGGTCGTGCGCATGCGCGTAGTATTATTGTACAAGAGACCTCGTGCGCAGCGTCTTCGCAGTTCTCGGGATGGAAAGGCCGCGGATAGTTGGCATGACCGAGGGAAAGGCGGCGATCCGAAAGGCTCAAACTACTCAAACTATATGTGGGCGCCAATGCTCACCTACAACAGCTTCGCGATTCTAGTCTTGCGTATGAGTGCAAGTTTCCCTAGATTTTTTTGTGTGCTTGTTTTAATTTCGTATGCTGAGCTGTTTTGCGTCATTTCAAACACGTAATTTTTTGTCTTGCGCGGATGGAGCCTTTCTGCGTCATTTCGAACGCGCCATTTTTTTCTTGCGTGGCCGCTTTTCTCGCTTACTATCGTAAAAACCAACCCAACGAGCTTTCCTAACCAAAGGAAAGCGGCCCAAGCATCGCAATAATTTCTCTCTCCTTTTCCTGCTGTTCTTTCCGGTCCTCTGGCTGCCCTGCTTACAGAGGTTCAGCATAGCGATCACGTTCGAGGCACAGCGAGAAGGCTGAGCGATGAAGACTTGTTCCCCTTTCCCGTCACCTCAATTGTGGAGAATAGCGGACGGGGCTTGCTCGACAGAAGCGAGACAGGAATCGACTTCAACGGCATCTGAAGGGCACCGACCATCGTCTGCTTTGCGGATATAATCTCTATTCATTTAAAAACGACCCTTACCCTGATCATAAAACGCGAGTGATTTTCGCTTTTTTTTAATAAGTTTCGCTTGTCGCAGAATGATGCCAGCATTTGTACATACAGCACACATGTGCATCCCAGAATGTAACTCTCAAACGTTTAGGGGTGTTCTGAGCAGAGAAACTCTACAAGCTGTGCCCGCACGTTTAGCCCGTGTAGGTATATCTCAGAGTTCTATACCAGTTGCGAAACTCCGCTTCAGAATCCGGGCGGCGCAGACCCCCTGCTCCGTTGAAGCTGAGGGGAAGCGTACTGGCGCGCCCCTAGGGGACAAATCTGAACTTCAGTAAACTATTATTATTCGAAATTTTTGCAAAATAAAGGTTGTTTTTGAATTAAAAGACATTAATGAGGTGACATTTACTTGTGTTTTTGCAGCTTTTTTTAATGACTTACGGCAGCAGCCGCAAGCACTTGAGTACTACTTCAATTTTCTGCCGACAGACGACAAGCTAGTCAACTTGCTCCGTGCTTGCCTCGGCGCAGGGGGGCAACCAAAGACCGGCTTTTGATAGATAGGGCCTATGAGGAGTTTCGCAACTGTATACATCCAGCAACTCTGGGTATCTAACTCCCCGCGCTTCGTTCTATGAATCGTCGACTCGACTTCTGTAGCCCATAGTGCTTTGGCATGCCATCACCCAATCCTCAAGGGTTCGAAGTTCAGCACTGGTACTCCAGTATGCTGTCGAAACGGGTTGATACTTCGCCGAACGTGGAGCCTGAGCGCTGGGATGCCAATCAACTGTGAAAGAATTGACATCCAGCCACGGAGGTTGTATGAAAGAGACATCACACATGTGATTGCAGAATTGACGCGTATTTATTCTCTCACCATTTCGTAGTGGTAGGGACAATGCCTTTGCGATAAATAAAACTTCCGAATTTTATTTCAAAGCCCCTGTTTGTCGACTTGGATAAGGCTCTACTCCTTCCACGGAGTAGAGCCTCTTCCAAGCGACATACATGGGACGTTTCGCTTGCCACCCATTAAAAATAAAAAATCAAATGACGAAAAGTCAAAGTCAAAGCCACTGCGATCAAAAGTCCAAACTGGGTACTAGTCAAAGTCGATACCGTCTGAAACTCAAAGCCCAAACTTCAAAGTACAAATTCGCATGTGAGAGGGTGGTTGTCGGAGGAAGTAGAGTTTAAAGGAACCATGAAGACAAAACACAAGTTTGGTTCATTCGAAAGACTGTGTCGTTAGAATCATACTGACACCACTTTTATCGTAAACTTCGGTCAAATAAGCTATATAATCAGGAAAAAAAGAATCTCGGGACGCTCGCCGCCGAGTCTGTACACAAAGCAGCCGCGTCGGCGGATTGCCTCGAAAGCGCGTCATCCTTATTTCATATTTGCCGCGCTTTCGAGGCGCTTTTTCAAAGAAAGTGCTACGAGTTGTGCCGCGCCTCCGCCAGATGGCGCCACGGGTCCCGCGACCGAGAGGAGACGCAGTGAAACATCCCCCTCGCAAGGGGCACGATCAAATGCAGAGCATTTCCGGGGGCGCACGACGTTAAGTAGTTTGCGTTACGTTAATGTTGTTGCACTTGTGGCAACTGCTGACGAGAGAGTGCTCGTCAGCAGTAATTTGAATGAGTCAACGATATAAGGCACGTTCGTAGCGTCCAGATCTGTGTCGGCTTTGTGGCGCAGTGGGTAGAGCACCATGTACATTGCGTTCCGTCTTCAGGGTCGAGGGATCGAAACCGGGCGTCGGATAGTATTTTCTTTTGTATAGTAGGGAGGGTGCGGACTACGGACGTCAACGCGGGTGACATCGTGAGTTACTGAAATGCTCTGCATTTAAAACTCGGCGCACTGATAAAGTCGCTTTAGAAGCTTATATTCACACGCTTGTTGATAAACTTTCGAACAAACAAGATGCTATTGGCGTTTTCTGCAACCATACTGCTGCCGTAGATGCCCTTGTATTGACAGTGGACGGGACTTTCTTAAATTTTACAACTTCACAGTGCACTTATAACAAGTAAATGAAACTCAAAGTGATGGTAGAGTCGTCTTATCGATCATTTTCTACATAATTTTTTAAGAGATGTCTTAAAACGAGACTAACCACCGTTTTCTGCCGAGAGTTTGCGATTAAGTTTGCTTTGGCGCAAGGCGCTTTTGCGCAGTAGTAGGAACTGTTGACGCCGAATAGGAATGCATAAAATTTGAGCCATGAAAAGCTTCCCTGTACATGGCGGTAATTGTGCATCTAGTGGTGTTGCACACAGGATGCCTCGGGAGCCTCTGCAATGGGCGGCCATCTAAATGAAGCTTGTTTGTTTTGAGTTGCACCACACGCACCAATAACAATGTATTGCTGTAACGCCGAGAAGGCATACAATAAACTTGCAACCGAAAGGCTCGGGCACTCGTCTGATAGCTTCTTGTGAAACTAGAAAGATGTGATCCTGGACAATAAAAACGTCTTTTATTGCGAAAAACAAAGCGAAAATTGAAAGGAGAACTGCAGACGACGTACGATCGAATAAAAATTGTTTGATGCAAAAAAATCGACGACATCGTTAGCAGTAGAAGTTCTCTTACCCCCCTCCCTCCCCTTGGAACTGCCTTTTGCTTCTGCGCAGGATCGGTGGGTTCTCCTGGCTTCTTTCTTGGGGCGGGCGTTGAAAGGGGAGGGGGGACGCACAGGGACAAGGTGGCCATCCAAGACAACGCCAGCTCCGAAAAGAAGAGCGTGACCTGCATCAACAGGAGGAAAGCGCACAAATGGTCCCGGTTAAGTCTTCCGCGAAATTTATAAAGGTACACTGAAGGCAAGCAGCACGTACGTTTCTAACGAAAGTCTGGTCTTCACACAGCATAGGCCGGCAAGCTCACTCACGAGTGCACTCACACACCCTCCACTCACCACTCGTGAGTGAGTGGTGAGTGAGTCTCGCCATCGTTTTGGACTGGCGAGTGTGAGTGCGAGTGAATGCGAGCCCCACGCGCAGTGAGACCCGCTCACCACTCGCGAGTGTGAGCGCCACTCCTGGCGAGCCCCACTCACCATTCACGAGTGCGAGAGCAACTCGCGGGAAGCCCCGATCACCACTCGCGAGTGCACTCGCGCTAGTCGCACCATTTGGGCGGCTTACCGAAATGAGCGCCACTATTGGGCTTGTAAACGCTGTTGGCTATTCTTCTCAGGACCCGCTCGCTAGGATAATTGTTAATGGCGGGATTGCTTTTAGCTTCGGAAACATGTCGTCACTGAGCTGCTGCAATGGGGCACCCTAGAATTGATTATATGGTGGCGTGTTGATTTAGGAATAGGATGTGGATAGCAATCTGACGCCGTAATGTACTGATACTGTTCGGCTTCATTACTCACGGAGGGTCTGCTGCGCACACTCGCGTGCTAGTGGAGATGACGAGCGGTGAGCGCGAGCGCGAGTGAGGGCGAGTGGTAATGGTGAATGGTGAGTGTGAGTGAGTGGGAGTTGTGATGGCGAATGGTGAGCGTGATCGCCAGTGAGCGCGACTGGTGAAGGCGAACGGTGAGCGTGAGCGCGAGTGGGTGCGAGTGGTTGAGGGCGCGTAGTGAGCGTGAGTGCGAGTGGCGGCGAGGAGTTAGGGCGACTGGTGAACGTGAGTGTGAGTGAGCGCGTGAGGAAAAATATATTTTCCTGTGTGAGTGAGTGGCGAACAATTTTGCCGAGGTATGTCACACATCCATTTTAGCGGTGATTCTGGGCTGAAAGATGGTTAATTGCTGAGAAATCGCTAATCAAACGGCGATCAAACGTGACGCGAACAGCGGCTGCAATCGGTGTTCGCTTTACGATAAACTGGAAGCAAGCGAGATAACGGGAATGTATAGCGGTTAGAAGCAACTGAATACAACGCTACCACCTCCCGGGCTGCTTGGTCAGTGTCAGTGAAATAACTCGTGCTTTCCCGTATTCTCACGCCCTCTGCAGCTCCGGACAACTAAGCAAAACTTTGTTTCATGGTACCTGTTGGCAGTGTTGACGGTTTGTTGAAGAAAAAGGCAATGTCCTTTTGAGTTCGCGGAATGTCGGCGTCGAACCAACCGCTGGTGCGTATAGCTGGCACGCTTTCTCAAGAAACGGTACCGGCGCCCCAAGAATTGACGAGTAGCGCCGTCCAGTGGCAGCGAGTAAAGACGCTCCGCACGGCAGACGATTTAAATACTTCCTGTGGAAGTTGCTTGGTAGAGCCAGTTGCGGCGGCGCATGTCTTCACGTTTTCGATATTTTGTACCTTATTTTAAAGAGGCTACGCGTAAGTGTGCTATACTTTCGTTTTTGGAGAGCTACTCTGTCCCTCTAGAGCAACTTGTACTTTGACTTCAACGTCTCTTGAAGAGCCTATATGAAATGGCAGGTATTGCTGCATCCCTCTACATGCGAATACGCAACCGCCCTTTGCTCTCCGCTGCTCCCCAATGCTATTAAAGCTTGTGGTAAAGGCGCCCACACCCACATTGACCCACACATACTGCCTCCCTCTCTGGCCACAATCATGCACGCGAGCACTCACGCTCCCAGCGCTCCTCACATGCACATTCACGTAGTAGTAGTCCGACAACTTACTGCCTGTCCACCCGGCCCCCGAGATGAACGATGATCATGGCGCGGTGGGCTGCCTCGTCGTTCTCCCCTGGCACCATCTTTGGTGGACATGTGGCCTCCGTGCTGGTGGCCAGTTGGGGCCACCGGACACGCCTGTTCGTCGTGCAATCCGTTGGGGACGCCAGGGAGGGTGGTGGCGCTCTTCGGATGCCCGGTGAAGTAGACGCGTTGGAGTACAGGCCGCGTCCTGGTGCCGGCGTCATCTGGCTGCTCTCACAGCGTTCCATGGCGTCTCTTGATGATGATGATGATGACGATGATGTCCTGGATGTCTTTGGCACTTGAACTGCCCCGGTTTTTTCTTCTTCTTCAAAGCTTGCTGCCTACGCCAGCACGTGGCTTACGTCGTCTCCCTTGCGCTAGCCATTACGCGCGGCCGTTACCGTGGGGAACGCTGATTCGGTAGAGATAGAGGGTGTGGCAAATATCCCCAATAGGCTGATATAACTCGTAAAAAGGCGGGCAACTAAAAATGAGCATTTTACTGCGCTCGTGTAATTGTTTTCTTAACATAGTCTGGAGATAACCTGTGAAACAATGTGCTCGGTGAAAAAAAGCACGACGAGAGCTCTTGCGTCATTCTGGGGCACTGTGGTATCTGGAGTTTCCGTTTCAGTTTCAGTTTTTATGTCCATGCTTCTACCACTAGGGGGCTAATTAAAGGGTATATATATATGTCACGTAGTCTGAATAAATTACTCTGTGGCTTGACTCTTCCATCTGAGTGCACTTCTGTTTGCTTGGCCCTTCGGGGCCATCGCCGACGCGACACCAACATGGCGCAGCCAACTCTAGTACCGTCCAAAAAGTAAGCGCTCGACATTTCTTCAATAATGTGTCAGCCGCCGAACAGGCCACACGTTTTACTTTCACGTAGTGAGTGCCGAAACGTTGAGCCGAGTGCGATATAGGGTTATGCCTACGCTGATGACCGCACCGGCGAGAAAACGGCGGCCAGCATCACAGTCACGAAATCGGCCTGCATCGAGCTTCAAGCAGCAGATACGGCAAGAAAAATGTCAAGGTGAAAACATACTGCAAAACATCGCCGCGTTGCAATAGGTATTTCCTGTGAGCAAGAAAAGGTCGCGCCACGCCGTACAGTCGAAATTTGTGAGCTCTCCACCCTCGACTAGACGCAACATGGCTGTCATAGCGGCGAAGCCACCGCCATTTCTGTCGGACTCCGGGAGGCCTGCAATTCCATGAAACGAGTTGCACCGCTCGTTTGAAAGGTATCTTATCCCAGGAGGATACGAAAAATTCTCACCGCAACGGAAAGCGGCAGTTCTCAAGGCATTTTTAGGAGCAGAAGACAATTGAATTGCTAACATGATCGAGTCAACCAGACCGGCGGGCGGACATGCCCCCAGCGAATATGACACCTCGTTCAAAGTCCTGCCGCTCACTTCGTCGTCGCAACATCGGAACGGGTGAATCGTATTCAATTTCGTAGATTACGTCAAGAAGAGAGCGAATCGGCGATGGAGTTTGCGCGCCGTGTTCAATATTGGACCGGCAATGCAACTTTGACTCCGAAGAAGCCTTTTCACTCGTAGAGTAACACGTTTGCGAAGTTACGTCAGACCGCACCAGGGAACGCCTGCTGACTGAAGGCCCGGCACTGACGTTTGAGAAAGCCGTCCGATTTATCCAAGACATTACCGAAGTCCAGGATTTGCTTCAACATTATCGTGCAGCTAAGAAAAAATAGTACAAGCGATAGACAGGACTCCAGAAACTCGACCACTTCGATTTCCACGTCGCGAATTTCGATCCACTCCCTTCAGAAAGCCGCAAACGAAGTTCACCGCCTACATGTGGCCGTTGTGACAGTACATGGCATCCACTTCAACAGTGTTCAGCCGTGGGGAAAACGTGCTTCAGGTGTGGTAAACAAGGTCACTTCACGAATGACTGCCATACGCCGGGCCCTGCAGCCACGCGTCCGTCGTCACCTCGTGTGAAACGACGCAACCGGCCACCCGTGCGATACATCGAGACCACACGCAGCGACAAGGAACCGGTGATCGTCAACCAGCTTTTCCAACAGTCAGCTACAGCGCATCGCGGATTCTACGCTGACGTGAAGGTAAATAGAACTTTGCTTTTCCTTCTGGAGTCGCTAGAAAATGACGAAGCAGACAACAGGCTGCTTAAGCGGAGGTCCTAAAGCTACGGTCTCAGATTGAATGCCTTTGCACAGACTTCGAAGCCATCTTGTCCTCACTTGACGAAAGCAGACGGAAAGAGTCGTAATTGACGGACAAGGTCCGGTCATTGAAGGTGCAGACTGAAGCTGACAAGACCTAGGAGGACGCTGACGAAGAGGACAAGCCCAAGATAAAGGACGTCGAGTATGAAGATGAGCCCGCCGGGAAGGACAAGAAAAAAGAAGAAAAAGAGAAACGCGAAAAGGGTGCGTGCGTGTGCAGTCTGTGTGCGGTGAAATTGAAGTCCAATACGTGTTACCGGAACCAGGGTGCGTGTTTGCGGTTGCGGTGACTGTGCGGTGGAGTGCTCCATCGAGTGAAGTACAGTAAAGCACTTTTTTTTTTAAAGGGGAAGAATAATGAAGTGAAATTTTTTTTTTGTTCCTAAGGGGGAAAAAATATAGTATCTGAGGTTTTGGTTTCAGTTTCGGTTTTAGTGTCGGTGCTTCTACCACTAGGGGGGCTAATTCCAACGTGACGTCAGTCTGAATAAATTACTCTTTGGCTTGACTTTCAATCCGAGTGCACGTCTGTTTGCTTGGCCTTTCACCCTTCGCGACCGTCGCCGAAGCGACACTGCTGACACCATTCAAGCTTCCGACATAGTCAGGCTCCAGAGTTCTGTTTTCATAAAACGGTTAAGCAAAAACTCGGGAAACGACCGCCAATTCGCTTTCTTTTGAAATTCAGCGTCTTGCAATAGCGTGGCTTGCGCGAATAACACACACATATCTGGGCAGAAAGTCGCATCGGTAAAACCGCGCTAAACAACCGAATACGAAAAAAAGACATCTAGAAATGCTTTGTGCATACAGCTTGTTGAACAACACACAAGAGGATGGCGTCGACGAATTTAGCGTTGACGTTTCGAGGCACGACAAGCAGTTTCCTGACTTTTGACTTGCACAACCTTTGACTCGCAGTCTACAACGACATCCAAGCACACGGGGAAATGTTGCATTAAAGTGGAGCTTTTTACGCCTTACTGGTGCCGTCCATCGTTGCGCCAAAACCCACTGCAGGAAAGCCAAATTCCACAATGAACGCCTCAAGAAAGAAACGGTTCCCGTGGTCGGAATCGAACTTAGGTCCCTCGCGTTACATGAACCGACGTTTGCTAGTCCCACATGATCGAAGCACTTTGACTTTTGTACTTTGACTGTGACACAGGTTGCACAAGAGAAAGCTTCGCGTTTTAACCACGTTTCTTTTAAGAAATGGGGCTTTATTTGCCAATGATATGGCAATATCCTCTCTGACATCGGGGTTCGTGTAGCTAATCTGCCCGAGAGGGTGTGCAACGGTCAAAAAAGCTAAACCAAAACAGGGTGTGCACATAATTCGCGTTTCAGAGTTTTGTGCCCTTAATTTCACTCCTGCTCGTATCACTGTGGGATGATGTCATTTGCTTCGGCACGACGTTCTAATACCTGCGCCACACGAAGGTTCTGAATGACCTCAAACGTGCAGTCTCGAAAGTTAGCCACCAGTTTGACACTTGTACACAGCGTACCTTGACATCCATTGAGTTGATCGGCTGAAAGAAGGGGCGTGCCTGAATCTCCAGCCGGGAGTTTCGGATGCCATGGGAGCGCAAACAACTCTAGAAACTTCTTAACTGCTGTAATAAATAGTCAGCGTCCAAAACCAAGAAATATCACCTAGTACTTTATATTTATTGGTTGTACAACCTACCCCAACCTTCATACAATTCTCCAATTTTGGGAAATTGGGGAAATTGTAGGTGTAGCTTATATAAATAATCTAATATGGATGCCGTCATTTCATACCGTTAACTCCAGCGCTACTCTGCTTGGTTTACATCGCACGACGGAAATCGAAAGAAATTATTGGTCATTACTTTTAGATGAAATCGTACATCAACGTCGATCGTCTCGTCGTTTAAAAATTCAATCGATTCCCGCCGCGGCGGCACTTGCACACTACTATGACCGTGCTTCGCCTCTGCTACCTCGCTCAGCGGAGCCCCCACCATGGCAGCGACCTGAAGCTACGGACAACCGGCCTTTAGGGTGCATAAAAAGCATTCACCACCAAGAGAAGCAAGCCAACCCACTGCAGCTTGACTCTGGATTGGCGAATTTTTAGAGCAATAGCTTCTGCCGTTGCTCATACGTGTACAAAGTGCAAGACAGTCACTCTGCACATTGCTTCCAGAGGAAATGACGGCGCTTCATGCGCCGTACCATGGGCTATACCTATATATACCTCCAAGGCAGGGTTCTCCCCAGAACTTTCTGATAAATGAACGTCGCGAGAGCGGGGAGAGGGAGATGCTATGCTCAAGAATTTCAAATTTCCATCAACAAAAAGTGAATAACTTGGGTCAAATTCCGCGTATTGTGGTGGGTGCCACAGCGTGGTGAAAGGTGGAAGTTCTTTGACAAACTAAAAAAGCGATAAGCGCAAGTATCGCCTCCGAGATCGACACGTAGCTGGCAATCTTTCAGACTTCAAAGAAACTTGTTCAGACTCCACATATACATGTGGCCAGATGTGCAGCCTGCTGCCGCCGGTATTACTCTCGCATAGTGGCCGTTTTCGGTTCCTAGGCGCGCATTTCAAACGCATCATTCAGAACGGTGGGGGGCTACCGAATTTAAGCACTGGGCGGTGAATCAGGGGCATGGGCAGTGAGGAGGAGCAGTGGGCGGCATTTCTACCGCCGCCCTCCGTGGAGAGAACTCTGGTAACTTACATGGAGGTGGCGCAGGCTACCGTCGACTAAACAGAGTTGAGCTATTTTCTCACAGACTTACCGATGGACCACTGTGGGGCCCATGAAGGGAAAACGCAGCGCTGCGGCAGCATGCTCATTCAATGGATAAGGTAAGTCCAACGCATACGGTAAGTCCACATCAGTGCTAGTAAGAGCTTTATAGTGTGCGCTGCCTTTAGCGATGTCAAAAACTGTGGTCGTCCTATGCATAACACTGATTCTTGGAAGCACTATAGCTGGAATTATGAGCATTGCCTAATTACTTTATAAGATTTGAGGGACGTACGCTTAATGTTCTGAGTTAGTATGTTGTCTGGTTGTTAAAGGGACACAAAAGGTTGAATTGAGTTTTGTTTTAACTGAACGATTAAACGTTTGTAAGCTAGCTCTCAGCTTTAGTTCGACGAACAAGGATGGGTTATTTGCCGAGAAATAAGCAAACAAAGGTGGCATTTCTCTCACCCGTTCCCTTTTTATTTTTTATTTTTCGTGACGTAGCCATTGCGTCACAAACTAGGATCGAAGCACCGGCAGCACCGGTGCGGTCTAGAGAGTAAACGCTGGCAACGGTAGCTTTATCATTTCCGAGCCATGGTGGACTACGGCTTTCTCCGGCCGAGGATTCGACGCTTATGATTTTTCACCGGCGGAATAAGAAACGCTTTTTAATGCTCGAGCGCCCGGTGCGCCCGCCTACTGCGGATTCCCAGACTCCATCCATCCGGCTGCCAGCGAAGCCTCTTTTGAAGCAACAACCACCGTTTCGAATATCAAGTGCGGCGTCCCGAGCTTCCGGCTGGCACCGTCAAGAAGGCGCCCATTTCACATTAGAGAGGTTTAGCATAGCGGCTAACGGAGGCTGGAAAAGGACACAATTGTGGATTTTAGGTCCTAATTCACTGCTAGCGTGGGCGATGCCGACCCCGTCTGTCGCGAGCTGCAGTAGCGGTGGTGCCGGTGGCACTCGGTAGTTCCGCGGCGCAGCCACTACCGTTATGCGGCCGACTGACATAAAGTGGATATCGGGAAGTAAATACATATTTTTAATGCCGCGTTGCTGATGATTTTCGCCGATTAGGCATGTCTACGGAAGCCGAGACGAGAAATGGACTCTCGACTAGCGTCACTAAATAAAGGCTTTTGGAGTATCGCCACTGTTTTCTCTCATTGTTATGTGCCGCCAGGATTTTCATTGGTCGGTCGGCACCACGTGATATTTGCAAAGGGGAAGCCGCTGAGCATCATCATCATCATTGGTCCGCCGCCGCCAAGCGAGTTCACAGGAACAGCACAGCGTGTGCGCCGCAGCGCTGGGTACTGCCACGTAGGTGACAATTTGTAAAGCGGGGAGTGCAAGGTTAGACATCCTGCGAGGTTGCTCATCCTACACCATTTGGCTCCTTCCTACCGTGAATCCCAGACTTCCGTTTCGCTCTGCATACTCCAGGTGGCGGCGACGTTCCAAGATCAACTTGCGTTGGCTCGCACGTTGAAATCGGCCGTCATTTCCCACAGGCGAAAATCGTTATTTATTTATTTTCAGAATAAACAGGTAAGTACCGTCGTTGTTTCCGGTGTCAAACAAAATAGATCACAAAATGCGACTTTCGATTGAAGTTTGGGCGCGAACAGAGCGGCGGTTCACTCAGGAAATGTTTTTAACGTGTTTGAATTCTCGTCGCAACACGCTGTAGGTAAGTGGAATCTGGGGAGGAAGTTTAGCCGCCAATATAAGGCAAGGCAAGGCAAAGGAAGGCAAGGCAGGGCAGGGGAGGTTTTACTTCTGCCAAATCTGCAGTGAAACTTGCGGGGCGTTGCACGGTTCGACATTCTCGCTATTTCTTTTCTATATTTCTTATTTTTTGGTTTTTGAAAAATGTTTACGACCAGTTATCTCGAATTACGCTGTTATAACGAAGAAAAGTATCACATCCGCCAAATCTGTATTTTGTGGAAATGCAGGGATGTGCAGGGTTCGCCATTTCCGCCATTTTTTGTTTTTACTATTTTGTGGATTTCCGAAATTCTCTACTAGCAATTATGTCCATTTACGTTATTATAACGATTAAAGCGGAACTTCCGCCAAATCTGCATTTTTGTGGAAAATCAGGGCGTTACACGGTTGACCATTTTCACCATTTTTTTTATTTCCTCGTTTTTTAAAACTCTGTCCGACCAATTATCTCGAATTATGCTATAACGATTAAAGGTGTTACACCCGCCAAATTTACAGTTTTGTGGAAATGCTGGGCGTTGCGCGGCCGTGGCTGGGGTGGGGGGTGCTCGGCAATGAATGCTACGCATTAAAACAAATTAAAACAAACGCAACCGCACACGCATGAACTGGATGCTCTGTAGGACACCTCGCTCTTCAAAGGCCCGTGGATAAAGTTGGCTCTGGCGCAAGGCGTTCCTACGTGAGGTCGTCGATAAATGTTTTGAAAACCTGCCACAGTACGGTTCAGCTGTGAAGATATGCCCTCTATAATGTCTAGTTTCAGCTCTGCAAAGTATGATCCAGTCCTAAAGAGAGAAACAGTGAGAGGGATAGACAGGAAGAAAGAGCGAACTTTATTCAAGTGCGAACTGGTAGAAGGAAGGAGGCGAGAGCCCTAAGTGATTCATGTTAGCGAAAAAAATTGGCTCCAATCCACGCTGTCGAGGGGATTGGAAAGCACAGATTTAAACGACACCCACAACAATTGCCCAAGCGACGTCACTTGAATTCACTCACGTGGCTCTACAAAGAGTGAAACCAGAGATTCTGCCAGCCGTTACCTGGAATTTGCGCGGCGGAATCCCGAACGCAGCAGCAGCGTCGGCCACGGCTGGGCTAGAGAGGCGGACGACGCCGCTGTGCCCCGGCGTGCGTCGGCAGAAAGAAAACGCAGAGGAGCGTCTTTCGAAGGGTGAGACAGCGGAACCTAGCTATCCTGATGTGCTAGCTCGGGGCTACACCACCGCGCGACACAAGCGCAGACATCGAAACTCTCCGGCATGTGAGCTTAGTGATCCCCATTTATACCGATTTGAACTAGTTAGTTTAGTAAGTTTGAGAATTGCGAGAAATCTGAGGGAACCTCTATAATCGCCATTTATCAGATCCAGTTGCTCCTTTCGCATTTTGTAATACCTCTTAAAACACAACCGCATTGGGCTCACCAATTTAGTAAACGACTCCCATTTGTGGCAAGCAGTGCGCAAAAGGTATAGTGCTTCTCTAGCGGCCAGATGCCTGTATGTGGTCTCTACATTTTTTCCAACCCTTAAGGCACTTTTGCCGTCCACTCACTAATTCCGTCGGGTCCCGGTTTCCCAGCAGGTGCTGCCGAAAAAGTTAATCAAGCCATGCGAAGAAAGCGCGCAATGGACGCGAAGCAGCCCCAAAACAGGCCCAAAACAACTGTCGCTAAAGCAGACGGCAAAACCGTCTCGCATACGCGCCCGCCAGTGCGAGCAGTCGCTTGCGTGGGGTGAACGCTGGGTAATAGCGCCCTATCGCCGCACCATATACAGTGTGCTCTGCGAGTGAAAAGCGCCCTCACCATTCCCAGCCGCGTTGGGAGTTACTTGCCCCGCACGCCACGAAAGAACCGTTGGCAGGTAGAGCTAGAAAGCTTTGCTTTAAAACTTCTATTGGCCGATCATTGCGTTTATAATTCGTAAAAAATGCCTACAATAGAGAAGCAACCAAGAAGACGACGAAAACGCTAATAAATAGCAGTAATGCCTTCACAGGCAGTCCTGCACGCCTAAATTAAGTGCGGTTTAAGCGTTTTCTGCTGGTACCGGCCACGTGAAATTTGTTACGAGGCGATGCTTATGTCCGCACTTGAAGGCACGGTGAAATAAAATGTCCGCAGGCACGGCCACGTTGCAAATCGTTTTCTGCGAAAGGAAGAAAGTACAAAAAAAAAATCAGCCACTGCATCTGGTGCATTAGTAAACGTGACTGGTGAAACGTTTCACACCCTAGTGAAAGCGAACTGCTGTTAATAAAACAAAGCAATTTGCTTATGCACTAGCCAATATTGTGAGACCCGTGAGAATCATCTGAGGAGCACTTATATTAAGCCTGTGATTAAATGTATTAGCCGATAGCGCTAATCCTTTTTGACATATTCTACAGGTTTAAGTGAGCTGGGGCCACATCAGAATCTGATCTTAAACAACAGCGCAAAAGACAAGGACTAGGAAAGAAGCACAGACAAGCGCTGACAAACAACTGAGCGTAATTTATTGCGGCTCGCTTATAAATACGCTTGTGACACATAACAATACACGAAAAACAGAATATTTACACAATCATGAGAAAACGTAATCACGTCTTGTCAGATCTACATCCACACGTTTACCCATTAAGGTAATTTATCTCTTTTTGTGTTAAAGCCACCGACGGCTATTTATAGCCGTCGGTGGCTTTATTTATAAGCGTATTTATAAGCGAGCCGCAATAAATTACGCTCAGTTGTTTGTCAGCGCTTGTCTGTGCTTCTTTCCTAGTCCTTGTCTTTTGCGCTGTTGTTTAAGATCAGAATGAACCAACTGGCCCCAGTCGAGACGCTAATCCACATCAGAAAGCATAAAATTTGTTGCGGTGGGTTACGTGAACGTAGCTTCGAACAACGGGTGAATGTCAGAAAAGCAAATGTCGCTTTCTTGTCTGGAAGTGTAAAACAATCATACCGTGCCGTTAGCGAGCGACAAAGCAGATGGAAAGAGACAGAGAGAGGGAGAGAGAGAGAGAGAGAGAGAGAGAGAGAGGGAGGGAGGGAGAGAGAGGGAGAGAGAGAGAGAGAGAGAGAGAGAGAGAGAGAGAGAGAGAGAGAGAGAGAGAGAGAGAGAGAGAGAGAGAGAGAGAGAGAGAGAGAGAGAGAGAGAGAGAATAAATTTCTTACTAGCAGTAAATTAGAAGGGTGATGTCCTCATTTCATAAAAAAAAACGACGGAGCAAGCAACCAAACAAGCAAACAAGCATCCCATAGAAAGCATGCAGCCAGCAGAAATCTGACCTGAACGATGCCTACCTATGACGTTACTAGACAGGCCCTTCTGGTGGGCACATAAGTTCAAACGAGAATAAACAAGATGGCGAACAGGAACGTTCGTTGCGAGTGACGATTTGCGACCCAGTAATAAGTGTCGGCATCCACAAGGCAAGAAATCAAAATTCGCTTCACGCAAACGTTTTCATTATTACGCAAGGGTGTCCTATGTAACCTGGCTTCGACAAAATTATGATAACTTTCAGTATGCTGTTTCTCAACATGTTAGGCTGAGATTATACCGCTGCTCTAATTTACCTTTATGGAGCCACGTTTTGCAAGGTGATTATAGAGGCGAACGCTTTTGATCCGCGTCTTATGGAACGTGTTGTGAGGTACAGAAAATTTTTAGGTGCGAAGAATTTGCTGGCAAAAGCAGAAAAACATTCCCTTCGCAGAGACCCTTCTTGGGTTGTAAATGGGAAGCTCGTTATCGCACCATGAGAGAGCACGAAAGCATCTAATGCTTTCTAACCAAACACCATACAGCCAAGTGTAGGGACAATGTAATGGAGAAATATTGACGTGGTACTTTTGTACTTGTTTTTTTGCTTGGTTAGTAGGCACTACACGCACTGTTTGGGCCGGGCACAAAGCGCCCGGCCCAAATTCGTTGCACGGGGCGACGCGCCGACAGCGGGGCCGAGTCACGCCTCGAGCAAACTAGACCAAACCGCCCGCGGCCGACAGGCCCAAACCTGCATCGCTGCAGAGTCGCCTCTCCTTTTCCGGTCGTGGCGGCTCGGCCGAATCATGCATCGGGTGAACGACCGGTAACCGACATGCTGCTGCTGGCTTGGAGGCGGCTTCGCTGAGACGGCGACGGCGTCGCCTTTCCTTTCACTGTCGGGGCGGCTCGGCTGACGCAACCGTTTCGCCTCCATTCTTCGGATTTCAAACATCGGCGAGCGAGAGTCCTGATTGGAGCGATTCAAACCGCTCGAAGCTGCTACAACGGACTCCCGGGGGTATAAAAACCTGCCCGGAGGGACAGCGAGCGCGGCATTCTTCAGCGTCACTTTTCGGAGGTACCGAGTAGAGAGGTGCTGTCGCCTTTGTGCAAGCCATGTAACGCTTTTGCTACCCTTGTGCATACTGCATATAAACGTTGCTTCAACTTTTCGTCGGCTGGAGAACTTCATCGCTCTGCTCTGCGCCGCGTCGATAGCGGACGGAGCAAGGCAACGCCGCTACACCGTTGACTGCACTCGGATGGTCCAGTTCCAACAGTGGTGATAAGCTGGGATGCGAGTCCCAACACCACCCAGCGTCCCTATCGCTTCGTTTCACGGCGGTTTACCGGCCGAGGTACTCGTGCCTTGTGACGTATCTTCTCAAAATCTCGCTCTTCCCTGTTGGGTGGAAACGACTATGACCATGGTTTTCTCCGCTCTGGTCTCAAGCAAAGCGACGCCTGTTTAAACAAGGTTTATCTGAAGCGTCGCCCTACATTCGGTGATGTTCACTAGCGCTGAGGCACCGCGGTAGGGCAAACACCACGCGTTGCTGACTTTAAAAACTTTATGCATAGAAAATGCAAGTATTTAGGTGTGGGCCCGTTTTGTCTTCTCCTGAATGAGAAAAGGCAGCCTTACAACACGGCTGCAGAATCAGGCGACATTTCTCGCTGTAACGTTATAACGCTAAAAAAATGTGGCACTGACCGAAAACCTTTTTATATCCTATAGCGAATGTGCTTTGCGAGCGAGGGTATTACGCATGGACTCTTAATCACCACCACCATTTGGAAGCCGCGCTCTTAGCAGTCTACATACGCCTATGGAGTGGGAGCTACATCTTTTTTTCTCAAGACGCGGATATTTTGCTCTCATAAATAAGCTGTACTCACTGACTTTTCTGCAGCAAATATTCGCTCACAACAACGGAACGTCTAAATTAGCGCGCATGCGTCCGATTTATTCGAACGCAAGCCAATGTGGACATCAATCAGGCTGAATCCATTTTAATAACGCGTTGTCTCCACAAGTGCAGAGATCATAAGGTAAAACCAGGCTGCTAATGAACAGATGTAACAGCTCCAAAAGCTGTCCTTCATAGCTGAGTCATTGGAGGACAAACCTGGAGAAGGAGCGCGCGTCCGGATGCTCCACAGTGCGCGAAGCAGTACAGAAGATAGTAGAGCTCCTCGGGAGGCAGAGCGGACAGGGATCCCAGCTCGGTCGGGGAAGACTGCTGAACAGCCGACGCCTTTGCGGCTGTGCCGAGCATGCGGGCCGCGGGCAGCGATAGCATGTGCCTGGCAATGTGGGCCCCGAAGGTTGACAAGGTCAGCACGCGCAAGTCCCGCGGCGTCGGGTCAGGCAGGAGTCCGCGGCGCCTCACAACTTCCTCGAATGTCGCGACGTCTTTTATAAGGGGCCATATCGAAGGGTTCACGTCCTCGTTGGTATACGGCTGCGAGTAACGCAAAGTGAAATAGCATTGATGATAGCGCAAGAAGGGCTATATGCAAGCGATGCACTGTTACTTTGCGCTTGAAGCATGATTATATCTCACACGACCAACCAGGTCATGGTGGTACTGCAAGATGATATAATTAATACCGCTCGTTACGAACTGAATTTAGATTAAATAGTCTGAGCGAAAGATTATTTTAGGGACAACAGCTATATGTGTAGTGGAACACAGAACCGCTTAACATTGTTTTTCGCACGAAATACACGTCATCTAAATGAATTAAAACACTCGTTGGCATCAGGATGTGCTACTTCGATTCACCGCTCCTAGAGGGCAGCACCATCCGCGTCCATGAAATTTTTTCTGCGGTTTTTCTTGTGTGTGTTGTCCCGGCGTCACCTTTTATATCACCTTTATATTGCTGAACACGCTTAGTTTCCGAGGGTACGGTGCTTTTGTGTTTACTTAAATTATGCCATACCATAAAAAATGAAGAATGTATATGCAAGTATAAACCGACAAAAAACAACAGGTAGTTACACTCCCAGACAACTGCGCACACCTATTGCAAGTATCCGTATATGGGAGATTGTGTAAAAACACTTTTTGGGGTAAATTTGAGATATCTTTACTAGGCGTATACGGAGCGGCTTAAGCCCCTTGCCGATGATTTCGTACGTGACACCTGCTTATGACTGGGATTTTTACAATCATAATGTAAAAATGATGTATCGTAATAGTCACATTCACTGCAACATAGATTAGTGATAAGCCGGAGTAGGCCACACAGCTTGCGTGCTTTGCTAGGAAATATTAGGAGGACGTAAATTGGGACACCAGAAAATAAAATAACAGGAACCAAACATTGCAAGACATGAAAAAATTCAAATAATTGTTTAATGTTGCGTAACCATTACTACGTTACGCCAATTCTCTTCATTTTGAGTTTTCTTGGACAAGTTATCCCTATGTGCACTAATAAAAAAGATCGCGTGGGTTAACCCTCAATTGTGCCCTTCTACCCACATGCAGACCGCCCTCACAGTTGCACTCTTTCTCGAGTTTTTATTCGAGTTTAGGTTTATGTGTTCAGGTATACTTTTAGGTGCGGAGTACCTTAGGACCACCCAATGTCTGTCCGCGTCCGTGCGCATAGCATTTAAAATCAACATGGTTGGTTGGAAACAGCGCGTTAAAGCGGGATCACGAAGAAAAGAACCGGACAGGACGAGCGCTCTTCGTGATCCCGTTTTAACGCGCTGTTTCCAACCAACCATGTCGCTTTACCAACCCGCCCAACTCTCCATCCTACTGCATTTACAATCGCAAAAAACCACACAGGCACCGGCAGGATTCGAGCCTGTGTCTGGCAGGCCAGACAGAGTTAGTGTCAGTCGTCTTATGCATTGGGCTACGACCGTGAGTTAGTACCCGAGAGTCAAACGGCTTACTCCCTCGCCTGTCACGGTGCGGAATACCTTAGGACCTCCCAATGTCCGTCCGCGTCCATCCATGCGCACACCACCATCAAGCGAAAATCAACGAAATTCGACTTGAGCCGTGAGTTGCAGTTTCATTTAGGGAATATTCAAGGTGCAACACACGACTCAAATCGAATGACGGTCGTGGCGCAAATCGGATGTCACTCTTGGCGCAACTTGGATGTCATTTCGAGTCTGCGTGATCCGCACCCTCGCCATCATCCACGGAGTAAAGATGCTGCCATTTTTATTTTGCCTTTTTCTTGCGAGGGTGGTGCATATTCTTGCTTTCGTTACTTACTTGACTTTTTTTTCGCTTTTAATTTTTTGTTCCTTAATGCTGTGGACACACATTTTACATGTATTATCTTCACCCATTGTGTATATCTGTGCAAATGCAGGTATTTTGTGCTTTTTCTCCATTTTTATTTTTGTTTCGGTCCGCGTTTTCGGGTGTTTATCTTTGTCTTCGTCTTGGGACGGGTGCATTAGGTACATCGATATTACAAATAGCGCAGAGCAAGTCTATCGTCAGTTCTATTTAGGTGTTCTTTGTTGTGTTCCCGTTCCTTCACGATGTTTATCATGTAAAGACACATTATTATTAGTTAGTTTTAAATGCAGAGCATTTCAGTAACTCACAATGTCACTTGCGTTGTCCCGTCGTAGTCCGCACCGTCGTTGTCCGCACCCTCCCCCTACACTATATAAAAGAAAATACTATCCGGCGCCTGGTTTCGATCCCTCGACCCTGCGGGCGGAACGCAAAGTACATGGTGCTCTACCCACTGCGCCACAAAGCCGACACAGAATGGGACGCTATGAATGCGCCTCATTTCGTTGACTCATTCAAATTACTGCTGACGAGTGCTCTCTCGTCAGCAGTTGCCACAAGTGCAACAACATTAACGTAACGCAAACTACTTAACGTCGTGCGCCCCCGGAAATGCTCTGCATTTGATCGTGCCCCTCGCGAGGGGGATGTTTCACTGCGCCGCCATGCGAACAGTTTGCCACGCTTTAGTTTCAGTTCTTTCTTTGCTGGGGTGCCGACGAGCGGCGCCACCTCCTCGCACTTCGCCGCGGGAGGATCCGCGGCGGGGGCGAGAGATGGCGCTGGCGTCTCCGCGGCTGCGTCTGCGGCCTCCGCGGGCACCGGCGCCGGCGCGGGGTCATCTTTTTGGCAGGTACCCCCCGGGGTCAATTGTAACCTTGCACCCCGTCGTTGAAGATGGAAGGGAGACGGGGGGCGTGAAGGTTGGAAGGTATTCCGCTGTCAGCAACAAGAGGGAAGCATGCGACTGGGCGGGTGAACAGGAGCAGCGCGAGCTCTTTGGAACAAAAAAGAATGAACAGACTTTGGGACAGAAAAAAAAGCTATTCTTTTCCGTGAAGGTGCATGACCAGTGAATCTTTTTAGCCCACAACATACAGGTTGTTGTCGGGCTGGCTACCAAGAAAGTTTTCTCTTTTTTTATTATTCTTGAAAGTATTTACTATTATTTTTTTTAGTTTTGAAGTGTTCTTAGACCAATTATCTCTACTCACGATATTACGACAAGTATATGCGCTAACATCGCGAATTACGTGCTTGTGTGCTAATGCAGGGGGTTACACGGTTGAGGCGGCCGTGTACTCGGCCAGGAATCTTACTCATTAATAAATAGGTAAATGCTCCACTTAGAAAAAAGCCTTGGCTGCTCAAAAGCCCTTTCTTGTATACATGAAAATAAATAGCCGTTCTAATGTGCACAAATTAAATTGCTTTAAAAAAATGAAGGAAGCTCACACTAACGCGAAAGACTTGAAGCCAGCGAAGCTGTACGCAACATTCGCGACCATCACGGAGGTTTAAGTCCACGATTCCATCCGATTTCCTCTTTTTCGCTGCCGTAACGACCTTTACTCCATCATTGTTGCTGTAAGTGTGAGCTTCTTTCATTTTTAGGGAAGTGATAATCATTGGACATAATCTTGGAGGGGCGTACGCTATGACGCGTCTTTCTCGTTCCGAGCAAGTGTTGGCACGATTACGGTGAACGCTGGAACGTCCGCAGGGGACGCTGGGTGGTCGCCGCAAGGCCCGCGCTCACGTGCACGCGCTGGGCAGTTTCTCGGTATTTTTAACAGCGGACACGAAAAATTACAATTTGCTAAACTTCTTCGCTGTTTCAATTTCGTTGCTTGAATAACAGCCAGCGAACCCATTCAATATTTATTACCCATGACCTCAAGAAGGTTTTGCCTGTTTTATATGAGTGCCATTTTGCTACATTTTGATTCTGCCGATGTAAGGGGGAAGACGGGGCTTCTTTAACAACAATAGGCATGAACACGGGGCAGCAGAACCTTTTCATCGTTTCGGCGACGCGAAACTTTACCAGTGAAAACGTTGAAGGGATTTTGAAAGACGTTTTTACAGAGGGAATCCGATATAAAAGTTTGAATGTGCAGAATGTCAGTGTTTCATGATATCCAGGATTTGTTCACCATGGTGTTTTTTATACAAAGCAAGGTTGCAGGCAATCATGCGGAGGATATCATTTGAAACATTCAGCCTATAAGCTGATGGAAGACCGTAATTCTCACGCCCTTATTTACGTTACACCAAGATAACTTTGAAAACCCCTTGTTTTAAAGAAGCGTTGCAAAGAGGGCGCACTGTATACAGAGATGCTGACATCACGCTGAAAGGTTTGGAATGTGCTCTGTATGAAGGGTCCATTTGAGCACACCATCAAGTAGTGTAGTAGTTGCATGATGTGCCAAGCGTTAGAGCCGAACAAGAGCACGCGTGGCAATTGCTACAATGCAAATGTAAAGATTACGTTGCTCTAAACATTTTACGACTACTATGAAAGCGAACAAAGCGGAGTTGGTTTGTAATAGAAACACTATTATCGTAAAACTCTAATACACCAGAAATGTCTTCTTGCAGGGTCTGCACTCTATCACTAAACCTGCACTCTAACCTGCACAAGGGACAATCACGTTAGTGTTGTTCGTATCCATCGAAATTTTCAACTTGAGTCTTGAGGTATCAAAAAAGTGTGCCTTCGGGTGAACCTGTCGTTATGCGTATTACATCGTTATGGCAATTGGTTACCTAAAAATGTTTAAAACGTTCAGAAAACGAGTTACTGATTAGTTAATTACGTACTTCATAGTTTGAAAACAGAAGACTAGCAGATATTGGGCATAGAAATCATGCCCCACATTCAGTCGCATAGCTGTTCGGAACCAACTGCTGCATTTCGTGTCAATACTTCGGGCGATCTTAATAATTTACTCTTGTGAATTTCGCGTGAAAATGTGCTTACCTGCAAGGCTTTTCTTGCGGTCTCGAGGCATATTTAACATACTGTTTCGCTGTATTTCAGGTTAGCACTGCACGCGACGTGCTTGAGGAGGTACTCCTCCCAGACTATGCTTTTTATCATGGCTACGAAACAGAACGACTGTAACAACGAAAAGCAAAGCGGTCATGGGGAAGCACCCTTCAAGCTTCGTGTGCGGTAATAATTAGTGCTATTAATCATTCATTGATAGTATGGACCAACCGCAACTGCGCTTTGCACTTTTTTGCGCGTTCCTTAGTTCGCCGTAAATGACATCCCATATTTCAAGCCCAACCTTATAACAAGGGTAGTCTAGTTTGATTTTTACGGCACAATATCAAAGCTTTCAATTCTGCGCTGTTATTGACTACTTAAAATGAATAATAATTCCCTCTTACGCTTGTATTACTCTTAAAAATCGCGGTGAAATATGTGCGAGCGAAGGCGCATCCCCAGCACAATAAGTGGGTGGAGTTTCGGTAAGGCGCTGATAAACTGGGGCAATGAACCGAGTGATTTTTTAAACAAAGGATGATAATTGCTGGGGAATTAAATTACGGCATTCGAAGTTAAGGTGTTTATTTACAAACATGTTGCACTGAGTCTGCGAAGACTGCTAATATGCAAAGCCTGCGCCCTCAGTGAGTGTCATGACCCAGCTAGTCTTCGTATTATATTTGATGAGAATGTTGTATGGACTGTTTTGAGCACATGGATCAAGCGTGTGTATTATTGTCACTTGCTAGGAGAGGACATTTCGTAAATACTACTAACTAACATTTCTTCTTCTGGCTGAACATTAGTCAGTCTTTTGGGATTTTAAAAACACAGCGCTGAACAAAATTGCAGTGAACATTGCTTTAGTTTGAAGAAAAAACACTAACAATTTCGGTGACGGTGGAATCTGAAAGCTGTCAATGTCACTGTATTCATATGCGTATCACTTTGGGTAACTTCGCTCTAATTTTAAAATTTGTAACTTCCTTCAAGCTTTGATAAAAACGAGTCATGTGTCTTATAAGAAGGAAGCGTAATTCTCACCATGGAGTGTTCATCGTAGAAGAATACAAATCGGAGAAGCTGGAAGATTTGTTCACCGCAATAGCTTGCCACAAGAGCAGCAAGTGCCGGCAGCGTTAGCCAGTCTTCGGAGAGCGCGAGCGCCACTGGATAGCTCCAGACGGTCACCTCCCGGGTCACTAAAATCCGATAGAGTATGTTGGTGGCCATGCCAGGTGCGTGGAGAGTGTTCACTGAACGACGGTGAAGCCCCGACTTCATAAGGTTTACGCTAGCCCTGGCCGCAAATACGAACAGATTGAAGAAAGGCTCGTTGCTGTCATTGGGCAGGTGAGCGTACAAGTGGTCCAGCAGGTTCCAGGTCAGGGTCAGGTTATACGACGCGGCAGTGAGGGGGGATGTGATTAAGCGGACGTAATGGGTGTGTTCATCGCCATAAACTTTGGACAGCTCGGCTAAGGACAGCAGCGTAAGATGAACCATGCGATAGGATAGAGAAGGGTCACCTTGTGAGTGGTCGTAAATCGTGAACTTCACGAGGGGCATAACATACTGAAACGCCCGGATGCACTGCTGGATGCGGTAAGTTTCCATCAAGCCCTGGTGACCCATGTCCTCGAGCATGCTGGTGGTGAGGTAGGCAGACGTAAAGGGCGACAGCGCCCATACAACGAACGCTCCTAGAAAGGAGTTAAAACGCTGTCTGGACTGGTCTTCACTGAGCTGAGTCCGGTCAAGCTGCTCGAAGAGAACCGGCTGCAGGTTGATAATGTCGTCTTCTCTCCAGAGGTGTGTCTCGTCGGGAAGGTAACGATTTATGGCCTGCCGAAGCTGGCTGTCTTGCATGGTCTGGAAGCTAGGCAATGCCAAAGGGTCAAAGTGAGCGTTCACTAAACCCCTAATGTCAAAGTGGGCGCTCATGACCTCATTGACCAGTACGGAGTACGACTGCCCGGTGCCACCTACAACTTCAGCACACCGACGCAAATAGTCGTTTGCTTTTCCCCTTGCTGCTAGCACGTCCACATCTCGGATCCATTCATGCAAGTGGCTGTCGATCGTGGTGTAGATCTTGCTCTGATAGGGTTCAGACAGGTGACGACCCACGGAGAACATCCAAAGCACGGGGAGGCCGAAATGAAACGATGCCTTGACCAGGACTCGCAAAACCTGTAGTCTGGTGGCGGGGGCCTTGCCCGGCCAGGTAAGGTCCAGGTCAGCCAAGAACTGAGACAGGGCCTGCTCGTTATTTGTTTGCGTCTGCGATAAGCAGGTCGAGAAAACCAGGGCAAAGTATTACACAAACAGCAGCTGAGGGCTTTATGGAGGATACAAAGAGGGGAATTGCAAAAATTTGATACAAGTGTTAATTCAATGGGGGATGTCTGGGAATGATATAAAGTTTTGTACATCTTATGTCTACACCGAACAAAAAACATACTAACGATCATCTATCACCATAGATCAGGGTAAAAATGCGAGGAAGGTATCTGAACTGCAAGCCTTCGCGGTGCAGTACGCATGCGTGCGCCCGTACGACAAAATGGTATACCCTACTTTTATCTTATCAGCTTTTTCCACTCAATACCTTTAAGCACCATTTCCAGAAATACAGATGGTTTAATTACAGTTTCCTTATGCAGCTCCCGTTCAGAGCCAAGTTGCACGACTATCCACCATTTTGTAATTCATATTTGTGTAGAAAAGCCGCTCGCTTGGCATGTCGCAGCCATGTCCCACGGCTCCTTTCGCACATGCGTGGAGCCGCAAATGTCTGTCAGCCAAAGATCGGAGCAGTAGACCGCTATTACAAGAGGCGTCTGATGGCACGTCAGATTTTGTAAAATCTGTCGTCACAGCGATGTATGTAAAAATATACCAAGGTACGATTTGTGTTGGTTGGTACATACGTTGTCAGTAAAAAAAAACAAAAACAAAAAAAAAAACCGGCACGGATGGCACATGCAAGACGAAGAGAATACACCAGCGCTGACTATCACCTAATGTATTTATTCCCGAACACAATATGCTTTACCAACTGTAAGGGGGTGAGTAGGGCGAGGAAGAAGGAAAACTAACAATGGTTGAGTGTTGCGAGAGGTGCTGGGCGACAGTCATGCAGAAATGGCATGCCTAATCGGCGTCCATGCGGCGAAAGGTATTTTTTGCCCCCAACGTGTGGCTATGTGTTGGCTGGTGTTGTCAACGAATAATGGGCGCCATAGTTTCGCATAAACTTCAATTTTCCGCGTGAAAAAGTACTAATGATGGGCTGCTCAGAAAGTACCGCCCATGGGAAAGGCTTAGACTAGGATTATTTCTTTTGCCCTGCGTGGTGCTTGCGTAGCACTTCAGAATGGCGCCCTTTTTCAGACGAGGTGAACAATGCCACGTGTTGAAATGCATAGCCAGGATTCTACCCATTGAATATCGCGGGGAATCTGCGTGCCTACGAAGGCGATCATTCGCTCTGCGTCCGGTCTGACCAATGTAGGTTCGGTCACACCACATAGGTGTGTTGAAGATATACCCTTAAACGGAAGGAAAATAAGGCATTAAATGCCACCCTCTAAACTCTGACGCGAGGTGACCATCTTGATTGCCTTTCTTGCAGAGGCCTCCAAGCTCCGCCTGTGGACCGCGCTCGTGTTTGCTCTTCGTCCTGTGCGTGTTATCCGCGCTGTATTTTTTTAGCTAACAGTGAAAAAACGTAACACTGCAGATATTGCTCTTCTTCGAGGTGGATGTTGATGGAGTTTAGGCTCAGCGCGCCTATGGTGGTGGCGTTTCGAATCAGACGTGGTACTGCAACCACTTATACTTGAATTCATACGGATTGCGGTATAACTTACTGAGGGCATCAACTTCACAGCTTAATGATCTTAGCTGAACTTATAGCGGCCTCAGAGCAGCATCATGTAGAAGTACGCGACTGTATAATTTGGATCTTCAGACCCCCTCTCCTCCCCCCCCCCCCAAAAAAAAAAAAAACGTTACTACGGGCTTAGCTAAAGCACCACTCACAGCTAAACGAATAAAGACACTTGAGCGGCCACTGTTGAAACGTACAGCTTCTCACGAAATGTGTTCACAGTCAAATGGCGTGGTTTTTAAAGAGACAAGAAGACCAAGGTAAGGCGTGTGAGTGAACGCGCCGCAATATTCAGCGCGTATACACAGGACCACTTATTTTTTCTTGCCGGAAGTGACGACATCGGGACATCGGTGGAGGTGTTCCACGCCTTAGCGCCAAGTTTCCGTACGTCGAATGGGTTTCCGTGCGAGCGGAGGAGAATTGAAGGACTATACACCCCCGACGTGCGATCTGCAGCGGCCATTGCAACAACTCTACCAACGCCCACATTTCTTGGGTCAGAGAGCATTACAGGAGCCATCGTGGCAAGTGGCGACAGTCTTCTCGATCAGGACCAACAAGAGCGAACCCTTTGCGCTTTGGCTGATCCTGTCCATTACAGGAAGATGGAGCACTCGGTCCTGGACGAATTCATCCGAGAGAACCTTAACCCTTTCAGCCGTGGATTTTTTATTTCAAGCGAAAATTGTTTTGCTGCAGTTTTTCGCACAGCTCTGAATCTCAGAAGCAGAAAAATGAGAAAAGTATGCTATTAGTGCAAGTATTTATTAATTTACAGGCCTGACAAATAATTGGGTCATTAGGCAATTAAAATTTTTCTTTCATGTAAAAGTGTTTTTTTCCTTTTTGCTGTAAAACCTATGACATGCCGATATTGCAGCAAAAAATATAAAGCTGGTAATCCAAGTATTTACAGATTTACAGACAATTTGACAAACCGGAATTTCCGTTTCCTCACCCGCCCTGTCGTCCCGCCCTGCGTCCACTGAAGCTTCTTCTGTTTCATACCGTCCAGCCTCGTGAAAACTCAACAATGGGGATGTCTGTCGCAAGAGGCATCATTGAACAACACCCGCACAGAAAACTAGGAGTTTTCGTTTTGTTTTTAAGGCGCTAGAGGATATTATGTGTTGTCTCGTCAAATGACGACGCCAGGGCCGAAAGGGTTAAAAGCTACAAGATGAATATTGGCATTAGTTCCACGTTGCTTTTGGACAATGAAATGCAATGGTTTGGACGCAGTCTAAACGCCTCACGGATGGCCCAACGTTGAAAAAGTTGATGTTGGGGAGACTTCTCAAACCATCTCGGGGAGCGCCAGTACTCGACAGTGCGTGGATGTTCCTATACTTTGGCAAGAAACACACTTCATCAATTTCCAGATGGTTTAGAGCGAGACGCTTTCAGAAAAGTGCGTGGAGGCAGTGTACCATGAAAAGGCCCCTGACATGTATGCGTATTTTGTTTCGGCCCGACGACGCTGATTTGCGCTTGACGGCTCTGCCTGACGACGTCACTCCCAATGCAAGCACAGAAATCCGCTGAGCACTAAATTATTTTTCGTTCACTCCGGAATGCACTAGGGTGCCCTGCGGCGCGCCCCCCTCCGCCGTACAAAGTGCAGACACGTACGTAGGCGTCGCCATTTTGGATCATTGCCTCGCCGCCCCGCAGCGGAAGGCAACAGCCAGTCATCCTGACTAGTAGGCACAGCTCATGGAACAACTTCTCACTGGCACCGGAGTAGATTTTGGAAGGACAGCTTACACGATACCGTCAGAAGGGAAGCGGCCTCCCACAACAAGATGTGTCCGACGACGTTGAGCGTTGTGACCCAAAATAGCGTCGTTTCCAACGATCGGCGGCGTCGGACCTGTCAAAGGGTGTTTTCACCCTGTACGCCGGCGCTGGAGTCGGGACATCCTAGAACGCACCTGTTTGGTATGCCCCCTAATGGCATCAGCGGCCTATCCCAACACGTGTGATAGTGTCGCGGTCATCCGCCTTGCCATGTGACGGCCGTGCGACATTGCTGCTCGCGATACGCCTCTGCTGATTCAACTGGGGAGAAAACAGTGCGAAGTGCTTGTTGTGAGTCAGGAGAACGCGCTTCCATAGTCAGCGAAAGGCAACATGGCCTTCTGACGCTTCCCTTGTAGCGTACACTAGACGAAACCCCCGAAGACTGAAAAACCCAACACGTGATGTCATGCCTACCGAACTCGAATCGCCATGCACCGAGTCGGGTGCAGGTTGACAGTGACCTCATGCCTCTGAAACGCTTGATGTCTGGGAAATTTTTGTAAGCTTCCAGTGTACGTTCCGTTTTAAATTCGGGCATCGTGCATTAAATATTAGCTCTGAAGCAGTGCTTCGTAAAGTACGCGTGACCCATCTAAGCAGCAGTCTCCTCTATGACCACGTAGATGTTTTTTCAGTGACATTATTCGAAGGCCAAATGCACTGCAGTCGTCATCGACATGCTGAGCATGTAGAACGGCTTGCTGATTTACAAGTCGAGGCGTATTGGTTGAACGTGTATTCGTACGTTTTTTGGCGGCTACCTTGTTGCATACGGTTTGAAGAGCGCAGTTGTGTTCCAAAGGAACCTTATAGCTATAGGGGCACGTTTACTATGCGGACAGTCACTCCGAACATCGCCTTCCACTTGGGCAACGGGACAGCTGTAAGTGTATGCCTGCGCGTGTACACCGCAAAGAGCGTCCATGCTGTTACCCAAGTGGCAAACTACGCCGGACACTGGAGACACCCGAACTGAATAACCACTGGAACAAATGAGGGAGGCAGCGCGCCGCTGGGCCTCATCTCCCGCTGATCGTGCTGGTGCCCTTGCCTCCGCTCATTGTTTTATTTAAAGCAGGCGTCTACTCCTTCTTATGTGCCTAAAATGATCCGCATTTTCATGCGGGCACGTCTTTCTTCAGGATTCCTGAAAATGTGTGCCCGTTTTCTTAAAAATCCCCCTTTCCCCTTTTCTGACACTTTTGGCACCTCCTCTGACTTTTGTCCACTTTCCTTCCGCCTGCTCCAGCGAATGTTTGATTATCAACCGTTCTTCGCCGTGGCGTTGGTCCGGGATGGCTAGCCCTTCCACAACGCTGCTTGCTACGCTGTCGTCATAGCCCTCCATTGGGCGCCGGAGAAACGTGGCATCCACCACACATGTCTAGTTGTAAAGCATGGATAGGGGCGTCCCCTGGGTATTTCTTTCCTGCTTGGGAGTACACCTGCACCAAGTGATGATCAGTGCTCAGGGGCTATTTGCAACTCCAAATTCATAGCCTCATCTTGCAATCGTGTCCAAAAAACAAAGATGGCTGTCGCATGCAGGCTGTCGCATCAGACGCTGGTACGAAAATTATTTCGTACCAGCGTCTGATGACTGAGTTATAGCTGGAGTGCAGATCGATGCTGCTAATGTATTCATTCTTTATGAAACACCCAGTAATCTGTGCTAGCTTCGAAGACTTCGCTAACAGCAGCGCAGAAAGCGTCCTTTGGCAGGAGAGGTCGTTTGGGACGTAGACGAATCATGTCAAGTTTTATGCATAACGACGTTTTACTTTCTGAAGTACCGGCTGAATATTGATGTTTACTCATCATTTATCCTACGTTGACGTTATGCCAACTGATCGTCTTTAAACGTGCACTGTGATTCGGGTCACAACCCTAAATGTGTTAGATTAAACCAAATAATTTTCTTAGTAACAATTTATAGGATTTGTGAAAAACACTGTTTTTATGCCTTATTAAGCCGCGTTTCGGGTTGGAAACAGTGCGGGTGAGGCTTATACCACAAGGAGAAAAACTACTGTGCAAGGCAGCAGAAGCTCAACGAAGCAGGCGCAACTTGCACTATTTCGTGGCACTCAACGATAAACTGGTTTTGGTTAAGATCCCATGGCTCAACTTTTTCTTAGTGAAATTTCGAAGAATGACGGATCGGAAGATAAGAGATGATGTGATGGCTTGTTCGTGGTTGGCGGCAAAATTGTACATTTTGGTATGCTTCCAAAATGTATAATTTATTTACAGGTATTATTTACAACTTATACCACAGAGCTCAGAGTTCGGACAAAGACGGCATCCAGCGGGGTTCCCCTGTCTCGTTTAAAATGCCGAACAACTTACTGTTACACGAAAAATGGCGTGCTTCACAAGTGCGCGTCACAGCAAATAGTGAGGAGGACCTACCAATATACCCACGTGAGGCTTCTGATGGGCCAAAACAACAGTTTGTGGATGAATAGTCATGCGACACGAGTTTCTTGTTCACGCGGGAACTCAAAAACTTGTCCTCCTCAAACATACGTTCACCACTAGCAAAAAAAAAAAACAACCAAAGAATAGCAAACACTTAGAGATGACCATGAAACCTCGAGAGGCCATCCTTAACTAACACCGATACAATTTACCCCTATAATTGGGCTCCACGCAAAGGATTTCCTGTCTTGTTAGCACGTACGTGCACTTTGTGAATCCGGTTCCAGCAGCAACCAAGCCGAATGCCCGTTCCTGACGCATCCGCGCCTCCAAAGCGGCACCCCAAGGCGCCTCCAAGGCGCCTCCAAGGCATCAAGGAGATCGAATGCCCACCTCACAGCTTTGGGAAGTGTAGCAGACTCGGTGTCGCGTGTCCTCATTCATACCTCTTACCCTCGAGTAATCGGGCCGCACTAGTATCCTTGCCAGTTCGAATTCGCGAACGCTTGAAGTGCCTTGTTGCAGTATTTGCCTTACTTAACCACTAAGAAATATTCTCCGGGTTGTACAGGGGAAGCAGGGGAAACTATTCTTTCACACCCCTACACAATATTACTTTGCGTGGAAATGGGTACATCGCGTAGGGCAACGCTTCTGGTATACTCTAGTTATGCACCAGCTAGAGCTGGGAATTACCATGGGGAAATTTTTTTGTATTTGATTTTTTATTTCTTGGCAAAAACCAAGGGGAGGCTGAGACTAAAGGCGAACGTGGCTGGACAGAGGCCTCAGCCACCCGATTTACAGCGTACATAACACGTCTTTTCACAAATTTAAGCATGATAGCACAATCGTAATAGAGAAATAGCACAAAGCAAAGTCATTACTACACTTCTTATGTATTATACAAAGCATAGGTCTCAAATTCACAAAGGGATCACAATGTACACATAAACGCAGTAATTCGTACGCATAAACTTTCATCGGTGTGTGATTTCGGTGTGTAATCAACAGCTCACCTAACTACACCACCCTTCAGGTCAAAGAAGATGCTCAAAACGCTATTTTCGTTTACCACTGTCACTACTAACTTTCATTTCGGCAATGAGTGCTCGCAAAGTATGCGAGTGTTACGGGGAGACTGTGTTGCCGCATTCTCAGCGAGAGGTGAGGTATGTACACACCAAGGGTGCTCTTTCGCAGTATGCAAGCTCGCTTACCCGACTGAGGCATCGAAGGAGGAACGCCGAAGCCTTGTCCCTGGCCTTTGGAGAAACGAGGGGGATGCGCTGGGGAATGATCTTCCTGACGAGGTGGCGGTCGAAAGCGCTCTCGTACTTCTCCATTGGGCTCACGTGGAAACGGCCGGGCCTCTCGTCCCATCCGCGACACACGTGCCTGGAGCAGAGCGGGAATTTTAAACGCGGTGACTTGGAGAACTAGGCATAAGAGAGGTTACAAGAAGTTGTACAAGTTGTACCAAAAGTTGTACCAAAAGAATGATGCTCCGCCTTTTGTCGACGTTACGATAAAGGCAGTAATAGCATGTATGAGTGAAGATATCACTTGAGAGGTGGGTTCACAAGAAAAAAAAACTGATTGTTGACTAAATAGTTTATATACACAAGCAGAAGTATTGTGCGCAGTAATTGGAGAGACAAAGGTTCAAAGTACTTGTGGCAGGAGGCCTCCTACACAGATTGTTGTGCGCCCCTCCAGAGGACACGTTAATGTCAATTGCGTGAGTGCTCTAGATTGAGGAAATGCCTGTAAGGACTCCGAAGTATAATTGGGCTCTGTTGTTGGCGGAGCCACAATATTGCATTTTTGTGGTTTTTCTATGAATTCGGTACACCATTATTTACGCTTGTTTTGGATAATATCGTGATACCCCCTCCCCCCCCCCTCATCCACTATAACGAGATAGATAATTGAGATATGAAGGTTAAAGGAGTAATATCTACAAAGGCCATAAAGTACTTTTTTTTTTTTGAAAGCGTAAATTACCCGTTACGCGAAAATGCGCCGTCCGGCGCGTCTGAAAGAGGCTCCGAAGGCTAGCCTGCAGAATAAAGGCAAAAGTAAAAAAAAAGAAACTGAACCCCGTCTGGGATTCGAGCCCCGGTTCTACAGACAGCGAGTCGAACACGCATCCCCAAAACCATTTCGCAAAGAAACAAAGAAAGGTAGACGTAGTGAATGCGTTTCAGTTTTAAAGCGTGGGTTAGGAACATGCATTACACCTTCGGGAGTAATTTGAGCAGGTTAATTATAAAATTACTGAGCAGGTTTACGCTCATAGCAAATTCGGGGTACTTAGAAGGACACAGGTGCCGAAACCGAGCCCTCTCCGGGGAATTGCCACTTAAGGCAGGATATAAGGCTTTACAGGTTGTGACGTCAGAACTACCCCTAACAAACTGGTGAAAAACATACCTACAGGCATTCGACAAACAAGACGGCCACAACCACGGCGTGCTTAGGTAGTTCGCAAAAGTAATCCTGTGCGAAAGACGAGGATGAATGACTGACTGACTGACTGACTGAATGAATGAATGAATGAATGAATGAATGAATGAATGAATGAATGAATGAATGAATGAATGAATGAATGAATGAATGAACCTATTATTTCGTAATCACAGGTACCACGAACGTATACACCACCGCTACAGGATGAAGTTCGTTTCCCTGCACTTCCCACTGGTCCTATCCTAAGCTGCCGTAATTCAAGCTTTGCCGCAAGATTACCTTATCTGATCCATCCACGGGTTATCGGTGTTAGCTCATTTCTCCAAGCATGAACCTAAATGATCCTGCCACATTTTTTACGACACAGGCCATGTTAGAGGGGTCCTGAAAGGCGTTTTGAGCACACTAAATGAACAAGAGCAGCCGCTAGATTGGGTGGTGAACGTCATCTGTGCACAGTATGATATTTTTACGTGCAGGGGAAAGCTCACACTTTCGTTGCAAAGTTTGTTGTTGCGTTCCCACTTTTTCCTGCGTGTTTTGGGGCTCCGACATCTTGTACATCCGACAAAATGTACATCATCTATTCTCCCACGCGCGTCACGCAGCAGAAATCTTCCGATTGGACGGCTTTCTGCCACACTTCCGGCGAAGAGAAACGTCGTCTGCTTAGCGTCGACGGATTGCGGTGGTGCCTTTGGTTAATTAGGGCTTCCTGGAGCACGCTTAACGCTATCGTGTTCATCCACATTTATCGTTTTTACTATATTATCACGCTTCCCGTTAAGCAACTTTGCTATAGGCCGACTCGACGGCGACGCCGACTTCTCAGTTGGCAGACCGCATTGTCACATGACGCCGACGGCGACACTAACCCGCCGGCCGATCGAAGTTTGCGTGGTGTGACTGGCTCGCTGACCGAAGACCCCGACAATACCGATCAATCGTCGGGAATCGATCGTGAATCGGAAACTGCGCCCTGACAACATTCGTGCCGTAATGAATGCGGCTCTATTCTGTTAGTTCCTAGAGTGTAATAAACATAATAAGGTCCATGTAGTTCAAACACAGCGCTAGCTCTAATGTGATCCGTATTATGGCTTAGGACGGTTCGGCCGTTCGCTTTGACGAAAATTTGTTTCCCCGAGTTGGAAACTGCATATTCGGGTGCGACTAGCAACGCTTGTAGAAAATATGAGCTCGGTTAAGAGCAGGAGATAAGGTACGGAAGGTTTACTACATATTGAGGAATCAATATAGACAAAAGTTGTTAGCGTAACGCGTAAAACAAAAGCGCGGCGAGCACTATTCCCGCAGGACGAAATCGAAATCGCAGCCGAAATGGTGCTGTTGGTGGAGATCAGCTATGGTGGGGGCTTCACGGAACCTTACAGCGCAACTGCTATTCAAGAAATGTTCAGTTAACCAGCGGGGAATCCTTGAAATCAATCACTAAACAGTGATGTGACACAAAGGGTGGGCCTCGATTTAGTGTACAGGTTATTTTGGCGCAACCGTCCACTCTGTTGTGGCGCAGTAGGCTAAGGCCTCGCGCTCACTCGAGCAAAGTCGCGGGTTCAAATCTCGGCAGGATGTTTTTTTTTTGCGCGGTTGCTTAAGTGGCAGGGTTTGCGTATCGTATTAGCAAATCCAAAACTAAACTTCTTGGCTGAACTGTGAAACTATCATACCAAACGTCAATTCATCGTTTAAGCCACTGGCACAATTGGTTCATTTTGAACTCGTGCTTTGTATATAGAAAAAGGCAATGGTACCTTCAGAGGGAAATACTCATGCGTGTATTTTGCGAAATTGGTATGTCTTTATACAAAGTGCACATAGTTACCTTCTATCCACTTAAAGGAGCACTGACACGAAAATTTTGTCACACTTTTATTGCTTTTATCGATGCTTAATGGCCTGGCGAACCGTAAACAGCACTTCAAATACTTCAGCGCGTGATAGTTAATTACATTGAACGGCCTGAAAATCGTTCGTTTCAAATTCCCGCGCTTTCATCCCGAACGGCGCATATGACAGACTCCCTGCCTGACCTCACCGCTTTGTGCGGACGTCACCGGCGCCCGCTTGAGAGGGTGTTGCGCCCGCTCGCCGCTCGTGGAGCCACGCGCATGAAGTGACGTCACGAGCTTTTGACGAGCGCTGCCGCGTCACTTCTTTTGGCTCTCCCTGGATGATGTCACGCTGATGTCACTGCTCCGTCGGCGCGATAAATGAGATCCAATTGAACTATGTTCTTCGCGTCGCAGGCCGCTCATATTTCACCCAGGGTATTCTGTTGAGTGAAGGAAGCGAACTGTGCAATAATATTAACGCCGAAAATTGGTGTCAGTGCTCCTTTAAACAAAACCAAGATAGCCTTAAGTGGGGGGAGGGGGGGAAGCGGAGGCGGAGAGGGGGGCATAAGGCCGCGGCCGGCAACCAAAGCATCCACATGTCACAATTGGCAGCACCGAGCACGTAAAAAAATGAACGAACATCCTATAAGAGAAAAAAGGGCCCCTAGGCCATCAAGGGAAAAAGCTAGGGCGGAATATTTGTTTTGTGCAATCAAATGCAGGGTTGTAGAAAGGGGCAGGTGCCGTCCCAAATCGCACACTACTCTTCCAAAACCACTCGTAACACCGGTTAGGGTGTACAGTCAAACCCGGCTATAACGAACCCGGATAGAGCGAATTATGCTATACAGTCAAACCCGTTTATAACGAACTGCAATATGCACCGCGATTAGTTCGATATATCCAATAGTTCGATATAGCCGAACCCGCCTATAACGAGCTTATTGTTAAGATTTCGCAATCCGCGGAAGCGCCCCCCACCTCAACTTCACCATCCGTGTATGCAGAAACGAACACACTACAGTACCCATTACCATACCAAAATATTCCATTTTTTGCAAGTAATAAAGCTACTTTCCACCTTAACTGCCAACGTTGCAAAAAAAGCGGTGATTTTTGTTTTGAATTTCGTTTTGGCGGCTTTAACCAGCATAGCATTCTCTACACGAAACATTGTTTGCACCAGTTCGAGTCCGCGTCCTCAAAAATCTAAGAAGCATTGGCGGAGCCAATCGACTGCCGAACGCGCTTCATTATAAGCGTCGGACGGATTTCACTCACGACATCATCGGGAACGTTGTTGAGCTCTTCCCACAGTTCACCAATGGTGCTGTCTTGGTTCGGACTCGCTGACTGAGCGGGTTCCGTCGCGAGTCCCGCGCACCAGAAACAGTTACGGAAAGTACTGGGCGTCACGTCGCTCCGTGCGAGGCGCAATGTCTCAGTCGCGGCTCTTGCTCAGTGGTCGCGGCCAAACAACATCTCGGTTGCCGCTCCGAGATCATCCATTTCGGCGGCCATTCTAGGCGTCCAGAGTTCGATATATCGGATGTGAACTTCGTTATAAGGAATATGTTTCCCATGTATTTCCGTAACTGAAATATTTTTGTTCGATATATAGCATAATTCGCTCTATCCGGGTTCGTTATAGCCGGGTTTGACTGTATATCGAACAAAAATAATTCAGTTACGGAAATACATGGGAAACATATTCCTTATAACGAAGTTCACATCCTATATATCGAACTCTGGGCGCCTAGAATGGCCTCCGAAATGCATGATATCGGAGCGGCGATTGAGATGCTGATTTCCCGTGACCACGGAGCAAGAGCCGCGACTGAGACATTTCGCCTCGAATGGAGTGACGTGACGCCCAATATTTTCCGTAACTGTTTCTGACGCGCGGGACTCGCGACGGAACACGCCCAGTCAGCAAACCCGGACCAAGACAGCAGCACCGGTGAACTGTGGGAAGAGCTCTCGCCAGCGTTCCCGATGTTGTCGCGAGTGAAATCCGACCGACGCCTATAATGAAGCTATTTCGGCAGTCGATGTACTCCGCCAATGCTTCTTAGATTTTTGAGGACGCGGACTCGAACTGGTGCAAACAATGTTTCGTTTAGAGAATGCTATGCTTGTTGAACCCGCCAAAACAAAAGTGAAAACAAAAAATCACCGCTTTTTTTGCAACGTCGGCAGTTAATGCGGAAAGTAGCTTTATTACTTGCAATAAATGGATTATTTTGGTATGGTAATGGCTACTGTACTGTGTTCGTTTCTGCATACGCGGATGGCGGAGTTAGTGAAGGGGGGGGGGGGGGGAGGCTCTCCCGCGGATTGCGAACTCGTAACAATAAGCTCGTTATAGGCGGGTGCGGCTATATCGAACTATTGGTTATATCGAACTAATCGCGGTGCATATTGCAGTTCGCTAAAAACGGGTTTGACTGTACTTGTCTAGTTGGTGAATTTAGGATCGCGTAGTAGTTCCCCTGAAAGTAGTTTAAGGGGGGGGGGAATAGAAGGGGAATTTAATGCACGGCGACCCTTCGGCTGGTTTCTTGTTACGGTATAAATGTTTAGAACCGATTGTAATGAAGAAATAAAATATTAGTATTCCTTGTGTACGCACATGTATAACCTCACCACAACACAACCAAGCTCCACATTGGCGCGAACAAGTGGCCAAATTAGCAATATATAAACCAAGGCCGCTTAGGAACTCACGCTAACAAGTTTTGAGGCCAGTTTAGACTTCCAAGACTTGTCGCCGCCGCGAACGCGCGGTGACAGGGTCGTTCTCTTTTCGCGCAATCTTTGGGCGTTGTGTGGAAGCGTAGAAGTCCCGCCCCATTCCTTCCATCAGCTTTTCCAGCCGTTAGGGGAGTGGATGATTCATAAACTAATGATAAAAAAAGGGCGCAAAATGCAACGCAGACAGTCAGACGGCCCCGTACCAAAGCAATGCTGCGGCGCTGAATATCGCAGCAGCAGATGACGCCCGCAACCGGATGTTTTCACAGACGTCACCCCGAGAAGCGAGGCATCATGGGCAGTCATGCTCGCGCGGTGCGAAGAGGAGGGCGAGACGAGGGAGGAGAAACGCAGCGCGGACGAAAATGCCATGTCTTGATTTGCAGTATCTCCACTTATACTCATCGCTTTAACAAAATTCTTGAATGAAGTCATTACTACAAAACTGAATTGTTTAAAAATGGAAACACCCATGTATCGGAAAAACCTCTTTGAGTGCCCCTTTAAGCTTGTTTTTGCAATAAAAGTCGCCAAAGCATGTTGGACGGCGCCAGCGTGAACAGAGGCAAAGCACTCACGTGTATAAGTCGTCGCACGGGTGGACGGTGGTGTCCATCGAGTGGCGTAGGTCTTCCTCGAGCGAAAAGCATCCGTGCTCGCAGTCTTTCACGCGACTCAGCAGTAGCATGGGGATGCCAAGACAGGTAGCCGACATGATGACCGCGGAACTGAACACGAAGGTAGAGTAATGTAGGCAGGAGTGGCGATCAGAAATGTCCCACTGCTGCGACGTCTCCGCTTGTCGTTCGCTCCGCGGCCGCTGTGGTGCAAGGCGCCTGCGCGGAAGGGCCAAGCCGAGAGCCGCTCTTGAGGGCGAAGGACCTCTGGTTAGTCGGGTGGCGGTTGGCCGGACAGGACTCGGAGCGAGCATTGATGTTTCCTCAGAGAACTATCGGGGCACAGGGAACTCGAAAGAGACCTGGGCGGGGCAGAGGCGGCTTTCTTCTTTTTGGTTTCTTCTTCTTCGTGCACGAGAGCCAGTAGGTGGCAGTTACGTCACAAAGAACGGCAGTTAACCGCAACGACGCAATGTACCCTGGAAGCAAATTTACAAGCAACAAGAAACAGTGTGCGCAAGCGGTCACAAAAAAAAAACGAGCTGTGACAAAATATGAACTTCATTTGCGCTGGCAAATAAGGGCGAGGCAATGGTTGTGTTAAGTTTGAAGTGAAATTACTTTGATGCGCGTTGTTTTCCTTAGTTTTCTTTAGCGAGGGTCCGGTGGCGGAGCGGTAAAAGAGCTTTTTTAGGACTCTTTTTAGCTTCGAGGCCAAACCTTCTAAAATACACGTGCAATGGATTGCTTTCTTCTGTTGTTGTGCCTGGCCAGGCTACACTCCATGGCAAATCTCTATAGGGGATTGCGATTCCTTTTGCGTGAACTGGCAATATCTAGAGCCCTGTGGGGATTGCGGGGATTGGCTGGTTGATATCCCGCGGTCTCTTACAGAATACTATTCTCCGATCTCTTACAGAATACCACTTCCAGATATTGAGTTTATGGCTCAGAAATGAAAATCCCGGCCCCAATCACTCCGGCCAAGTCCACTTGAGTTGATCCCTTCGGAAGGTCTGAAGAGCAACGCCACACTGAGGTGACATTCTACCTGGGGTACTTGCCACCACAGTCTAGCATTTATATGGAACTACAGTGCGCCACAGCCACCAAGACAGTTATTTCGTCGTTCATTGGGATGTTCCAATAGGACACTGCTAGCCCCTTACCTTCGTTGAAAAAAGACAATTAAAACAAACACAACAGACGAAGAACAGGCGAGGCGAGCGTTCGTCCTGTGTATTATTCTTCGTCCTTGACGTGTCTATTTTGTGCCCTCTTTTTTCAAAGAATAATAAACCTACACTCCCAAGTGCAAATTTCATGCAATCGTCGCGGCTGCACCAAAATAGAAAGGTAGAAATTTTTTTACGGTAATAATTGTTTCACATATAAAAATCACCCGGGTAAGCGTGCCCAAGAAGTAAAAATTCCGTCGCAGGTTTGCTTTTTGCGCGTTCTTAACGCTCTACTACTACTTCGGGTGCAAATCTGGCTGGTTTAAAATGTTCTTTACATTCGAAACCATGGACGCAGCGCAATCTTGAAAGCGAGGATGATGCGTACATCTATATTTTGCGTAGCTTGCGCACGGACGCTGTCTTGGCAACATGATCATGCCCGACATCAGCACACGAGGCACCAAGGTAGGTACAGGTGCCGTCATAAGTAATTAGAACAAGGATTTGTGAACATCAGAAAATATTTGTCTTACTGGAACTATGACATCCATTACCGGTCTTCAGGAAGCTTGTTCTATTAGGAAGGACTGCTTTAAATGGGCACAGGAGACAGTTTCCGGAAGAAGAAATTCCTGTAAATTTACGAGACGTGTCGAATTACTTTTGAAGGCACGTTTACACTAATTGCTCCCGCCAACCTAAGCGAAGGTTCACACAGGAAACTTGTGGAGCTGGAAGTGATGGGTGGCAGCGGTTGCTTTTTGATGCGCCCTAATTCGAGTTCAGACATGTTTTGGAGTATGATGTAGCATAAAGCCTAATACAAATTGGGTGCTCTGGTCATGCAGCAGTTTTCAACAGCAGTGGAAAAGGAAATTTGAGCTTTATTTCAGTCGACTTGATCCATTTGCTTGCTGGAATAACATCAACGGTATGGACAAAAGCCCAGAATGCGTGGTGTATTTGACGATTTTGGAGGCTTATAAAGAAGAAGAAAGGAAAACAGCGATGTCAAAAAGGAGAAAAAACGAAGTAGAAAACGAAAAGTTTCAGCGGTTGTTTTGCTGTTTTACTCTTAGTCCTATCTTAAAGGCACTGTTATTACTAACGTTTGCGAGCCGATTCTCAATGCTACCACAAAAAGTTTAAGTAAAAATAAGAGAGCAGCAAGAGTGTTCAGAAAGAAGAAATAAGAAAGCGAAAAACAAACTTTCTGTTTTGTATCCGCTTTCGTCATCACTTTTGTTCGTTGAATGAAGATCATAATACCATCGATCGATGGGAATCAGCTCGAAGAAAATGAACACAAAAGGAAGAGGGAGATACACGACACACTGATGCATGATACACGACACACGATACATGACACACATCTTCCTGTTCTTCTTTTTGTGTTCGTTTTGTTCGAGCTGATTCCCATCGAAGATGTACCAAATAGCACAGACCAGAGCCATTCTGCCATAATGCCATCCTTTTTGAACAATCCCTCCAACAGGGTGTGGTCGTTTCACAGATGAAAGCCAAAAGGATTCTGAAAAGCAATGTTCTCTATTCTTCCAGGTGTCTTTATTTATATGCTCCTTTCATTATTTATTTATTTATTTATTTATTTATTTATTTATTTATTTATTTATTTATTTATTTATTTATTTATTTATTTATTTATTTATTTATTTATTTATTTATTTATTTATTTATTTATTTATTTATTTATTTATTTATTTATTTATTAAGTACCGTAAGCATTATTTATTTATTTTAAGCACCGTTCTGGCGGTCAATCTCTAAGAGTGAAAAGCTGTCATTCAATTCGTCACTGCGATAAAATTCTCTTCTCCTTGGAAGTGGAAGGACACAGGCAGCGGCGTTCTACTGTCAAGGAATCTGGCTCCGATTACGAACAAACACCTATTAAAACGCGCCCATCCTGCCCTCTATTTATTCTACCCAATACCCGTTCTGTCCCTCTCTCATTACTACCTACCATATGGTGTGGGCTTGTCAAAACACCCCATCTTTCAACCCCAACCCCAGCCCCTCCTTCGAACACTGGGAGGACCTGCTGACCAGCTCCAGCCACGCTGACCGGATCTTTCTGGTCTCCCGTGCCACAGAAAACATTTCAAATTGGTACGTGCGGGGAGAACAGTTTATTATCAGGTGGATAAGTTGTCGCTCAGTATGGCCGAATGCAGCAGTGAACAAGCAAGCTCTTCTTTATCTATCTCACGCAGACTTCTCAAGCACCCTCAGTTCAATGAGTTCTTCAATCCATCAAGCCACTTTGTCTCTGAGGACTGTGAGTAGACAGAGCTTCGGGCTATTCAGGGCCCGTGTCGAGAGTCGGTCTTTTGTGGCGAGCGACGTGAATCCTTTGAGTCTTTCTGCTTCGTCTTCCAATTGCAAGGAGCCAATTGCATCTGCCAATTCGTCTGCCAATTGCATTAGGTGACCTCGTTCACATCGCTAACGCAGTCTAGAACCACAAATTGTGCTATGTAGTGCGCCAGCAGTATCTCGCCCGAACTACTTCGCCGGAGGTGGGTGTAGAGGCGCACAGAATGTCCTCTTCGTATGAAGTTTCTGGATGGCGGCTGTCATAGCGCAACTATAGTGTACTAGAATAGTTAGCGCAAGTTCGACCGGTGTTGTGAGGCCAGTATACACAAACGAGTGAGCCCACGGGCTTCTTCAGTGAGGCAAAGCGTCGCGGCCGTGCGGGGGTGACCGCGAAAAAGAAGCAGTTCCACTGAACGTGAAAGCTGTCATGCGGAGCAGGGATTCGCCACAGGGGCTGTGGCACACTCTCTTGACTAGTTTCAGTATTATCCTTGAGTGATACGGAAAGTAGTCAAGAGAAGGCACTGCAGCCCCCTAATAGGCCTATAAGATACACTGGATTGAGTTTTCATTCATTCGGGGTAATTAATGCGTGAATTTCCCATGTTGTCCTTGTTTTATGGTGTTGTGTACTTATTTCCGCCGTAGCAACGGCAGCCGCAACGGCACAGCACTAAGATCACCCTCAACACTATGCATATGAGGAACGTGTGCTTCTGTGGCGCAATGGGATTGACATTGGCTTCGTAACGCGAGGGACTCAGGGTCGATAGCCTAGATACCCCCCCCCCCCCCCCACGACACTCAGCGACCCCGATTTCCTTGCTGCCCTTGGGCGCTTCGCTCTCGAGAGTGGCCTCGCAAAAGTAGTTTAGCCGGGGTCTACCACCCCTATCTGTGCATTCGGGTGCAACGTTCCGACCTAATTCAAGCGAGTGATTGACGCTGTCCGTAATGAAAAGAGGTCCTGGTACGCTGAACTACCGGAGTACGACCGCCGCCAGCCGCCCCCCCCCCCCCCCCCCCCGACAGTGGCTCCAAAAGCCTTTTGTTTTCTCCCTCTCTCTCGTAGATGTAGATAACCTGCGTATGTTACATGGACGAATTGTTGTTTTTTCTCTACTTTAGATGAAGCCCTCACGCGCTTTGCCAACGCCGCACTTGAATTAAATAAAAAATGCAGATTCGCGAGCATATCAACCAAAGTGTTCGGACACATGAGCAAAGACGAAATTTAAATTTGCTTTCACTCCGACAAAATCAATGCCGTACGAAACTTTTCGTGACCAACCCGTCAAAACGATCCCGCAGCTTTCTTGGTGAAGCTTCCTATTTCGTGCGTTTCCTTCGAAACTTCGCCTCGCTTCCTTCACCCTTCTACAAACTGGCATCTGGCACCTTATACATAACGTGTTGGGAAATATCGAGGAAGATGTGGCTCCTGGTAAATGCCGCACGCCTATCATCATCATTGTACTTGTTCAACTCCTTCACCGGTAAAGGGGTTTGGCCGGGAATCCCGCGGCTCCTTTTTCTGGCGATACAACCTTTACGAGGTGGGCGTTCCGCGACCTTTAGTGCCACACTTTATTGGCGAAGCATGAGGGCAAATACAATGAGGATGATACCGGTGCGGTGTGTTCCAAGAGCCACCTCCTCTTGTTATATAATTCCCAACATATGGTCTGACAATTCCGAAGCAGCATTTGAAAATCCCAAGCATGCTTTCAGGTGTGCGCTGGTGCTC